>NC_092046.1:19698807-20017382 GCF_003086295.3 Arachis hypogaea | reverse complement strand
TTTTCAAAGAAGTTTTTTCTTTTTATATCTTTTTTCTTTTATTTTTGTTAGAAAATTGCATCAAGGATCAACAAGTCATAAGTATTATTTTCTTCATTATGGCTGCATATTTATGTGTGCCGTTAATTTGTTATCTTGTAATCTTGTTTTATAATTTGTTGTGGCTGCATTATAATATGTTTTAATCCATATAATATCTAGCTGCATATAAATTTGTATAATATATTTTATAATTTGTTGTGCCTGCACACAAAATTGGCTTCGTGCTTCTCCAATGACAACTGATTTTGAGGAGCTTATTGAAGAGTTTGAAAAACTTGAATTAGGTATGCAAAAAAAGAAATTTGTAGTTCCTTTTATGGTTTATATTTATAATTCATAATCTATATTATGTTTATGTTTATAATTCATATTGATTTTTTATTTTATTTTGGTAGAAATTGCACCAACCGGAGAAGATGATGATGAGTCTGGTGTGGATTCATATTAAGCATGGTGGCTGTTTGGCTTTCATTTATTTTAAAGTGATTGTTTCGGTTTAAAGTGTGTTTATTTTTGTTGTTTTACTAGACATTTTTAATTGTATTTGTTTTATGTTTAATTAAGTTGAATTTGTATTGAATTGGGATGTAATATACTCTTGTTATTCTAGTTTATTGACGGTTTTAAAGTTCATTTTATAGTAATTTAAATTCTGATTATTAGGAATTAAAAAACCGAAAAACCGACCGAACCAAACCGTTGTTGGTTCGGTTCAATTCGGTTGTTCAAACAGCAGTCAACCGAATGGTTGGTCTCATTGTAGAATCGATCAGGTCGGTTCGGTTGATTTTCGGTCCAAAACCAAACCAAACCGAACCGATTACACCCCTAATAAAGATCGACTAGGGGCCTTAAGGTACGACAGGTACGCGACTAATGGCCCTTTCCACCACAACAAAAATATTTATCCTCTGTTGATTTATTTTGCCCATTGTTTCTTTCTTTATTCCACTTCTAGTGAAATCCTTTCTTGTGAACATAATTTTTCTTCCTTCCATAATTTTTCTTATTGCCATAACTTTGCAATTTACCTTTTCTGGGATTATGATTTACCGCATTTGCTTCAGGAAATGGGTCGGCGCCAGCTGGACGCGTTTCATATTTTTTAAAAGCAACTCATTGTTGCGTTCAGCAACAAGAAGGCAAGAAATTAACTCGAAATATTTTTTAAATCCTTTTTCTCGATACTGCTGCTGCAGGAGCACATTCGAGGCATGAAAAGTCGAAAAAATTTTCTCTAACATATCATTATCAGTTATCTTTTCCCCACATAATTTCATTCGTGAGGTGATTCGAAACATTGCTGAATTATATTCACTTATGGATTTAAAATCCTGTAGACGCAAGTGCGTCTATTCATATCAAGCTTGAGAAAGTATCACTGTCTTTTGATGATTATACATTTCCTCAGTTTTTTCACAGATCTGCAGGATCTTTTAATGTGAGATATTCATTTTTCAATCCTTCGTCAAGATGACGACGAAGGAAGATCATGACTTTGGCTTTATCCTTCTAGGATGCATTATTTTTAACCTTAATGGTATCTCTAAGATTCATTAATTCAAGATGAGAGAACTTTGACATAATAAAAATTTATTACCTGAGTCTTGCTAAAATTTTGGTCAGAATCTCATACTGATAACGTGTTGTAAAATAAATAAGGGTAAAGTATACTTTTTATCCCTGAAGTTTGGCAAAAGTTTCAAAAATACCCTTAAGTTTTATTTTGTTTCAATTTTGTCCCAGAAGTTTTTTATTTTCATCAAATATACCCCTGACAGCTAAATTTTCAAAAAATTTAAGACCAATCTAACAATAATGCATGAAAATTATGCTTGATTTGCTTGTGTTGAGGGTTGTTCTTATGAAATTATTATTGAATTGGTCTTAAATTTTTTGAAAAATTAGCCGCCAAAGGTATATTTGATGCAAATCGAAAACTTTTGGGACAAAATTGAAACAAAATAAAACTTAAGGATATTTTTAAAATTTTTATCAAACTTTAGGGACAAAAAGTATACTTTACCCAATAAATAAATAAGATAGAGAAAATAGATATAAAATAAAGAAGCGTAAACAGATAACTTCAATATTAATATTCATTAATATAATTATCTCAATATAATAAAGATGGTTTATATATATATATTTACTAATATATGTAACAACTTATTTGTAAAAAAAAAAGGAGAAAAAATATAAGAAGAATAAGAGAGTAATTTTATTATTACTATTGTCTATTATTAATAGAGGCTTAACCTCCCATTTATACACATACAAAATGTTATATTTTCAACCTTATTAAATTCATTCACATAATCAACC
This sequence comes from Arachis hypogaea, assembly GCF_003086295.3. Classification (NCBI taxonomy): domain Eukaryota; kingdom Viridiplantae; phylum Streptophyta; class Magnoliopsida; order Fabales; family Fabaceae; genus Arachis; species Arachis hypogaea. The sequence continues at coordinate 20,015,015 of NC_092046.1, read as the reverse complement.
TTATCACAACAGAAAGAACCCTTCTCAGCCTGAGCTATTAACTTTACAATGATATTAAAAAGACAATAATTTAAATTATCATATTTAATTTAATATTTATAATTTCATATATATAATATTTATAATGATATATTTATTACATTTAATGTTACCTATTTATTACAGCAGTAATTAATAAATACAAAATATAGTAATTTTAGACAGATTTTCGTTGTCTTCCAACAATTTTGTAACTTTATTAGTATAAATCATTTCGATCATTTTTGTTACCCTTATATTTTAGGCCAAACTGATTCTCACACAAGATATTACAATATAAAAATTGATTCCATGTTGTTCCATTATAAGAAAATAATGCTTTTATAACAATATTCCACCTATTGTCCATCCTTCTGTCCAAAACTAGCCTCTGTCAAAAGGAAACCTATTTACAAAAGGAAAAGAAAAAATTACACGTCATGAAAACTATATATTTTGTGTTGCTAATATTTAATAAAAAATATTATATGGACCACCTTTGTGTACACAGTACAGCTCTTTTGTATATTATCAAATTTTTGTGTTAAAAAGTAATTGATAAAAAAGTAAAGGTAAAAATTTGTCTTTTATAACATGAAAAGAAAGTATACAAAAGCAGTGACAAGTACAAACATTGTTTCTCAATTCTCATAATCTGGAGTGACTTCAGAGTAAACCCTACTAGTAAAAGTTTATAAAGTACGCGTTCAAACTCTCAGTACAGAAAGTACCATAATAATAATAATAATAATAATAATAATAATAATAATAATAATAATAATCATAAACGAGGGATCTGATTACACCAGAGGTTGGAGTGGTGTTTGTGTTTTGCAGAAACATAAGCATCTCGTTTTGTGCTTTATAAATCAAACATATCATTTGTTTGTATTTGTAGCTTAGGAAAGTTAAGGGCAGTCAAAAGTAACTTATATTTATAAAAATTAAAAAATCTAATATAATATCATATATTAATAATTTAGATTTATCTTTAATTAAATTGATGTCAAATTCCATTGACGATAAAAATTGCCCTCTATTTATGTGTATTATAGTTATTTTAAATTCACCAAATACAATTGTTGTTATTTGTGTTTACTGAAAACCACCGACTCCACCTAGTGGGACAAAGTGTTGTTGTTACTAAAAACCATTTTACATTTGATTTGCAAAAAACAGATGCTACAACTTTTAAAAAGCTATTTTTTCAAAAGTCAATTTTGATAAGCTATCTGCGAAAAGTAAGTTTTACTAAACAAGCCTAAATTAAATTAGCTTATGTCGTCAAATAACTCTGTATGCATGATGAATTTTATAAATGTGACTATTAACTTGATAATCAAGCTAACCAAATTTCGGAAAATTTAATATCAATAGTTATACTACATATATTACTTAAAATGATCATTTAAAAAGATATTCCCTCCCCCCCCCCCCTTCCCCTTCTTTTTTTTATAAAAAAAAAAAAAAAAAGAGAGAGAGAACTTTTCAAGTAACTCTTTAGAGAACACATTATACCAGAACTCGTAACATAAATGGCAGAGTTCTCAGTGTAAATCAGCATAGCATACAATGAAAAGCTCACTTACCTGATGTAGTTTTTAATCCTCGGGGGGAACAAGAAATTAGCCACATCTGGAGCGGACAAGAACTCGCGAACCATTATCTTGAAGCAATGAAGAGGTGGTGTATTCCACAATACGAGTCTTACATTTATAATGAACTCAAATACAAAGTGCGCCCATGTCGGGTGTCACCGAATCATAGTCACCAGACACATCCGCTTTTGACGAAACCCCTTTCTTTCCCTGCTTGCTGTCTCTTTTGCTCCTTCTTGATTCGGCTGCTTGGTTACTGAGACAACAATTGAAGTTTTTGTACCACATTATACTCATCTGCTATGCATAACTCATGTTGATCGCATTCTTATAGCAGTAAAAAATCAAAAACCATATCAACAAATTTAAATTCAAGGAACATCACATGAGCACCCTAAATAAAAATTTCTAAGCACACTGCAGACATGATCGAAATTTTGAAACAGAAACAGGAGCACAAGAAAAGGGAGAAAAAAAGATACATACACCACAAACCGTGCAGATTGTCTAGCCAAGGTTGTTCCACAACAAGCTTTGTATTTCTTTTTTGAACCACATGGGCACATTTTGTTTCTAGAAATCTTCTGCTGTTAACATTCAGAAAGAAGTGGCAACAAGATTGTCAAAAGAGATCAAAGAATAAGAGACACAAGCACAGCGCATGCAGACACACTGACAGAGAAAGTAGACAAAGAATACCGTGTCGTTTTGTTGACATGTGCTACGTTCATTGGTCTTCCTGGAGCTTTTACTTGATTCAGCATTTATGCTGTTCTCTACTATATTTTCTTTTTGTTGTTCACTATTCTCATTTTTATCATGACCTGTATATGTTTTGAATTTGGGGCAAGAATTAGCACAAAGTCAAAAGTGTTGTTCTTTTCTACTAATTGAACTGTTTAAACTAAATAGCAATGAATAAACACAAAGATGCATTAACTCTACCAGCATAAGTTTTAGAGATAAAAGAAAAATCTAAACGGGAAAATTTGTACGTTTGTCCTCGGTTATAGAAAAGGTGAAGCGGTTATAGAAAAGGTGAAGCGCATGGACTAGGCATTACCATAGGCATCAGCCTGAATAGGAGAGGAATCACACTTTGTAGACCACTCTTCTTCTCCTTGTTCTGCAATTAGGAACTCTATTGCAGCATCGATGTCTCCGTTTACCTGCTCTAGAATCTGGTACAAGGAAGACATACCCTAAATATATGCCAAATAGTAATTTTCCAGGGAAGATAACAACTTGAAAGAGATCAGGCTGAACCAACATATTATTAAGGGCTGGCAACATTAACCCTATCCGCAGATATCCAACCCGACCCAACCCATTCAGGTAGGGTAGGGTTGAATTTTAGAAAAATTTTAAGCCCGCGGGTAGGGTTCGGGTGGAATCTAAACCCTATCCTACTCTACCCATTGCCAGTTCTAATTATTTATGTCATACATGGAGCATACAAACATGCTATCTCACCTGTTCCACTCTTTCAGTGTTTTCGCATCCGCTTCCAGCCATAACCAACTTTATAGAACCTGGCTGAAATGATTCCCTGCCAGCTTGCGCATGGGCTTTGTTAGCCGTAACTTTTGCTTGATGTGATGTCGCTGAAAGATCAGCATCAGCCTTAAACAAACTAGAATTAATCAGGCAATAGCTACTATTAATATTAATTTGAGAGTCAGGTAACAGAATTCCAATAAGAACCTTAATTACAATTGACCTTGCAGGCCCATCACAAGGATCATCCTTCAACCTCACACTATTATAATGCTCCCCATCATGATAAGACCTGGAAAAACAATCATATAGAATAAAATCATCAATGTTCATGAAGAAAGACAACAAAATTATTTTGAACTAGTTCCTATAGAAGCAATAGGCACAATTTAAATTTTAATTACATGGCAAATATGTATATATAGTGCACAGGACAATGTCGCAAGAGGCATTCTTCCCATAACAATAAATGACATGATCTACTTAATATGAAATCATTAGTTACTAAATACTCCAGCTACATATCAATAAGATCTATAAAAACAAACTAATACATAAAAGGATCCAAACCCATTGCAACACCCACCATGCATACACACACGATTCTAATGTCTTGGAGATACTAATCAAACACCAGAAGCATTTGTCTCAAATCATGAAATGAAGATGCTGGAAGCAAATTGAGGATATGAAGAATTTATTGCTTGTCTACGTCATAGATTTAGCACACCAAAAAGATTATTATAATGCTCTTAGTATCCAGCAATAAAGACAAGACAGTATAAGTTCAAAAGATAACCACAAACTCTATAGTACTTACAAATGGATCATACGAGCTCGACAATCATCAAAATTTCTTACGTACCAACGAGGTGACATGTTCTGCATACAACAACCACTAAGGATGAGAATTTCAATAAGTGAAGTCTAGACCATCTGCAGAAATTGGTGTTTTCAATCTTTACAGAATTAAGTCTAGTTTAGACACATGAAAATATAAGAAAGGTGTAAAGGAAGAAATATAATCTAATGTGAAAACATATAATTAAGGTAAAGACTATATTACCTTTCTAACCAAAATATAATCTAATGTGAAAATATATAACTAGTAATTAGTTGGATTATTTTGGTTACATTACCTTTCTTACCAAAATATAATTGCGGTAAGGGTTAGAAATATAATCTAACCAAAATAAAAGTAAATATAATTGAAAGTAGTCCCCAGTCTTCATCGAGGTAAAGGTATGAAAAATCCAACCAATTACCAACTTCATTCCAAGTTCACAACATTAGAATACAAAGATAATGAAACAATTATTTAGTTTACAACGATATTACTTACCCGGTGAATGCATATATTACTATGTAACACAAGAGAAGCTGCCTGCAATTCCATATGTCCAGCCCATGTACCATCATTTTCCATCGTCTGGCAATATTCATCAAAGGGGACTTCATCTTCAATAAAGGGCTCAAACATTTCCCGATTGTCCTGTTAAATACAGCTTCAAAATGAGATTATGTTAAAGGGTTTCAATGTACAAACTAAAAGACAAACTAACAGACATACACACACAAATATATATACAAGATGTCACTCAGTTTGCAAGAATCTGATAAAGCTAATAACCTTAATATTTATGTAAAGTCACAAACATAAACTATAAGATTGATGGAAAACAAATTGACAAATTCTGTGTGGGAAATAAGCAATCGTAATAATCAACAAGAACAATAATCAAGCATTATCCCAAGGAATGATATGCGAAAAGGATCAAATGATCAAAAAGTGAAAAGATTAATAAAGAAACTCCATCAGATCTATGATCCTTACTGGAGCTTTTACAAGCCTTATTCAAACAAATTAAGCCACTTAAGGATAGAGTCTAAACACTTTTCTACAACAGATGCTACAAGCCTAGAACAACTTTCTCTCTAATACCATCGTATGCAGTGTGTTCATTGACATGTTTCTACAACAGGTTCTGATTCCATAATCTTTCAAATACTCCTACCAATTTTCTAAATTGATATTACTAGTGTGTACAGATTAGCTGATAAGCCCTTCCCCTTTTGTAAGAAACAATTGCATGTTCCACGTGGATAAAAATCGTTGCATAAGTGCATAAACTTGAAGCTCAGATTAATGATGTTAAAGAATTACACGAAGGATATAAAAAGAAAAAGGGGTAAAGTACTAAATTGGTCCCTTACGTTTGGGCGTAATCCTGTTTTGGTCCTTAAGGTTTAAAGTATCCTATCTAAATCCAAAAAAGTTTCATTTAGCTTCAATGTAGTCTCACTGTGAGGTCAAAGTTAAATAATTAACAACATGTCCTACATGACAGCAGTACAAGAACAAGGTCGATAATTTGGAGAATAAGTACAAACTCCAGAGACACAAAATCAATCGTAGATACATCAATATATTTATTTATCATTTTTCTTACAATTTAAATGAAATATTTCTATAGAACTAAGGAGAATGATAAATAAATGTATTGATGCATCCATGGTTGATTGTGTCTTTAGAGCTTGTACTTGTTCTCCAGATTATCGACCTTGTTCTTGTACTGCTGTCATGTAGGACATTTCGTTAATTATTTAACTTTGACCTTACGGTGGGATTATATTGAGGCTAAATGAAACTTTTTTTGATTCAAATAGGACACTTTAAATCTTAAGGACCAAAACAGAATTACACCCAAACGTAGAGGACCAATTTAATACTTTACCCAAAGAAAAAGTGTTTCCAAAAACACCATACCATTATGTGTTTCACCACCATGCTGCGATACTTTTGATGTCCCTCTTCATTACCTTCCAACTGATCAGCAAGGGCTCTGCACAAGAATAGAAGAGTGAAAAGGTTAAAACTAATAATATACTCGGACATAATTGATTCATCTGATTGCAAACACCAATTGCCACTAGACTACCTATCAACAAACAAAAAGAAGTGGAAGGGGCTTTCCAAGTAGGGGTTGGTAACTGGGAAGGATCTTCTTAGAACTGTGGGCCTTATTCCCACCCAAAAGTCAACTCAAGGGAGAAAGATCACCTTTATAATGATAAAAGCTCTCTAAGCCCTTTTCGTGCATAGCCAATGGGGGATGAACTAAAGCACCCACAAACGCAGGGTTATATATTTTGAAGTAGTTCACAGAACTGTGCTTCTCCAAGTAGTCCAATATAAATAATGATACCATCTTAACATTTTCGTGTAATTTCACCCAAAGAACTAGCTCAAGGGAAAGAATTGCCCCAGTGATGATACCCTTCAAGCATTGTGGAATTCAATAAAGCTAAGAGCACTAGAGCAGATAATGCCAAAATCTCATAGGCTTAACCTAACCTCAGATTTAGCATAAGAACAATGAGGGTGGTATTATATTATTTTCTGTACTAGTACCATCTCCAGTTTATTTGATTTCTCACTTTAAGAGATATGCAGAAGAGCAAAGAAACTCAAAATCAAGGCTTATTTATAAAGATTTTTTACTAAAATACTCTTATATAATTTTTAACATCTAATTAGTTCATCCTATTAAGCTCACATTCCTTAGTCAATAACGTGCTTAAAACCATATGATGCGCAAAATTAGAAAACTAATAATAACTTTTTCTTTAATATAAGAGAATCACAGATAAAATCAACTAAGAAGGCTGACCTGAAGAAACAATTACCATCTGCTGTTATGTCAACAATGCGCAGGCCCAGTGCATCCAACTGACTCCGAAATTGTGAAGTATCAGCTGGTTTCCCGGGCTTCTTATTCTGTTAAAAAAAAATGGCAGCACATTGATTCTTAGAAGCATTATGAAATCATAATTGGATTATTTACTTAAACAAGTTAATTGAGGAGGTTACTTAATCAAAAGAACAAAGCATCCATGCGCGCGCGCACAAACATTCTCATCATAACATCGTATGCTTAACCTTCGAAAGTCATTAAGCACCGAAAGATTTGACACATCTTGACAAATACAAACTTGACACTATGGATGTGCTTGTTTTAACTTTCTCTGACAAAACTTTTTCACATATTTGTATAAATTTAGAAAATAACCAGAATGTAAAAAAAATAAAAATCAGTTTTTGAGCTTTTTCCTTCTTTTTGGATTTTGGTAAAAGCTAAACAGGGTAGCTTCTAACTAAAATCAGTTTTCAACATTCTTACAAATTTATTAAAAAAAATTCAAGTTGTAAAATCACTATTTTGAAAATCAGAAACAAATGCACCCCTATATCAGTGGCCAACTATCATAAGTGAATATAGATGTCATCTCAGCATCTTTATGTGAATTTCATCTAATCTTATCTAATTATATTACAAAAAATAGAACATAGATAACCACTGATTACAAGTACTCTAAAATCTAAAAAATTATTCAGTACACTTACACACACTCTAGGAAGCACAAGTTTCATAAGCTAGTCACTTTAAGCAACAGTGCAACTCACCGCTAAACTAAACCCAAAACGAATAAGGAAAACAAATAATAATAATAATAATAATAATAATAATAAATTAACAAAAAGAAAATCCAAAAACAAATTGATTAATGTGCATAACTTGTAGTTAAGGTTGATGCAGCAAACGCACGAAAGAAGAACGAAGAATCAAAAAATTTATAGAAGTTGAGGAAGGTGATGGCGGTTACTTGCGGGTGGTGTTGTTTCTTGTGGGATATCTTCCTCTGTTGTTTTGGCTTAACCATATCCTCTCCTCGTACAGAATCGAAAAACCAGAAATTGCTTGGGATGCCGGTGCGAGTACGAACAAGACCCAACCCTGGAACCAGTAATAAAGCAATGTGTACAAAATATTGTTATGGGGCTTTTGGTTTTGTAAATGGTATGGGTTGGGTCCTTTGTTACCAGTTCAATGTTTTATATTAGAGAAAGTATTGGGAACTAAAACTAGTTGTGTACCATGTGTATAATGTGTACAATGTATTAAAAAAAATTATAATAAAAAATTAGATGATTAATTAATTATTTAATTTTAAATTTTAAAATTTGAAAAATTAGGATTAGTATTTAAATTCATTCACACTATGTACGAATATTTTTAATCTTATCGTAACTTTCAATATACGTTCAAAACTCATCACTGAATTTCTCGTCGGCCGACGCCGCCGCATCACACCCTCCTCACCTTCATCGGTCAGCCCGATGCGCCTCGCCCTCCGACGCTCAGCCTAACGCTGCCGCTTTTTCGCGTGCCTCTCTTCCGAACCGGCTTCGCTTTCCCCCATTCCTTCAAGCCTTTTCTCGCCGATGATACTACCATGCTCTTTTTCTTCAGATCCAAGCATGGTTAGCTTCTTTCAGATTTGGGCCCTATGCTTCACAACAGTGCCGCTTTCGTCATGCCTAGTCCTTCAAAACTATGTTTCTTCTTCTTCTATTTTAATGGTCAATTTAGAATGGTCATTTAGTAGGTATGTTGATAGTTATTTTAATTTTTATATAGATGATTATTTTGATTGGATTGGGTTTAATTATATATAATTAAAATATGTTAGATGTTCAGTCACAAAAAAATATATGTTAGATGTTCAATTCATTAGGTATGCGGATGATTATATCCTTAAGTGGATGATTATTTTTACTAAGGGTGAGTGGCATGTGGCAAGCCAAGTAACGACAGTGAAATGGGATGATTATTGATGAAGGTTGGGTGGCCACCGGTTGAAAAAGAAGAGAGTATTTGAGTAAAATACTTTAGTAAATTAGGATTTTAGATGGTTATTTTTTTAAAATAACTAATTGAATTTTTTAAAAATTTAAAATTTAAAATTAAAAAATTTAAAATTTAAAATTTAATATAAAATAATTGAATGAAAGTTTTTAAATTTATTATTTATTTTTATTTGACTAAATAACCAATCCATTGTACATATTATCAAGATTCCTTATTGATTCCGTAGCAAATTTATAAAAGATAATAACATCAAATGGGTTGAGCAAGATTGGATTTAACATTTAAAAAACATTTTTTTGTAATGAAATAAATTAATTAATTATTTTCCAATAGAGTAAATACACAAATATCGTCTTCCTATATTTACATATATAGAGTAAATATTCTTTCAATCCTTAACCATTTCTTTGATGTCTAAACAAAAGATAAAACTAAAATAAACTTAGTCTAAATCAAAACTCATAACTTGTTGAAAAATAACACTACGTTCTAACCTAATCATATGATTAGGATTATTCCTTGTTTAATATTTAGTTATTCAGTCCGTCATTTTATTTGTTTTTTTAGCTTTAGAATCAACTTGAACATACCAAGATTTAGACAAAAGTTTTTAAATTTTGTGAACTAAATCAACAACTTCATACATATACCTACCACTAGAGTTATGCAAAAGGTGTAAGACGTCTAAACAATCCGTTTCACACAATGTTTTTTAAACCGCAGTTTTAAACTAAATCTCCTCTAAACTATAAAAAGCTCACATCTGATGATAGACCAGAGAAGAGAACTATTGGAGCAGCCCGAGATCCAACTCCTATTAGAATCTCTAATAATATAGTCAAAACCAGTCACAATTAACTTTAAAGTTGTTACCTACAGGAGGTTCCAATACCATTGATCCTTGAAGGTGCTGAATGAAAAATATCGGTGTATATAAAATCTCTGGTCCATGACAGTGCTTCTAATGAGGGCAACCACCTTGTGATTCATTCAATGATTCTCAATATTAAAAACATCATTACATCTGTGTCTCTACAACCACCACACTTCGATCCCAAAAAGAACTTTATTACCAGGCACGACCTTTCTCACGCCTCAATGGAAGTGCCTTCAAACAAGTCAATAAAGCGAGTGTCTAACATTTGACAAAGACTCTTGGATTTAACATAATTCCGCAAATAATGTTCGACTATCTTTGGAGCAGCATTGCATCTCTGGCATAAATTTAAACTAGCTAGATACCTCCTGAAATGGAAAGTTTCCGTCGGGAGAACGTTATGAAGCCCAAGCCACATAGTGAATTTGATCTTCTCCAAAAGATTTAAATGCCACAGCCAACTCCAATCACTATTACCATTCCAATTCAGTTTATGCTTCAACAACCAACTATGGCCCTCTCTTGTACTGTATCCTTTTGTCCTTGCAGACTACCAACTCTATCCTATATCCAGGTTAGCCGAATTTAGATTGGTAAGACCGAAAATAAATTACTTAACTACAAGAGGAATTGTCGTAGCAAGCATATCCACGATTAAGATTTATCATGCCACAAATCAGTCACTATAAATTCCGATTTAGATATATGAATATAAAAAATAAGATTACAAAATCTTTCAAACGAAATCCACTCATTATATCACAAAAATTACTGCACACCCCTACATTCTACCTAAATTCATTCTTAAGTCCTTAACCATTTACTCAAAAAATAAAATATTTTTTAATTATTTTAAAATATTATATTGGTTCTCATTCATCAAAATTATTGATCAAATTACTCTTTTTAATTGGTTGTCAAACAACAACTTACTAACATGTCAGGTCTAAGTGCCCATAGAAATAATTTAGTCAAAATAAGGACTAATAAGCTTCTAATTACTTTAAAAAATTAAAGAATAATAAGTCTTCCAAAATAATTAAAATATCTTTTTCTTTAATTTCTGCCTTGAGCTCCTTCTTCTTCCTCTTTCTTTTATTATTTTCCATCAAACCCAATAGAAAAAAAAATCAAAATCTAAACCCTAAACCAATTCCAATTCCAATTCCAATTCCACTACCATATGTTCTGTTTCCACTTCACATATCACAGTATCACACCTCTGTCTGCTTGGTTTTCACACCATGGTCCAAGAATCATGTTTATAAATTTTCTGAGATAGTTTGTTAATTAATTATACATTTTGAGATGTTTGTACATTAAATATGCCTTTTCATGTCTTGTTCATTGGTAGTTTGCAATAAATTATTTGAATAAATATTTTTTACTATTTCAAAAAATAAACAAATCATATGAATCAATAAAATTTTTAAATTGTATTTATTATTTATTAATCATCAAAATTCAATCTAAGAGCATTTCTAACAAAATATTTTGAGTATCATTTTTTATATTTTTAATAAATTAATTAATTTAAAATTAAAATTTATATTAAAATTAATTGATGAAATAAAATTGATATTATTTTAGAAATATAATATTATTTTGATGGAAAACTAATAAAATTTTGCTATTTGTATAATTATGTGAAAAATTAAAAATAATATAAAATTCTAACTAAATTAAGCGTAAATATTAAAAGAAAAAAATTTTATTTTTAATTTTAAATCATTATTTATGACATATGATCCCATAAATATTTATATATTATTTTATAAAATTCAAAATAAAATTAAAATTAAATATAATATTAGAGATGCTCTAAAATATAAAATTAACAACCCTCTACCTATCTAAAATGAATATGTTTATCCATTGTATATCATTATAATACAAACTGAAAAATTTAGAATAATGATTAAGTTATCTTTATGTGATTTTAAAGTCATGGATTTAAGTCATAAAAATCGCTAATTCGCTATTGATATAATTATCATGTTAAAAAAGTACGTAATTAAATTTTTTGGATGTGGCTGTTCTTTAGATCCAATATCAATGCAAAATGTTTTATATATCGAAGTGTCTTTTTTTTCTATCATTATAATACGAGAATAAATTTTTTCATTTTTTTTTCTAAAATAGTATTATTAAGTGTGATCTTTTATTATATATATTTTAAATAGGACTAAAAAAATATATTAAAAATATTATATAATAAAAAATCAAACTTAACAGCACCATTTAAGAGAAAAATAAATAAATTAAAAGGAAACATTATCCTACATTCCTTAGTCTGCCAAAACTAGCTAAGAGAGTGGAACAAAATCGAGCAAAGCCTTTTATTCGGTGTAGGTGGGATCCTAAAACCATCAACCACCGAATTTGAGGCAGAAAAACGGGACCACAAGTCAAAACTTTGTTAATCAATTACTGTCATCCAAGTCGGCATCATTTGATTAATTAAAGGCTAAGATAGAGTTGAGCAAAAGATGGCCAGAGTAAAGGCCATGGATTAAGTCGTAACTAATTAAAGTGAAGCAATGCATGTTGATCTACTATTTGTAGTTTGTACTCGTTTATGAAGGACAGACACTTCGCTGAGTTATTGTATTCGTGTGTAACATATTTTTAACACGATATTTATTGATATTCATTCGACATACGTATGTTATGTCTAACTGTGTCTTAATAAAAAATAAAATTTTTTTTCCAGACACATTTAGACACACCTAAATACTATCACGTATCAGCATGTCCAGTCTTATTCTTAATATATATTCTTGAAATAAATTTAAATATAATATATATTATTATTTATTAAAATAAAAAAATTATTTTAAATACTTCATATAATTAAAATAAGATATTAAAAATAATTAAAAAATTAATTTATATTTTAATATCAATAAAATATTAAAATATCATTATAATTTATTCAAAAAATACTTTATATTTTATATATATACGTGTCTCCATATCTTATAAGATTTTAAAATTCACGTATCAATGTATTCCATATCGTGTTATATCCCATAAACATATCAGTGTCCATACATCATAGATACTAATTATTAATCCTTAAAAGGAAAGACACACTCCTTGTTTGCTTTATTGTGGCTGCTGCTTGCTAATCTCACTAGGACTGCACATGGATCGGATAATATCCGCATATCCACGGTAATTATCCGCATTCGATTCGAATTTTGCGGATATTATCCGATCCGCAGAGCCATCGGATCGGATCCGCACTATGGTCGGATCGGATTGCGGATTCGGCAGTGATATTCGCGGATCCGATCCGCAAATCCACATATCCGCACATAACATATAAATAGCATAGTTTAAGAAAGTAAACCCTATTGTGATATGAATTTTAGTGTGTTATTTTATGAATTTTATGATATTTTGTTTTTAATTTTTTATGTTGTACTTCAACTTAGAATAATTAAACTTAAATCTTGTGTTATTATTTTGTTTTTGTTATTCAAGAGAACTATTATTGATAATATTTTATGAGTAAATAGGCTTAAACAGATAAAAAATAAATTTTCTGGATATTTTTTTCTAAAAACAGCCAAATAGAATCTTAAAATAGTTTTTTTTTAATTATGCGAATATACTCGATATCCGATCTGATCCGATCCGCAAGTATACAGATCGGATCCGACCTAAAAAAAATGCGGATATCGTATTCGATACGATCCAATGAATACAGTACAAATCGAATAGAATTTTAGGCTATATCCGATCCGATCTGATTCGTATGCAACCCTAAATTTCACTTTTTTCCATTTCCAATGCCACAAGTGTATTAACTATTAAGACAAGATTTTGCTAATCCGGTAATAATGTTCAAAGAACTGTATTGAGATTAAATGATTTTTAAATTTAATATATATCCAAAAATGCTAAATAAAAATATTAATGAGATATAGTTTAAAGGAAGGTATTACTTCTAAAATTTTTTATTTATTTATTTTTTAAGATAAAAATTTAGTTAATATGTGTTTTAAGAGTAAAATTTAGTATGCAGGTCATGATTCATAAATTAACTCGTTTAATTTGTAATCGTACCATTTAAATTTGTAATTTTAATAGATTTTTTAATCTACACCATTTAACTTATGGGTTAAATAAATTGAACCTGCAGTTTAGTGGATCAATTCATTAACCCGCTTTAAATATATATAATATTAATAAAAATATATTTATATGACTAAAAACTAACAATCTATTTAAAACTTTTTTTTACCTCAATATTTAGTATTTAACTTTTTAATTAAATCTAAAATTAATATAAATATTAATTTATTATTGTGCAAGATTTGTGCCTTCTTTTATGGTCTATTTTCTTGTCAATTCTTTAATCATAATTCATAAATTTAATAATAGCAATGCGGAATAAAAAAAAAAAAGAGAAAGACAAAAAAAAAAAAATTTGCGGTTTAAATTGGCTCGTAAAACCATGGACTAACATAGTGCATACATAGACCTCTCTCAAAGCAACCTATATATTGTATATTAGTCTGGTTCAATCTTTTAATATTTAGTCCATTATGATCTAGGTTAAACGGATCGAACTGGTCTGTATATCTACTTCTACCTAAAGACAAATGATAAATTTATCATTAATAAAAAATTTTAAATATTTTTATTTAATGAATACAAAATAAATATATTAAAAATTTAAATTTTTTATATTTTGAACGAAAATATTTTTTAATATCTATGTATAATTTGAATTTGGTTTTGTAACATTTATTATTCTATAGCTATATTTGGTGTGCAATAATTAAACTAAAACATCTTTTCCAATTTGTCACATGTGACCATCGTTCCTAGAGAGTGAGTTATGCTCTTTGATAGAATTTGTTCTGTCTTAAAATTATTGGTTTAAAATCATTTCAGTAGGCGCCTTTCCAAAAATCATTAACTTTTCAGAACTCCATCAACATAAGATTGAATGTCAACAAACTAAATATACCAAGTTTAAAAAAAATGATTTTGCTCAAAAATGACATTTGAGGGCTGAGAACCAATCAAAATAAAATTCGGATTTATGTAGAATTTTTTGCATGATCCTAATTTCACAAAATCACCAACTCCAACTCCCACGATCAGTCCTAAGCATTTTTAAAGGTTCAAATCCGATTTGTCACACTTCTTATAAGCTATTATAGACCCGATTTTATATAAATATCGTTCAATAGTAATTATATATGCAGTGATGGATTACCATGTGTTCATAACACGCAGCGGAAGAAAAAAAAATAATTTTTAAAGATCTATTTTGTGTTTAAATTTTATTCTAGAAATAATACATAGAT
Source organism: Arachis hypogaea (assembly GCF_003086295.3). Classification (NCBI taxonomy): domain Eukaryota; kingdom Viridiplantae; phylum Streptophyta; class Magnoliopsida; order Fabales; family Fabaceae; genus Arachis; species Arachis hypogaea. The sequence goes on along the minus strand of NC_092046.1, from coordinate 19,999,987 downwards.
CATATCTAAATACCTTTAGACGCTTTAGTAAAAATCACTTTCTCATTCGATTGTACGAAGGCGCTATGCGTATCCACACCGAGACCAATCTTTGCTGTCAACTCCTTGACCAATGGATATCTGATCTAAATTGAGAAACCTCTTGCAACTCTTTACATGCCATAAAATTCTTCTCCAAGAATTATACTCACATACGTTTATGTGTGTAGAGGTAAAGGAATAAAAATCCTTGTTATTCTCTCTCCTTTCCTATACTCTTGAGGTACATATATATAGTATGAGATTTGTTATTGATTTTAAATTTGAATCTCAATTTAAATTTAAATCATATCTTGAAATTCCAAATCTGAATCTTTTAGATTTATGAATCATATCATAAATCAATTTGAAAAAGAATCAATTAGGATCTCATCCAAATTTAGAATTCAAGTTTACAAATAGAATAATTAATTATTCTCAAATCTCATTTACTATTCTCAATAATCATACTATTATTATATTCTTGGTGCTAGCAAAGAATATAATAATATTCCATTTGAATCAATATAATTATTTATTTGATCAAATCAAAATAATAATTAAATAATTCTACAGCAAAGATTAGAACACTCGTTAGTGTGTGACCCCATAGGTTCAATACTAAGCGAGTAGTAAATTAGTCATACTAAATTTACTAATCAAGGTTGGCGTCTAGCAACACTCCTCAACGACCCGATAGTATGAAGTAATATATTTTTACTAAGAACTTTAGAAGAACAAAGTATAATTCCTTCCATCTTTCCAGCTCTTGGTTAACCTTTAGAGTATGGTTTAATTGTCAAACTCTAACTTGTTACTATTATTATAATGAACTGTGAATGACCTAAGAAACTCATTTCTTCATTCATTCAATTTCCTTGGCCAAGGTTTTATTCATCTCAGTCATTATAATCATAGAGCTCAAACTCTTTACTGAGAGTTGACGAATTCCTTATTCACTAATCATTAATTCTACAAGTATTTAAATCATACCCAATATGTATAGGTGTCCGGAATCAAAGTATAATAAATACATTGTTAATTACTATAATAGTCGCAGGTCAAAGAAAACTCTATTACTATGTTCATCTTGAGAATATCATATTGACAAATATACGGTAATTATAACCATTAAGAATTCTCAAAGTGAGTCAGTTCAATGGTCATATCTCTATATGCACCATCTATATATATAATTTAATAAATGAGATCTATTAATCTTCATCCAATGAAGACCATATATATATATATATTGATCTTTTCGGATTATTAATGTCATTTTTAATAATTCTATGATCAAGAACAATTTAGATTAAATTATAAAAGATTTATCTCTTAATATTATGATCACTATCACAATGATAAATCTCTAAATTTAATCAAAGACCTTATTATATTAACATTTTAATATAATAACAATAACAAATTATTTAATACATGATTGATTAGATTGTGGTTATACTCCTTATTCCCAACATGCATATATTTTTTTAGTCGATTCAAATTACAATATTAATATAGAATATGTATGTGATGTAATAACTAATATTTAGGTAATTCATCTAAACAAATGAAATGGAATGCGATATTACATGAATATCCTAAAACTAAACAGCTTATATATACAGTGACGGATCCAGAAAATTTTGTGAGTGGGGCAAAATATACATAATATGATAATAATTTTTATAATTATACTTTGTTATTATAAAATATAATTAGTCTTTAAATTATCTAATCAATAAATTAAAATACTAAAATAATAATTTAAATAATAATATATAATTTAAAATTTCATTTTTTTAGGTTTTATATTTTAAAAAGATTAAATAATTTTTTTATTGTCAATACAATCAAATGTCTTTCTTTATGTCTTTAAATAATCATTTAAAAATTCATCTCTCATATGATTACGAAATCGATTCTTTATAATATTCATATTTAAAAAAAAATTTTCAACTGATGTTATCCAACAAAAATTAAAGTTAACTTAAAAAAAACACTAACGAATAAATAGTATTATTTTGATTTCTAATTTTATTATTATTATTATTATTATTATTATTATTATTATTATTATTATTATTATTATTATTTTTTAACCATTTTTATTTAATAGTTAATATAAGATTAATATTTTTATTAGTCATTTTTAATTTAATATTAAAATTAGTTTAATTAGATAATCTATTTAATTTGAAATTAATTTAACAGAATAATTTTATATATTTATAATCAAATCTAATAAAATATTAGGCTAAATTCTATTGACTATCAAATATTTAGATTAAATAGATATGTCATTTGTTAAATATTAAAAGATTTTTTTGTGACTTTTAATAAATATAATATTTATTAGTTATTTTTATCACAATTTTCAAATTATTTAACGATTATTTTGTTTGCGTCTGAATCTTTTAGATATCAAATTGGTAGTTACCTCTATTTTAAAAAATAATCAAATATATATAATATATATACATGATACAACAGTGATATTCACTAAGTATATAAACATATTTTTTCAAATTTTAAATTTATTTATTAGTCACAATTTAAAATAACAAATCTATAATTATTTCACTCTTTTTTTTTAAATGTTATTGTAACAAATTCATTTGAATTTCGAATTGTTATTTGTTTTTTTATCGTTGAAGTTAATGAGTGAAGTTCACTTATAGTGGAGTCAAATTTAATTATATAATGGAACAAATAATTTTTTTACTATGTATTAGTTAACAAATTTTTAAATTCCACTGGAGGCACTTGCCTCCATTCCTTTCAACATGAATTCGTCCCTGACTTATATATATGTTTGATTTTAGATTTTACTCTATGTAAATTGAAGTTATTAAATTCGATTTAAAGTTTCTATATGTAATCGAATGAAATATATTCGATTTACATGCATAAGTAGTAAATTGAATGAAACAGATTCAATTTACTAGAAAGGAGCTTTAGTGAAGTAATTCGAAACTAATTGTTTCGATTTATTCTATATTATTAGACCAAGTAAATCGAGTTTAATAAATTTGATTTACTTAACACAATGAGGCAAAACAAATTGAATTCAATTAATTCGATTTAGAATACAATTTTAAAGTATATAAATACAAGCAGAACATTAAATCTTCATTAGAGTGGCACTCACAATGCCTATTGAGGATAGTTTTTTAGTTCTTATACACTACAGAAGGACGAATAAGAAAAAAATGTGAAAGGGAATAAAATTTATTGATAAGGATCCATTGAGTATTTTTGTCAAACCTTCTACGAGTTTTGTTGAGTTTTAAAGTACTATAATTCAAAAACTAGGACTACATGGCATGAAATGGGTGGAGAAGTTATTTTATAAAATTTCAACTTCTGTTGTTCGAGATGATGTGAAGTACGACTCCTTTGTATTAGACAATGACAAAGATTTGCAAGTTTTGTTTCACTGTTGTCGTCAGTTTCCCGAGATGAGGACTCATGAGCTATTGGCTAAACTTGGAGATGTGGTCTATAGCTCAGGAGGATCGAATCGGAATTCTCAATTTGTAACAATACTAAAAGTCTCTAGTTTAATGCCAGTTAGTGCCTCTTCATTTGTGTTTGTCATTGCACCTGAGGTAGTTTTGGTAGCATCTTCGTTCTTTGCAGCTGATCTAAACCGCGATGGCGATGAAGAAATAGGTGATAATTGATCTTTCGGTTAGCTTGCTATTGTAATGGCGGGTACTCCTATATACGTACTCATATATGTCTGGCTGCTGCCTCCTGCTGCATAAGTACTCGAGCCTCCAACAAAATACATACCCCACCATGGCCACCGCCATCAACAGTACCACCACCACCACTATCAGCAGCACCACCACCTCTACTTCGACGACCGCCTCTACCTCCACGTCCACCTCTACCTCCATGCCTACCATGACCCCTACCTTGTCTAGGGGGTCGATCCCTTCCCTCCATCGCAACAATTCATCCTCGATCTACCTCTACTCATGATCAGTTGCTTGTGTACCAATGCAGCTTCGCTGCTCAACACGATGTCTGTTTGGGACATCAGGGACCTAGTCCATAGGAGGTGCTTGTTCTAGACCTATCTCTGTAGCCTTTGCCGAAATCAAAATAGCTCGGGGGTCACCTAGGAAGAGCTCTGGTGACAAGAACCTCCATCCATGCTCATACCACCATTCCAAGTATAACTGTGATGGACCTGGGTTCGGGACGACATCAAACCGGAGAACATGCTGGGCTCTATTAGCCCAGTGGAGGTGCCAAGACTGTAAGGTGCTAGGAAATCAATGATCACCCCCTGCCATCCTTCGCCATCAAGAAATTTATGTTCAAACCTGTACGAGGTCGATGTTGTACTCCTCCAACTGTGGTAGCACCCTATCCACCTGATGCCACTTTATTACCACAAAGTATATCAATGTAGTCACTGCTCTCCATAACATTGTATGTCGAGGCTCTAATATCTCAAGATGCACTACCTGAACAACTTCAAGTGAGCTATAGATCATCCATATAAACTGTAAAAGAGAAATTGTGTCAAAGGTCATAACTTAACAATGAAAACCTCAAAGGTAAAAACTCTCTATTGAAACCACATTAACACTTACATCCCCTACCTACATTAAGTCTATCCTCAGCCTCCAATACGCCACTCTAGGTCCTTTCTCACTCAATGTCGGCTGGTATCCCGACCAGCTGCCACCCAATGGCCAATACATTAGTTTAATAATAGCAAAGTAACCGAACAATTATTAATCGACATAAAAAACATAAGTATCTCGAGGCCAACGGTCAATGAAATGCATCAAACCCACCAGGCCTGAAACTTGGAAGACGCCAAAAGATTCATGACTGAAGTAGTTGCAATGGGTCATCCAACTTAACAACGTTCCTATTAGCAACACGGCACATACATCGATATAACCATGAAAGCACAACAAGCCCCAATTGTATCTACCTAAGTCATCTAGCCTATCTACGTAAGGCAGCCACCGGATGTGAAAACGTGTCCCAAGCTTGTCCCCAAATAACTGAGTTGACAACAACATTATGATGTACACCCTCGCATACCTCCTCACAGTCTCTTCATCTGCACCCTCAGGCAGCTCATTGAATGTAACATCCTTACTACCAGAATGTCACGCTTTTGCCTGCGCCACTCTGATAGTGAGGAGTATTACGACGACTTTCATATGCTTAATAAAATATGAGCCTTTGTAAAACTCGAGACCGTATAAACTATTCTTTTAAAAATCGAAAATACTTTTTGTTTGAAAAATGCACATAATATGTACAAATCAATCACAACCACTTAATATATATATATATATATATACACACACACACACAATAACTAAGTTCTTTATACAATAACTTACAAACATAATCATCAAAACTCCTAAACCCTCTTTACTAGATACAATATTAATGGCAAGGGATAAATAAATAACAACTAAACTAATATAACAACAATATCGTATAAGCAAAACGCGATTAAACTCTTCGTAAGCTTCTTCATCCGATTCCTGAAAAGGTAAAACTGTAGGAGGGTGAGAACCTAACCACATAGTCTCACCACGGATTTTTCAGAATTGTCATAAGAAGATATTTAATAAGAAAACTATTTTCGACCTCAGTGATTATCGTTGTCTTATGAATCTTTTTGGAAATCGACGGTTTAACCATCCAAAAATTCAAAACCTTTTAAAAAGAAATCAGTTAATTATCCAGAAATCCAAAACTCACTTTTCTTATAAAAGAATCTTAAAAGTTTCCTAATAGTATGAATGACCAACCTGTTTCAAACATAGGTTCATTAAGTCTATGCTGAACCAGTTTGATATTTCATACTTTACTAAATCTTAATCAGAAACCAATCACGGCCTCCAACCCATCACATATTCAACCAAGGCGTTCGGTTCAAGCAATTCAATCAAATCAATAATCAAACATCACATTCGGAAACAACCCTCAGCTTCACCACCACTAGCATGTGGGATCTCTCAGTTGTTCAAACACATACAATGCAAACAAAGAAAACACAATTAAGAAGCAGATACAGCAAATAGCTCAAATAGCAGTTAATAACAGATAAGCAATTAGGCAAACCAAAACAAATCAAACTCAAATAAAGCATGCAAATGCATATGATGCATGTCTGTCCTATGGCTGATGATATCATCTGTCGATTATATAGCCAAATCTGACATGTCCGATAGCGAACCCTAGACAAAATACCACAACCCGGAATATGTATTACTTGTCTATCCATGCCGGTGTTTCACCCAACCCAGAGTAGGCATTACTCATCTACTCAGGTAGGTGCCTCAACCATAACCCGAATAGGGATTACTTGTCCATCCTCAGGCCATGACTCGGATAGGAATTAGTCGTCTACCCACAAATAGGAATTTCTCGTCTATTTTCAAAGTTATAACTCAGATAGGAATTACTCATCTATCCCATAACTATTACTCGAATATATCATTCTTCCCATTCCATTCATCAATAATTTCAAACTCAAAACATAATTCATTCTTTTTTAAATAAAGCAAAGTCAAAATGTAATCTTTTTTTTAATAACTCAAAATCAAATTATGAAATCCTTAAAAATCCAAATCTTTCTAATAAGCACTTCAAACAAAACTTTCAACTTTTATAAAAATTTTGACAGCATCTCCTCTAAAATTCGGACTCTGCCACCCTTTTCGAGTCCCATCCAAACATTCCTCAAACCCTTCTCAACCATTTTCAAATAGCAAATCATTTTCAATAATCAAACTTTTTTCAAATATATATCAAATCCTTTCCAAATTTATTTTAAACCAAATTTTGATATTAGATCTCTTCCAAACCAAACCAATTCCAACATTAAATCTTTTCTAAAATCAACTCTTTTCTAAAATCAAACCAAATTCTAACATTAAATCTTTTCAAAAGTCAACTCATTTCCAACAATAAAATATTTCCAAATCTTAAGAAAACCAATTCGACAACTGCCAATTTACCAAAATCAATAACTCAAAATATTCAACCTTCTCAAATAGTCAAAAATTTCACCAGACAAACAATTACACTCATCCAGAGTAACCCAATTCAATCCATAAGACTCACGAAATCATAAAATAAAATATATTTTTCTCATCAATATCTATTTATAACAATTCTGCGATATAAAATAAGTTTTAAGAAAAACTCCTACCTCGAATAGTCGAACCCATAACCAAACGCGTCAAAGAAACCCTATTCCCTAGGTCCGCAATCAGTGGCATCAAATCCAACTATTTTCCACAGCAGCAACAGCCACAAAAGCATCACTCGGCGACAGTAACTTAACCATGAGATGTTAATGTCACGAGAACCTTAGCAATATATAACAGAACAGTGACTACAGAGGCTCGAAACGAGGAACAACTTACTGTACTTACGAATAAGCAAGAGAAAAAGGCAACAGCGGCCCCCAGTGACGACGCAGCAACTTGATGTCGCATGCAACAACCATAACTCTCAGTATGCAAGAACCGAAACTCAACACTACATTATCAACATCTCAGAATCACTAACAGATATAACAAAATATCAATTTCAAAGATTTTGGAACGAAATGCTTACTAAGAAGACAGGGGTTCTATGGCGGCTTCCGACAACGACTACAGCGGACATGAATGGCGGCACTGACAGGATGTGATGGCAAGGAGCACAACGGCAGTGTCGGGTTCCACGGACGGTAATGGTGGCAGCTGGCGTGATGGCAACAACACTTCTCATCTCTCTTTAACTCGTGTGTCTCTTTCCCTCTCTTCGCGGCCAGCGACGGCGACGGATCTGTCAGCGATGGAGGCACGAATAACGACGCTCCTCTCTTCCACGAGTGATGGTGACGAGGTTGGCTCCACAACACTACAGCTCAGTGACGGCAACGCGGTGGCAGCTCGCGAGGATGACAACGATAGGGGCTCCTCGTGGCGGTCGCACTCCTCCTCCCCTCGGCGGTGTCAATGGCGATGGCGAGCCCTAGTGCTGCCGGTGCAGGCTCCCTCTCCCTCATCTTCTTCCTTCTCTTTTCCGTTCCCTCACTCTTCTCTTTTCTTTTTCGCTTTTCTGCTACTGCTATGTGTGTGCAAAGAAGGGAGTGGCGGCTGTGATGTCAGGTAGCATTTGGAAGAGAGATAGATACTGAGAGACTAAGACTGAGAGACAGAGACTGAGAGATAGATACTGAAATAAATCTCAATATTGTGTTTGGTGTAAAGTAGGAGACACAAATTGAAATAAGAATGAAGCTCTAATTTAATTTGTACAAAGAGTAAATTTGGAATTATTTAATTGAAATGAGGGAATTTTAGGTATAAAATGTTATTAAAGTTTCAGTCTCTGTTCCCAAAAATTTCAGTCCTCTGAGTCCCCACTTTTTGGAGGTACTGAAATACTAAAATTTTGAAGATAGAGACTGAAATTTTAGTACCAGTCTCTAAACCAACAAACATGATACTGAGTCTCAGTCTCCCAATTTTCGTCCCAGCACCTCAAAACAAACGCTACCTTAGGGTTGTGGGTGAGAGTGTGCTTTAATTAGGACTGGGGTTTGGGTAGAGTAAAGTTAGGGTTTGGGATAGTTTTAGGTATTTTTATTAAATATAGGAGTAATGTAATAATTAAAAAAACTCATTTTTAATCCAACTATAACTATATATATAAAAAATACTATTTATTCATCAATTTACAACTTATTTTTAAATAAATATTAATTTAATAAAAACTGAAGATAATTAAATTAATTCTCCTTTATTTATAAAATAAGATTCAAAAGCTTAATATTAAAATTAAAGCACATAAAATTTTCATTATTTTTCAATTATTAAAGTTCTAAATTATAAATAAAAAATTTTCTGATTTTTCTATACAAAAATCTCTAAAATATAATTTTGAATAAATATAATAAATCATAAATAATTTATTAATTAATTTTCAAAAATTCAGAGTCTTACATTGAATGTCTCCTGCATCCACGTGCACTTCACAACGAACTTGTCAATACAATCTGTTGGAGGTAACACACTAGTAGCTCCTCGAACCAAGTCCATGGAGGTCATCCGCCCTCAATATAGGTCTCAAATTCTGTCAGATATCCACTAACGTACTCACCATCAGTTAGAAGGCCTTGCTGGTATGCCACATCTTGTAATGTTATGGTGCACTCTTCGAATGGCACATGAAAAGTATGCGTTTCCGGATGCCATCTCTCTATGAAAGCACTAACTAACGGCTCATCCTGCCTAAACCAGTTGTCGTTAAGTCTCGCAAGATGATATATCCGACAATCTGCAGGTATGGTATGATCATCTCGTCAAGGAACATATCATGTTGCCTCCTCATGCTAGTAATACATCGGATCGACTGTAATTATGGTAAAAAAAAGTTAACAAAATCATAATCTTATATTATATTAAGAACTTCTTAACAAAATTGATGACAACATTATCCCAATGACATACATGTTAAGGCCCGATCTAAAAACATACATCTTACTCTAATCTAATCTTATTAATAGAAATAAAATTCTCACTAAATCTACGTTCAACTAACACTAACATGCATTTCTAATTCATAAAATATTCTTAGGTCACTACTATTACCAACATTTCTAATTTAAGATTTCTAACAAAATTTATAATCACTACAAGATCTAACATTTATAGTCAAACAATGCTCACTAAATATTACTAACATTTTTAATCTAACTTGAAAGAAAAATTCATTTACTTACATCTTTGTTTATGCTACTAGTAATATGGACAACTTCGTCCAAGCAATAGATACGATCTGAGTCATTCTCCATATTCCAAGTTTTCAAGATTTTCTTAGAGAATTCTCTCTATACGTGGGGTGATTGAAGAGTAGAATTGTATCTATAATTCATATCTATCAAATGCGAATTCTTTTATAAAACTTTCCAACACTAATTCGAAACAACTAGCTTCAATTTATCTTAGGTCGCACCTTATTCAAATCGAATTTGACGGATTCGATTTACTATGAGCATCAAATCCATAAAATCGAAACTACTTCATGTGATTTACCATAGGCTGGATCTAACCAAGGCTACTCCTCTAGTAAATCGAATCCATTCACTTTGATTTACTACTATTTATCCTAAATCCAATCTATTTCATTCAATTTACTATTGTTTCAGGTAAATTGAATATATTTCATTCGATTTCATGAAATGAGTTTAAATCAAGCTTAATAGCTTCGATTTATATAGAGTAAAAATAAAAATCGGACATCTATATAAGCTATTTAGTTTTAACTAGGGCATTCATGTAATATTGTTGATATCAGTTCTGTTTGTTTAGGTGAATTACCCTAATATTTATTTTTAATATTTTGCCACATAATATAAATATTCTAATTTTTCTACAAAAGTTATATTTTAAATATTTTTATAGGGTAAAATATTAAATTGGTCCCTTACATTGGGCATAATTCTGTTTTGGTCCTTAAGGTTTAAAGTATCTTATTTGAATACAAAAAAATTTCATTTAACTTCAATTTAGTCCCACTCTGAGGTCAAAGTTAAATAATTAATGGAATGTCCTACATGACAGTACAAGAACAAGGTTGATAATTTGGAGAGCAAGTACAAGCTCCAAAAGAACAAAATCAATCGTAAATGCATCAATACATTTATTTATCATTCTCCTTAGTTCTATAGAAAATATTTCATTTAAATTATAAGAAAAATAATAAATAAATATATTGATACATTCACGGTTAATTTTGTACCTCTATAACTTGTACTTGTTTTACATATTAAACTCAATAAAAAATTGCAATGCTTTTATGTATTTATGTTTAATATTAAAAAAATTTAGTTAAAAGATACACATTTTAAAAGTATAATAATAACAAAAAAAAACTTAGTTTTTCAATGTATAATGTATAAAAATATAAATGCTTATTTTATAATAATTTAATAAAATCTTTATTTTTTGATATATATTATTAACTAAAAATATTATTTATATACTAAAATTAGTCATTATATATTTATATATAAATATATGCATTGTTTAATTATTTTCAACGTATATTTTATATTCTAATATATATTTTATATTAATAACTAATTTTAATAGTTAATTTTAGTGTATACTTAACATAATTGAGTTTTAACTAATAGTCTTAGAACTCACATTATCAAGAGTTCAAGACTCTTGAAAAACAAAACCATCAGACATATGGAACCACCATCAAACACTATCGGAAGTCTGAACTAGGAATCTGCAGCTGTTAAGCGCGTGAGGATAGTGGAAACGGATAAAAGAAACCAGGGATTCTTCTAGGATCCGTCGAATGAAAGCAAACTCAGCTGTTAATCCTGTTTAATCCAACATGATCCAGTTAAGCCATTAACGACACTCGACAACGCACATTGCCCTGGCACATGCCAGTGGACACAACTGGAGTAGTATTAGTGTATTAGAGAATCTTGAACTTAGTTATTATTGGCAACAACTCATGATAATTTGATTTGAAATTTTTTCTTTTTAAAAGTAGAATTATATAATTAAATTTGACTTAATTTTTGAGAAAGTACAGGTGACCATAAATTTTGAGCTAAAAATATTTTACGAATACTAAAAATTATTTATTAAATTAATTATTATATATATATATATATATATATATATATATATATATATGTTTTATATATTTTTTCAACAAAGTAATTAGACATTAAAATAATCAAAATTTTTATATTAGAATAATCAAATGTCTTATGAAATTATATTTATTCGTATTTTACTTATAAAAATATATCTAGTTTAATTATAAGTGTGAATTAAGTTTGATTAAATCCAAGACTTTTTAGCTAGAAAACAATATATATACTTACCATATTGACTAATCTTGAATTTATTATTTTTACGTTTTAGTTGGTGCTTATTTATAAACCAATTATTTACAAAAGTTTGATTATAAATATGATCAAACATTTATTCTGTATTTTAATATGTATATTTATATAAATGACTAATTGTTAAACTAAATGTTTAAATGTTCGTATAATATGATTATTTTAGCTAATAATGTGCAACTAATAACACACTTCTTCCTTTACAAAAAGGAGAAAAATTAGAACATACTTGGTTAGTTGATTTTCTTGTCTTTCCTTAAGTTGGCCATGTAACACGATTAGAAGAGAAGGAAATTTAAGAACCCATCATATCAAGGCCAGCTAGTCTTCAAAATTGAGAATTAGAGTAATATCAAGATTACTTTTCTTGCCTATGGTGATCCTTTCAAATTGGGTGCAGTGTTCCATTCTTTTCCACATGTTTCGTATACAAAGAAAGGAGAACGGATATATCCTATTAAAAAAAATTGGCAATTGGAAGGTTGTTTTTGAATGAAGTAGATAGTTACATTTATTTATTAATTAAGGAATAACTATCTATAACAGAATAATTAATATAATAATCTTTATTTTTCATATTATCTAAAATAATTAACTTCTTCCATATAAATGTGGAGACATTACAAAAAAATGTTACCTAAATTATTTCTTTATCAATAATAGATTTACCATTGTAATTATTTTTTAGTGAGAGTACATAAAAAGTACATAGTATATAAGGTGTAATAACTCAACAAATATTTTCTAAGGAGATTTTTCATTCTCTCTAATAATGAGAAGAACTTATTTCTCTCCCTCTCTCAATCCCTTCTAGTTCATCAAATCATCAACATCACAGCTTGAGCAGTTTAGGGCATGAGATTTTCTTCATGGTGTGGTGAGCGTGGAGAGAAACCAAACTGTGAATCAAATTATTAAAAAAAAAAAGTTGTGAATTGAGATCAATCCAATTTTGCCATTTTCTTTCTATCCTTAATTCTTCTTTCGACATTTTCTTTCCCCCATTCTTACCTCTTCTTTCAAACTCATCCAATAGAGTTTGATGAGAGGCTATTTCGCAAGATTCTTTCTTGGTGAACATAGCTGTTCCGATCAACGAGTTGGAAGGAAGAAGATCTGAATCCCTATTACTCTGTGATTCATTGATTTCTCAAAATGGGAAACATGGCAAACAGATCCTCCCATTGTAGAGGTCGTGGAGCTACATTGGCTTGCTCTCATTGCAACAAGCAAGGCCACACAGAAGATGTATGCTATAAGAAGCATGAGTACTCCTCACATTTCTATCAATGGCAGCAACATAACACCACCATCAATCACGTGATCACTGAGGGGCATGATGATATACTCAGTGACAAACAATTCCAGCTCAATTGTCTCCAAGAGAACACTGGAATATCAAGATCTGGATTCACTCCAGAGCAAAGATTTGCCTTGTTAGAGTTGATCAAAGACAAAAGTGTGCAGCAACAACGTCATAATGCAAATCAAATTTTGACTAATTCCATTCAAACTTCTACTCCAGGTAAAACCATTGCATTATATTTTAATGCGAGAATTATGAGCATTATCACTCCAAAATCTGTACTATGGGTTATTGATTCCGGTGCAACAGATCATGTGACTTTTGACTTAAAAGATTTCGCAAGTTTTCAAAATATTGATCCAATCAATGTGATATTGCCAAATGGGACCAAAACTGCTAGCACCATCATTGGCACAATCACATTCTCTAAAAAATTTTTTCTCAAAAATGTTTTATACATTCCTTCTTTTGATTTTAAACTGATATGTGTGTCAAAGTTAACCTCAAACTTATATTGTCAACTGTTAATCAATGATAAGTGTTGTGAGATACAAGTTAGATCCACATCAAAAATGATTGGCATTGCTGAGTGTATAGAAGGGTTATATACAACAAGTAGAGAACCAGAATTCTCTCACTTTCCCCCTCTTCCAACAGAGCAAGCTTCATTGGCGGTAAATACGACTACTACTCATCCCACCACACCATCACACAGTGAGCACAACAACATTTGACATCTTAGATTAGGACACATACCCATGCATAAATTGATTTTTCTGAAGAAGTATTATCCTTTTATAGATTGTATTGCTTCAAAATTTTCTTGTGATTCATGTCATTTTGCAAAACAAAAGAAATTATCTTTTAATCTTAGTACAACTAAAATAAAAGATTGTTTTGACTTAGTTCATATGGATATCTGGGGTCCTATTTCTGTCCCTTCCAATGAAGGACATAGGTATTTGTTTACTGTGGTGGATGGTAAGAGCAAATTCACTTGGATTTTTTTTATGAAAACCAAATCTGAAGCATCACAATTAGTTATTAATTTTGTGAATTTTGTCAGAGTACAATTTGAAAAACAAGTTAAGTGTATAAGGACCGACAATGGGCAAGAGTTCACTCTAAAATCTTTTTTTGCATCAACTGAAATTTTACACCAAACTTCTTATGTAGAAACACTAGAGCAAAACGGGATTGTAGAGAGAAAACACCAGCATATTTTAGGTGTTGCTAGAGCACTGCTATTTCAATCAGGAATTCCACATTGTTTTTGGCAATACGCAGTTGCTCACGCCATTCACCTAATTAATAGGCTGCCCATCACTAACCTGGATAATGCTAGTCCTTATAAGCTTTTGTATGGTAACTTACCTGACCTTTCATATTTAAGAGTATTTGGTTCTCTTGCACATGCCTCCACATTAACAAATTCAAGAACAAAATTAGACCCAAGAGCCAGAAAAACAGCTTTTCTTGGTTTTAAATTAGGAACAAAGGATTTTCGACTTATTGATTTAAAATCAAAGGAAATTTTCATATCCAGAAATGTAATTTTTTATGAAACTCATTTTTCATTTTTACATTCCACTAGCACTGACATTTCTGTGGTACCCATTCGTACTCCACAATGCATTGATCTTTTTTAATATGATACACCATCCACACATCATTTGCAATCACCCACACATACCACACTCATAGATTCAAATGAACATTTCTCAAGCTCAATGCACTCACCAATTTCCTCACACACCATTGCACCCATTATCACACCACATACTAACAATGCACATGCATCACAATACTCTGACATCACACATGACTGCATTACTAGAAAGTCTGAAAGAGTCAAGAAACCGCCTGCTTATTTGAAGGACTATCATTGTATGACAACCCACACAGCTCACTCTAGCAATGTTGCCAACTCTAACTCTTTATATCCTATTTCACAACACTTGTCATATGATAAACTAACCCCAAAATATAAGTCACTTTCTCTAGCCATCACCTCAAATCAAGAACCTAGCACTTATGAGGAAGCGGTTGCACATGAATGTTGGAGAAAGGCAATACAAGATGAATTGACAGCTCTAGATCAGAACAGAACTTGGTGTCTCACTGAACTCCCAAAAGACAAGAAGGCTGTGGGTTGCAAATGGGTTTTTCGGGTAAAATTCAATCCCGATGGCACCATAGAGAGGCACAAAGCGAGGCTAGTTGCAAAAGGATTCACTCAAGTACAAGGAGTAGATTATGGTGATACTTTTAGTCCAGTTGTCAAAATGACTACCCTACGAGTAATGTTAGCATTAGCAGCGGCAAAGAAATGGCATTTGAAACAGCTGGACGTCAACACTGCCTTCCTTCATGGAGATTTGGACAAGGAAGTTTATATGAAGATACCACCCGGTTTGGCTGTGTCACAACCAGGTTTGGTTTGTAAATTGCAAAAATCTCTATATAGGCTTAAGCAAGCAAGCAGGCAATGGAACATTAAGCTCACTCAGACTCTTGTGGATGCTGGTTATAAGCAGTTTTTTGATGATCATTCACTCTTCATCAAGAAACAATCTGCAAACTTCACTGCCATTCTAGTATATGTTGATGACTTGATTTTAACCGGGAATGACATTGGTGAAATCAATTCCATCAAGTAAGATTTGGATGACAAATTCAAAATAAAGGATCTTGGTGATCTCAAATACTTCTTGGGAATAGAAGTAGCACGCTCTAACTCTGGAATTCACATTTATCAGCGGAAGTATACCATGGACCTTCTCAGAGATTTTGGTTATCTAGATTGCAAGCCTCTCCCTACTCCATTTGATTATAGTCAGAAACTCTCAAAGGAATCAGGTACCATTTTAACAGATAATACTATTTACAGACAGCTCATCGGCCGACTCCTTTACCTCACAAACACTAGACCCGATATCTCTTATGCTGTGGGACGTTTGAGCCAATTTTTGGACTGTGCAACCACTTCTCACCTACAGGCTGCTTTTCGTGTACTTCGATATTTAAAAGGCTGACCTGCAACTGGTCTCTTCTTCTCCTCTACTTCTAATCTGCATCTCACTAGATTTGCCGACGCTGACTGGGCTACCTGTGCCGATACTCGTCGCTCCGTTTCCGGTTATTGCTTCATGCTTGGGAACTCGCTCATTAGCTGGAAGAGTAAGAAGCAAACCACAGTTGCCAAGTCCTCTGCAGAAGCTGAATACAGGTCTCTTGCTATTGCCACTTGTGAAGCTAGTTGGTTATCTTTCTTAATGGATTTCATTGGCTTGCCGCTTCAAAAGTCTATCACTCTATTTTGTGACAACCAGTCAGCCATTCACATTACCAATAATCCCATCTTTCATGAAAGAACTAAACACATTGAAGTGACTGCCACATTGTTCGTGAAAAGTATTTGTCTGGTCTCATTCATCTTATGCCAGTTCGTTCCAAGGATCAACTTGCTGATTTTCTTACCAAAGCTCTGCCATCGGGTCCTTTTCTTGCTAATGTTTCCAAGCTAGGATTGTTAGATTTACTCAATTCTAGCTTGCGGGAGGGTGTTACCTAGATTATTTCTTTATCAATAATAGGTTTACCATTGTAATTATTTTTTAGTGAGAGTACATAAAAAATACATAATATATAAGGTGTAATAACTCAACAAATATTTTCTAAGGGGATTTTTCATTCTCTCCAATAATGAGAAGAACTTATTTCTCTCCCTCTCTCAATCCCTTCTGGTTCATCAAATCATCAACATCACAGCTTGAACAGCTTATGGCATGAGATTTTCTTCAAAAAAGTTGCAGGATATCGTCGACGGATTTATCAAACTAAAAATTTGTCAGTAACTTGTTTATCGTCGAATTTAGCAGCGAAATAAATCTATTGGTATAAATTTTGTCGATAACTATTTACAAGCAGATTTTTTTGTTCGTCGTTAATTGGCGAAATTCTGCAACTTGTTACCGTCAAATTTTTTTCTGGACAAATCACTGAACTAAGTCGATGGGAGCTCAAAATTACACAAATAAGCCAAATACAAAAATGATTCATGAATCAACCAGAGACACATATCTATATAATTCGAATTAGGATAATTCGAACTTCATCTCCATGTAATTCGAATCATACTGATTCGAATTACCTACACACACCCACTAATTCGAATCAACCTGATTTGAATTAGTAATTTGAATCAAGGTGATTCGAATTACACTCACACACGCTGCACATAGTAATTCGAATTGGCCAGATTCGAATTACTCATGATTTAATTCTACCCATTCTTTTATTAAAAAATTAATAATTGATTAAAAAAAAGTAATAATTTAAAAATTTAAAAATATATTTTTTTCATGCATTAAAAAAGAGCTAACAAAATATTTAATTACGAGACTTCTTTAAAATATTAATGAGCTATCAATTCGAATTTCATACAATACTCTTTTGCCCATTTTTAATATGAATATTTTTTAATAAATTTATTTAAATTATACCACAAAAAATATTTTATTCTATACAAACTAATTAAAAAAAATGGCTTAAAAGATGTTAGGAGTACAATAAAAATTTGTAATATCCTAATGACTTAAAGACATTAAAGAAATACTCTACATAGTCAATAATAATTTAGAAATTAAAAAAATATAGTTATAACCAGTATTTACCTAAATTACTAGAATATTACAAATTTTTATAGTACTCCTAACATTTTTAAGCCATTTTTTTAAAATTATTTTACATAGAATAAAGGGCATTTTAAGCTATTTTAAGCCATTTTAAGCAATTTTCTTTGCAAAACAATTTAAAAAAAATGGCTTTAAAAATATTAGAAGTACTATAAAAATTTGTAATATTCTAGTAATTTAGGTAAATACTGGTTATAACTATATTTTTTTTAATTTCTAAATTATTATTGACTATGTAGAGTATTTCTTTAATGTCTTAAGTCATTAGGACATTACAAATTTTTATAGTACTCCTAACATCCTTTAAGCTATTTTTTTTAATTATTTTGTATAGAATAAAATATTTTTTTGTGGTATAATTTAAATAAATTTATTAAAAAATTTTATAAAAAAATATTCATGAGCTATTAAAAATTGGTAAAAGAGTAATGTATGAAATTCGAATTGATAGCTCATTAATATTTTAAAGAAGTCTCATAATTAAATATTTTGTTAGCTTTTTTTTTAATACATGAAATAAAATATATATTTTTTTAAATTTTTAATTATTAATTTTTTAATCAATTATTAAGTTTTTAATAAAAGATTTGGCAGAATTAAATCATGAGTAATTCGAATCTGGCCAATTTGAATTACTATGTGCAGCGTGTGTAATTCGAATCACCCTGATTCGAATTACTTTGGGTGTAATTCGAATCAGGTTGATTCGAATTAGTGTGTGTGCATGTGTAGGTAGTTCGAATCAGTATGATTCGAATTACATTGAAGGTGTAATTCAAATTAGGCTAATTCGAATTACATAAAAATGTCCTCTTAGTTAAACTCTGTAATAATTATTGGTTTGGTTGAATCACGTAAATTTTTTTCCAACTTAGTTTATATAGGTGATTTGCCCTTTTTTTCCTAGGTAAATCTAATGGTAATATATTATTTATTCTTAATAATTAAATTAATAATTATCGGTGAATTTAACCGACAATAAACTTATATTTTTATTTTTTTAAATTTATTTAAAAATTCAGTATATAATTTTAAATATTTAAATTTAATAATTCTACACTAACAAAATTTAAAATTTTATAACTTTTTATAATAATTTATCTATAATTTTTTAGTTAAAAGTCATAATAGATCCAGATACTAGGGGTGTTCGCGGTGCGGTTTGGTTCGGTTTTTGAGAGAAAAGTCATCCGATCCAATCGTTTAATTAAAGTGCGGTTCGGTTTGGTTCGGTTTTTTTCTCAAAGCCATCCGAACCAAACCAAACCAATTAAATTCGGTTTGGTTTGGTTCGGTTTTTTCAATAATTCAAAAAAAATATTACCATACTATTTTACAAAGTCATAACATTGAAATTGACAAACACAAATACACAATAATAATAATAATAATAATAATAATAATAATAATAATAATAATAATAATAATAATAATAATAATAATAATAATAATAATAATAATATAGCACTAGTAGAAAATCATTCTAATCTAATTATACATTCTAATAGTTATACATTCTAATAATAAAGAGACATTGAATTTGAGATGAATGGATTAATAGCAGGGTAACAATGTATCAGAATTGAATATATAGACATTGAGATGAATGGATTAATATGCTGCTGACTTTCCTGCAATTTGTTGAGCTCTCAGAATGTTGTTGCACCTTCTCCACCAGCAAACTGACCCCCCCCCCCCCAAACAAGTGCCACCGCCATGAAATTAACACCTAATCCAATGCCCGCTCTATCACCCCAGAGACACCACGTCCACAGCTAGGTAAACCAGGTATACCACACAGTCCTCTGTTATCCGTAAAACTGCGTGCACCCAAAACAATATCAACATTACATTGCGTTATTCTGAACATTAATCATTTATTCATAATAACATAACATACTTGAAGCTAGCTCTGTGCAATAGTCTTCCTCCTAGACTTGCTGGAACACTTCCAGACAGCCTATTCCCATTTAGGTTCCTGCATCCACACAACTTTAGTACTGATTTCTCATTGTCTTATAAGTTTCATTTCTTCAACTTTAGACAATCTTACAGTCTCTGTAATGATGTCAACTCTCCACGACTTTCTGGGATTGCTCCTTCCAAAAAGTTATAGGATAGATCACTGCATCATTGATTATTATGCCATTTAGAAACTGCATTACTATGATAATCAAACTTCTTTTCAATAACATAGATTATAAATTAACCGTTTATGTTTCTATCAATCCAGCATTCTAGCTCCCCTCACTGAAATTGTAAGCCTTAAAATTCACTAACCTGGTCACCATCCTTGATGCCATAATCTCTAAGATAAGTTGTTTCAATGACAAGCTTACGTCCTTCATAACATAAGCAAAATTGCCCCCAAACATGAGCCCTACAATTCAAAAATCAATGGAAATAATAAATCAGCTAAAAATTCATCATGGTCATTGTCATATCAGAATTCATCATAAATCACATAATACTTCACATCAGAATAATATATTAACTCTCAAGTCTCAACAGATTTAAAAATTATAACACATGAAAGTAATTAATTCAGTAATTTAGTAATTCAACAGAACAGCAATAATACCAGAACAACAATTCAGTAATTCACTTCAAAAGTAATTCAATCAATCACAGAAACAAGCAGCTGAAGTTTAGATCATTAAGCAGCAATAAACAAGCACAGAACCAGCAATAAACAAGCACTTTTACCACCAATAAACAAGCACAGAACCAGCAATAAATCAAGCACAGAACCAGCAAAAAACAAGCACTTTTACCAGCATTAAACAAGCACAAAACCAGAAAAAAAACAAGCACTTTTACCAGCATTAAACAAGCACAAAACCAGCAATAAACAAGCACTTTTACCAGCAATAAATCAAGCAGAGAACCAGCAATAAACAAGCAATAAATTGAACAAAACCAAATAATCTTAACAATAAATCAATCACAGAAACAAGCAGCTGAAGTTTAGATCATTAAGCAGCAATAAACAAGCACAGAACCAGCAATAAACAAGCACTTTTACCAGCAATAAACAAGCACAGAACCAGCAATAAATCAGGCACAGAACCAGCAAAAAACAAGCACTTTTACCAGCATTAAACAAGCACAAAACCAGCAAAAAACAAGCACTTTTACCAGCATTAAACAAGCACAAAACCAGCAATAAACAAGCACTTTTACCAGCAATAAATCAAGCACAAAACCAGCAATAAACAAGCACAGAACCAGCAATAAACAAGCAGCTGAAGTTTAAATCATTAAGCACAGAACCAGCACTGAATAACTGATAAACTGATAAACTGATAAATCAATAGACTGCTAAACTGATAAATCAATAGACTAATAAACTGAACAATAAACAATAAATAAGCAATAAACAATAAATCAGCAATAAACAATAAATCAATAAACTGATAAGTTATAACCCTAGGCCTAAACTGAACAACAAATCAGCAAAGTTTACCTGAATAGATGGCTCGGGCTCCATATGCACTTGAATCGGACAATCGGTGGCTGGGTGGGTGGGCTCCAGAAACGCTGTTGGGTGGACTGGAGGCGGCGAGGTCGGACGTGGCGAGGTCGTGGGTGGGCTCCAGAAACGCTGTTGGGTGGACTGGAGGCGGCGAGGTCAGACGTGGCGAGGTCGGAGGTGGCTCCAGAAACGCTGCTGGGTAGACTGGAGGCGGCGAGGTCGCAGGTGGCGTGGTCAGAGGTGGCTCCAGAAACGCTGCTGGGTGGAGGCTGGGTCGTGCACCGGCGGTGGAGGTTCTCCTCTGTTCGGCGGTGGGATTTGGAGGAATTGAGGAAGGCTTCGATCTAGGATTTGGAGAGGGAAGCTGTCGCGCATGTGGGGAAGGAGAAGTGGGGGTGTGGCCGTCTCACACTCTCACGAGTCACGTCTGGGTATGGGTCTGGGGGGTGGGGTAGTTTTAATTTTAGGGTTTTGTTAAGAACCGGTTCGGTTCGGTTCGATTAGGGTTTTGGTGGCAAGAACCGAAAACCGAACCGAACCATAAAAAAACCGCAAAACATCACTTTTTTCGGTTTTTTTGGTTTTCGGTTAATTCGGTTTTCGGTTTTTTCGGTTCGGTCCATCGGTTTAGTTCGGTTCGGATCGGTTTTGAACACCCCTACTAGATACGATAAGTGAAACAACTTTTTATAGTCAAGTTGGCAATAATTTCATGTCCTATATCATAATTAGAAAGGAATAGTTAGCAAATAAGTTAAACAACCTGGAAAAACTAGGAATAAATGAAGTAAAATGAGATCCATATATAGTACAACAATATATTGTGTACTTGAAACAAAATGATTCTAGTGACAAGAAGGACTTCTTTAGTCTTTGAATGATACAATAATATAGAACCCAACTGCTAATATCGGGGGCAATTAACAGCAACACAAATCCTAGTGCAAGACAATCAACAAATTATTCTTGAAGATCTGCAAAATTTTGAAGTAACATGTACAAAAATAGCATCAATATTATTTTAAACAAAAATGCAAAACAGAATGATAGAATGAGTAGTGTATCAGTAACACAGATAATGTAATTTTTCATCAAGTAGTAAGTCAATAATAGAGTTATCAATTTAAAATTTATTATTAAGCACAAGCAATGAGCAAAATCAACCAAGAACAAGCACTAAGGACTCACTGAGCATTCAAGAAAAGAAAGAATCAAAAGAATATTTAATCAATAATCAATCAATAATCAAAGCACATCACAAAAAATAAGTACTAATATTATTTTAAACAAAAATGTAAGACACAATGACCGAATGAGTAGTGAATCAGTAACAGAGGCAGTGCAATTTTTTATCAAGCAGTAAGCTAACAATAGAGTTATTAATTTAAAATTTATCATTAAACACAAATAGTGAGAAAATCCAATCAACCAAATACAAACAGTAAGCGCTCACTGAGTATTCGATAAAAAGAAAGAATCAAAGGAACATTTAATTAATAAGATCGTAAAAAAACAAAGAACAGGCACTAGCAGTGAGCACTGACCTTCGATGGACAATGGAGAGCGGTTGAGCACGATAGACTATGACGACCAGACGACAGCGCAGCAGGATGGCGACCAGGGGTTGGAGAGAGAACAGGGGTTGGTGAGAGCAAACATGGATTAAAGAGCGAACAGGGGTTAGTGAGAGTGTACGCCGACAACACGAGGAGGGATCCTCCTGAGTGCGACTAACGGTGACATCGGCAGTCTCTCAATCGAACTAACCAATGATGAATGGCGACAGCATTTGGGGGAGGTTAGGGTTTTCACTTTTTCTTTGGTTGAGAGAAAGAGAAAGGGGAGAGAAGTGATGTTGCAGAAATGGAGGAGAAGGGTTCTCAAATTCAAATTTAGGGTCAATTTTACCGGCGGATTTATCGTCGAAAAAATCCGTCGGTAACTCATAGCTAGTGACCAAAATGGCACATTTCATTTAATTATCTTACCGTTGGATTTTTTCGCCCCCAAAATCCGACAGTAATGATCGCGCTAATTTTTTTCTCCAATTATTACCAGCGAATTTAGGGTCAATTTTATTGGCAGATTTGCCATCGAAAAATCTGCTGGTAACTCATAGCTAGTGACCAATTTTTCTTTTTTTTTTTTGGCGCTAGTGGGTGCTCTAAGTGGTGGGGACGACGACAACCAGCTCCCGGCGGTGGTGACAGTGACAGTTTGACGGCGGGGAAGAGAGAACACGAGAAGAGGGAGAAGAGAGAGAGAGAGAGAGCGTTCGCACAAGTGAAGGGGGAGGATTTCGCATTTGAATTTTAACCCAATTTTATCGTCAGATTTACCGGGGGATTTTTTCGACGGAAAATCACCAAAATGATGCATTTCATTAAACCGTGATACAGGCAAAAAATCCAATGTTAACATTGGCGCTGATGAGTTATATTTTTGCGCCAATAATTACCATCGGCTTTAGCGACAGAAAATTTGTTTCGACGGTAATCTTTTATGGTGACGAATTTTTCCTCCTTTCCGTCGAAAAACCTGATAATAAATCTGCCGGTACAGTTTGACGCTAAATCCAACAGTAATTCTGATGATACTCAATATTTTTTTTGTAGTGAAAGGCAAACGATGGCAAAGCAGAAGCAAAGATGTCGACATTGAAGAGTGGTAGTAACAACAAATGCTAAGCGAGAAGAGGGAAGGAAAGAGCGAAGTAGATTGTTATTAGCAGCGATGGTGGTAATAGCAAAGGGAAGAAAGTGGATAAGAAATTAGGTAGAAGAGTATATTCGAATTAGACTATATTTATGCAAATTTGCAATTCAATCGAAGCTTAAAACTTCAAATACCATCCTCAAGTATTGATGTTTTTAGTGCATAATTCTATTAGATTAGATTGTCAGATCCAACTTTCCATAAAATGAAAAAAAATATAAATCAATAAAATAAAAAAATTGAAATTAAAACCTTAAATCAAAATTAATAAGCAATGTTTAACCAAAAAATCATTAATTCATGACACAACACTAATACACGTATGTAGTATATAGACCAAAAGGAAAAAAAAGATGCACATAGCTAGAGAAAAACAAAATGGAGATAGCAAAGATAGTTATGAGCAGTTGTCAATAACGACCTCTGAATGTTAAATCAGAAACATAAAAGATAATTAAATGGAAACTTATGATAAAATTGTGACGGAGATGATTACCTAAGATAATTAAATGGCCTATTACCATTTCTGAAAGTGTGAGACTAAGTTTGGGTTATTAAAATTTAGCACGCACACACACAAAATACCATATTTAGGATTAGTAATACATATTCTATTCGTAGATATTTAACTCAGCCCAATTCATTTAGATAAAGTAGGTTACTTAATCCTAAATATGGTAGAGAGCGGTCCATGTTTATTTGTGAGTAACGTAAGGTAGAGTATATTTAATATATAATATGTATATTTTGACAATTATACATATAGTGAAGGAAGTAAGAGTTGAACTTACAATTTTTTTCATATAATAGCTTAGTATAAGTGAGTAACTACTAAGTTAGTTAGTTAATTTAGTAATTTAGAGCATCTACATATTTATAAAATTAACATAAAATAAAAATAAAACAAAAATAAAATTCATATATCATTCAGAAATCCTAAGACCTAAGTGTCGTTTCTTCTCAAATCAAACCCATTCGGCCATTCCTCCATCACCGCAAGTTTGCAACTCTCCTTCGGTCCTTCCTCCTTCTTCCATCGCCGCAACTCTTCTTCCTCCTCCGTACTCTCCTCTCCTCGCTACGTTGCTGCTCTGTGCCCTCCTCTCCTTGCTATGCTGCTACTCCGTGCTCTTCTCTCTGCTCGTATCCGCTGCGCTGTCCCCTACCTCGTCCACTACTCTGTGGTCTGCGTCGTCACTCAACGTCCGCTCGATAGAAGCCACTTTGTCGTCAACAGCATCACCACGCAGCCGTTGGTTGTCCCTCGACCCTCCCCCAATACTTCAGGTTGGATACTCTCGCCCTCTCTGTATTTTGTTATTTATTGCGCTGAAGGCTTATTCTGCATTTTTTTTTGCATGTTCTCAATGTTGTTGATTTTTTAGTATGCTTGTTTGTTCTGCATTGTTGGGGTTTATTCTGTAATTTATTCTCTCTGAAGCTTTATTAATTCTGTTATTTATGTTTTTAATTTCTTAATTTATTTAAAAATTATAATTGTGTTAAAATTATATATAATAAAATTGTTGTATTTGATTTTTATGTTGAAAATCAGATTATTAAACTGCAAATGAAGATGATGATGTATTTTTTGAACTGATGGAAGAGTAATATTGCAAGAATTTGGGATTAAAAAAAGAGAAAGTATAGGGAGCCAATAGAATATTTGTACAATGTGTACAATAGAGGTTTAGGGATGTTCGATTCAGTATTAGAGATATAACCATTAGTGTTATCTTTTCCCATCAACTGAAGCTTTTGGGATGAGTGGTATCATGACATGGTATCAGAGCTCCAGATCCAAAAGGTCAAGAGTTTGATCCTTGGTGAACCCCAAAATCAGCTTAAGCTTTTGGGATAAGATGTTTATTATCCCTAGTACCCGGATGGTTATTCTGGATAGTATGGGTGATGTTCATTTTTTAACTCATATAGCCCATTGTATACATTGTACAAATATTTCATTAGCTCCCTAGTAGGACTCTTAGAAAAAATGTCAAAAGACATTTATCTTTATTTATGTTATTTTAATTTTATTAAGAACCTGATGATATGCTATTTGTAATTTTATGTTGGAGTTCTTTAAGATTTTATTGTTTTTAATTTTAGTTTAAACTTAGTTTTTTATTTTCTATTTTATTAATATGTATCAAATTTGGAATGATTGAATTTTATATTTGCTTAAAAAATTTTGATTTTTTTGCGAGTAAGGTATTTAGAACTTTAGGGTGCAGGTAGGATTAGAGTTGAGAGATTCTCAATCTGCGGGTAGGGAAGAGTAGAGTTTTAAGAAAGTTTTTAACCCGCGAGTAAAGTCCAAACCCTACCATACCCTACTAATTGCCAGTCCTAAGTCCATATATATGTAAGTTTTATATATTATTTTATGTGCGGATATTTTGGATTGGATTTGCGAATATATCGCGAGCTATATTTAAGGGTTTATTACTAATACTACATGTATAAGACGAAATTAAAATCATTAAGACTTAGTTAAGTAGATTAATGAACTAATTATTAGACTAACCAAATTGATTAAAACATCTTATATCTAATCCTATTAAGTTGCTTCTATAATCATATATAATCCAATCAGCCTAATAAGATAAATTCGTAAAACTCGGAATATTGAATTATTTTACGGGTCGAATGAATTTTGTTCCGACCCAGCCCACTAAAAATATTAATCCGCACGTTACCTCGCATTCCACAAGGAACCTGGACAGCTAGCAGAAGCTTCCAAAAAGATGGGCCTAATCACAAGGGGCCCACTCGGGTACAGAGTATAAATGGGGAGGGACCTACCCCTCCCAAGAGGTACGTCACCTTTTCAACCTTAATTGGCCGCCTATTTGTATGGACTCTGACTTTAGCATCGGAGTGTCCTTGCAGGTGGTCCCACCCTCCGACACGCCGATGCACAGGCCGAACGCAGCACTCAAGCAGCCCAGGTCCAGATCCTCTCACCCCTTGCTCCGTTATTCACCTTACTAATTCGCCAAACACCCTAGCAACTGAACAAAGATAATAAGAGCTCCGTCACCGAGTGCAAAACCTGGAAAAAAGGAGCTGGCAGCAAGGGACCATACCATCCCGAACGTAGCAAAGACTCTCGCCCTAGCTTGTCCCGCACCCGATCTCCTACTAAGAGGTCGGAAGACCGAGGAAGAAGTCCTCGAAGGAACAACAGACGACAAAGCACTGATGCCCGATCTCTTTCCACCTGTAATATGTTGGAAGGCCACGGGGAGACTAGAAGAGAGAGAGAGAGAGAGAGAGAGAGAGAGAGAGAGAGAGAGAGAGAGAGAGAGAGAGAGAGAGGGAAAAAGCGACGGGACCCCATCATCATGGGCGCAACCCCCTTCCACACCTCGATCGTCAAGGACCGGCTTCCTGAAAACTTCGACAAGCCTACGAACATGAGGTACGACGAGACGAAGGACCCACAAGAGCATCTGACGGCCTTCGAGGCCAGGATGAATCTGAAGGGTGTCGGTGATGCCATCAGATGCCAGGCTTTCCCGATAACTCTAGCAGGTCCCGTGATTTGGTGGTTCAACGCACTCCCGCAGGAGTCCATCACGGCCTTTGCGGATATCTCTCGCAGCTTTTTGGCACAATTCACCATGCATATAGCCAATGCTAAGCACCCGATCAACCTGCTGGGGGTCACCCAGCGGGCTGGTGAGTCAACGAGGAAATTCCTTGACCGATTCAATGATGAGTGCCTAGAGATCGACAGCCTAACGGATTCTGTAGCAAGCATGTGCTTGACAAACGGCCTGTTGAACGAAGACTTAGCACCTTACCACCAAGTCCGTATGGACCATGCAAGAAATCCAGAAGGTGGTAAAGGAATACATCAATGACGATGAGGTTAGTCAAGTGGTGGCAGCCAATAAGGGGCAGCCACCCAACCCACCTACTCGTCAACCCGGATACATCGAGAGACCAAAGAAGACGCCCAAGGAAGGGACGTTAGAAAAGTTGTTCAAGCCGTTTCCCCGGGTAGGCAAGTTTACAAACTACACCCCTCTCACAGCTCCCATAGTGGAAGTTTACCAACAGATTATAAACAAAGGTATCCTATCAAAGCCCCGACAACTGAAAGATAGGACAGGTAGAAACAAAAGTCTCTACTGCGATTATGATGCGTGAGCATCTTTCCTATCTTTTCCTAGTGAATTTGCATTTAAATTATTGAGTTTAATTAGGAATTAATTATCTTTTAGCCACTATGGATGCTACTTTGAATCTTGTGTAATTCTGTTTATTTTAGGTAGCATTCGGCTGGATTTGATGGAGTTTCTGCAACAAAAGAATTAAAGGAGATGACAGCGAGGAGCGACGTGTGCACGTGATTTGGAGCTTTCCATGGTGACACGTGCATGTACCTGATGCATACGCGTGAAAAGCAAAGTTGCTCAGCGACGCGTGCGCGTACTTGATGCGTACGCGTGACACGCGAAGAAGACCATCGACGCGTACGCGTGACTGACGCGTACGCGTGACATGCGCCACGTGCAGAAAATGCAGGAAACGCTGGGGGCGATTTCTGGGCTGCTTTTGACTCAGTTTTCAGCCCAGAAAACATAAATTAGAAGCTGCAGAATGGACGAAACATGTGGTCCCCATCCATCAATTGAAGACTTGCTGATTATTTAATTAATTCTAATTTAAATTTAATCTTTTTTTTAGGAAAAGATATTATTTTAATTTTAGAAATTAGATTTTAAATTAATTAGGATTAGATATAAAAAGAAGAAACTTTTCTTCTAGGGAGGATCCCATATTATTCCATCCCAATGAGTTAACTATTCATTCCATCTCAGCCCAATTTACAATCCTAGTTTTACACTCTGAACCATGAGCAACTAATCCTCCATTGTTAAGGTTAGGAGCTCTGTCTATTTGTATGGATTGATTCTATTGTTTTCTTTATTTTAATTCATGTATTGATTTATAATTTAAGAATTGTTTTTCGTTATTTATCTTATGAATTTGGGTGGAACGAAAGTATGACCCTCTTTCTAATTGAGTTCATGTATAACTTGGAAAAGCTCTTTACTTGAACAACAGCTTGAAAACAATTTCTCCTAAACTTCTAATTATCTGGACTTAATGGGATACGTGACATATAATCCTTTTATATTTGGGTAATTAGAGTTTTTATGGCATAATAACTAGAATTAAACTTCACCCTCTAAATGGAATTAATTGACCAAGGAATTGGCAGTTGATGAGAATTAGAGGAGACTAGAAAGGTCTAAGGAATTAGGGTCTAGTCACATATAGTTTGCCATGAATTGAATCTTGCATGATTAAAATAAATTAATAAGAAAAGTCAATCCAAAAAATAGATAACTCTAAAGCCTTAACTACCTTCTCCATATTTTATTCCCAACTTATTTATTCGCCTATCTTTAATTTAATGCTTTTCGAACTCTCAACACTATTTTCTGCTTGTCTAACTAAGTAAATTAATCAACCATTGTTGCTTAGTCCATCAATCCTCGTGGGATCGACCCTCACTCACCTGAGGTATTACTTGGTACGACCCGGTGCACTTGCTGGTTAGTTTGTGGGTTATAAAATCCACACCAGATTACCACAAGGGTTTCGATCACAAGACTCAAGACTGTTTCGACCTGAAAGATGCTCTCGAACAAGCTATCTGGGAGGGCAAGCTGATTGAGTTCTCGTAGTTTATACAAGAACCAAGGAGGAGAGAGCGAGAACGGTTCGAGGAGAATCGTAGCCGCGCAGTAAAGCCAAGGCAGGGCCCCCCGAGAGCACCGACAACACCCCAACTGTAGTCATTAATGTCGTGGTAGGACGAGATGTACCGCCCAAGTTGAAGTCAGTAGCAAAAAAGGACGCTAAAATCCTGGCTGTCTCGTTGGAAACCTCCAAGGCCCAGTCCAAGGAATCCCACGAGATATCTTTCAGCCCAGAAGATTGGTGGTGCTACGATCTCTCTGAAAATCCGCCCATGGTGATCATGGCAATGATCTGGACGGGCCTAGTAAAGCGAATCCTTGTTGACACTGGAGCTGATTTTAACATCATGTTTAGAAACGTATTTGATGCCTTGGAGCTCAAAGAATCCGACCCCAAAACCCACCAACATGGGGTCGTTGGTCTGGGAGACAACTACATAAAACCTGACGGGTTAATCTCACTCTCCATCTGTGTGGGAACCCGGGAGAACAAGAGGTCAGTGATTGCAGAATTCGTGGTCTTAAGGGACTTCACAGCCTACAATGTCATCCTGGGAAGGAGGACCATAATCGAACTCTCAGCTGTCATATACACGAAGTTTCTAACAATGAAGTTTGTGACGGATAAAGGAAATATGGGTTCCATCCGAGGAGACTTAGAAATGGCAATAGCTTACGATAATTCCAGTCTCTCATTGAAGAAAAAGTCAAAAGAGATAGCCGAGGTGTTCTTGACAGACTTAGATGCGAGGGTGGATGACAAGCCGAGACCTGAGCCTCAAGGGGATTTGGAGAAGTTTTGAGTGGGAGACACGGAGGATAAGTTCACTTTCGTGAACTGAAACCTCCCCCACGAGTTAAAGGAACCTATCATCAAGGTTGTCAAAGCAAACGGTGACCTGTTCGCCTGGACTCTAGCTGACATGCTAGGGGTGGACCCCGAGTTCCTGTCGCACCATCTTGCTGGGAAACCAGACGCCAAGCCAGTGGTGCAACGGCAGAGGAAAATATCGCTAGAAAGAGCTAACGAGGTGGCCAAGCAGATGACCGGCCTGTTAGAAGTAGGATTCATAAGAGAACTAGAGTACTCGACGTGGATTTTGAATGTGGTCCTCGTAAAGAAAGCCAATGGAAAATGGAGAATGTGCGTCGATTACTCGGATCTTAATAAAGCATGTCTAAAAGACTCGTTCCCACTCCCAAACATCGATGCCCTGGTAGATGCAGTTGCGGGATACTAGTTCCTAAGTTTCATGGATGCATACTCAGGATACAATCAGATCCCCATGCATCAACCTGACGAGGAAAAAACAGCATTCATAACGCCAGCCAGGACTTACTGCTACAGGATTATGCCGTTCGGGCTGAAGAATGCGGGAGCTACATACCAGAGGCTAATATATGAAGTCTTCAAGGATCTAATCGGCAAATCAGTTGAAGTGTACATTGACAATGTCCTAGTAAAGACGGCCAAGCCAGGCCACATGGTTGCCGACCTCAAGGCCGTCTTTAAGTCGCTCTGGAAACACAACATGAGGCTCAACCCCCTCAAGTGCGCATTCGCCATGGAAGCTGGAAAATTCTTAGGCTTTGTGATAACACAAAGGGGGGTGGAATCCAACCCAGACAAGTGTGAAACTGTCCTTCGGATGACGAGCCCCAGCTATGTCAAAGATGTGTAAAGATTGGCTGGAAGGCTCATGGCTTTGTCCCATTTCTCGGGGGCCTCAGCTACAAAGGCCCTCCATTTCTTCAACTTAATGAAAAAGAGAATAGCTTTTGAATGGACCCCAGCAAGCGAAGAAGCCTTCAACCATTTCAAGAAGATCCTATTGGAATCACCAATCCTCGGGAAACCAAAAGAAGAGGAGACCCTGTACTTATATCTGGCCGTAACAGAGGAAGCCTTGGCGGCTGTCCTCATTCGAGAAGAAGATAAAGCCCAACAGCCAGTGTATTTCATCAGTAAGGTGCTCTAAGGGGCGGAGCTAAGATACACCAAGTTGGAGAAACTGACTTATGCCTTTTAGTCTCATCACAGAGATTAGGACAGTACTTTCAAGGGCACCCGATCACATTGATAATCGACCAAGCCATCCGCCAGATTCTATAAAAACCCAACCTAGCGGAACGTATGATGACGTGGGCGATAGAATTATCCTAATACGACATAGAATACGAGCCCAGACATGCAATCAAGGCCCAAGCAATGGCAGACTTTTTGGTAGAGGTGATAGGGGACCCCCTGGGAACTCGGAAATACGGTAGAAGCTTCATGTTGACAGAGTGTCCAACCAGGCATTTGGAGGAGCAGGAATAATTCTCGAGAGCTCGGAGGGCATGACTTATGAGCAATCAATCAAGTTCAAGTTTCCAGTTTCTAACAACCAGGCATAATACGAAGCTTTGATAGGAGGCTTGACCTTAGCCAAAGAGGTCGGAGCATCAAGGGTCGAAGTCAACAATGATTCACAAATCGTGGCTTCCCAAGTAAACAGAACCTACCAAGCCAGAGACCCTTTACTGCAAAAGTACTTGGAAATAGTGAAAAAGTTATGTGAGGGTTTTGAAGAAGTAGCAGTCCAGCACATACCCAGGGAGAGGAACGCTAGAGCCGACCTCCTGTCAAAGCTAGCAATCACGAAACCCATCAAGGGTTAGTAAAAGAACCCTCAGTGACACTCTACGTGAACCAGATTCCAATCCCTCCATCTTGGATCAACCCAATCCAAAGTTTTCTCAAAGAAGGGACACTCCCTAGTGACAAAAAGGAGGCCAGAGCAATAAGAAAGGAAGCAGCCAAGCATGTGGTAATACAGGGGCAACTGTACAAACGAGGGCTCAACCAACCCCTGCTGAAGTGCCTACGACCCGACCAAATAGACTACGTCCTAAGCGAAGTTCACAAGGGGTGTTGTGGTCATCACATCGGAGGGAAAGCGTTAGCAAGGAAGCTCGTGAGAGCCGGGTATTATTAGCCCTCCATGATGACGGATGCGCAGGAATTCGTGAGAAAATGTAGGAAATGTCAAGAAAACGCAAAAATTTACAAGGCTCCAGCAGGTGAGTTGAGTCTCATCCTGGCCTCCCGGCATTTCTCGTAGTAGGGAGTCGATCTTTTGGGCCCGTTCCTGGTAGGACCTTAACAAGTTAAGTATTTGATAGTGGCCATCGACTATTACATCAAATGGGTGGAAGCAGAACCACTGGGCAGCATATTGTCAGCAAATTGCAAAAAGATTTTGTGGAGACAAGTAATAGGTTTAAAATCCCGGAGACGGTGATCTCGGATAATGGGATGCAATTTGCAGACAAGAAGTTTGGAGAATTCTTGTCCGGACTGGGGATCAAGCAAAAGTTCTCCTCGGTAGAGCACCTCCAGAGTAATGATCAGGTAGAAGCAGCGAACAAGATCATCCTCAAGGGACTAAAGAAGTGGCTTGACCAGAGAAAGGGCTCCTGGGTAGACGAGTTAGCGTCGATCTTATGGTCTTATAGGAAAATGCCACAGTCCTCCATCGAGGAAATGCCTTTCCAGCTTACCTACGGAGTCCACACGATCATGCCTGTGGAGGTCGGGGAACTAAGCCCTAGGCTTTTCCTCGGTGGTGGTGCAGAAACAGTTGAGAAGGATTTGATCGATGAAACGAGAGAGATAGTCAACTTGACAAAAACCGCACTAAAACAGAGGATAGCTTTGTGATACAAAGGAAAAGTGCTCAGTGGGAACTTCAAAGAAGGTGATATGGTGTTGCGACGCAATGACATTGGGTTACCGAATCCGGGAGAAGGTAAGCTGGCAGCTAATTGGGAAGGCTCGTACAAAATAAGAGAAATTCTCGGAAAGGGCGCCTACAAGTTAAAGCGGTTGGATGGAAGCGATATCCCGAGGACGTGGAACGTAGCGAATTTGAAGAGGTTCTACTCTTGAGAGGTGACCTCCCGACTTAACGGTCTTTTCTTTCCATACCTTGTCATCTTTTATTTCCTAAGCTCCTGTTCTAAATATGTTGTTTCCTTTACCTTTTCATTTCAATAATCATCTACTTTTAATTTACCTTTCCCGCGGTTAAATACACTCATGATTCAAGCATGCATATACGTTTGCTTGTCTATCAAAAATCTTTCGAGGTTCCAATATAAGAGGTGTCATTCACCCCACCCTTTACACGAGGCCACGGTAAGGGGTTCTACCAAGACCTATTAAATAGCTTGCCATTGCGGGCTCAAAATTGTCACTGTTCTAACGGCAACCCAAGACTGATCACCTCGGAAGCCAAAGCAATTGCAACCAACAAGTATGCAACGCAAAGTGGCTCATGACTTAATATGCAGGCAAGGAAACGGCAAGTAAAATAACCAAAACATTCCATGAATAAAAATGGTTTAAAGAGAAAAGGCACCGTATTGGCCTAGCAAACAATCATTTATACCAACAGGCATCACGCCGACAAAACGAGAAAGAAAATAAACATTCAAAGTAACAAAATAAGGCTCCATACCGGCCCATTAAAGCAAATACAAAAGACTGTTTTATACAAAGCACAGATTTATAACACAAAGTTACCTCCTCGGGATGTCGACCATGTTGCCGTCCTTGATCGTCTTGAAGGCTCCAATTGCCGAGGTGTCGAAGTCCAGGGACAGCAACTTAACATGAGCTTTAATCGCTTTCTCGATACCTCCAATAGCCTCCAGAGCATTCTTGATGGTCTCCTTATTCTTTTTCTTGAGACTGGCGACCTCAACCTTAGCAGTGTCAGCCGACGTCACGACATTCGCCAATTCTTTCTCCAGGTCAGCTACCTCCAAGCTAGTCTTCGCGACCCCCACCTCAGCCTTCAAGCCATCAATGTCCCGCAAAGCCACCCAGTATTTACCATCTAAGACTCGAGCCTGGGACAATACGGGTTCGGCCTTTCTTGCGATGGTAGTGGTGCGAAGTAGGCAGTGATAGACCCACTTTGCCTAGGAATCCAGGTCTCCATCTTGGAAGAAATATTATATACTCGGTAAAAGCTAAGAGTCAATAAAGCTCCCGGCATTGAAAGGTCCATTATAGTAAGCGCTCCTTCCGGGCTAGAGGTAGTTTTCCTTTTCTTGGGGTTCTCTAAGATGGTCACCTCGAGACCAGATTCATCCACAGGAACCTCCTCATTTATGGTGTTCACATCGGTGCTTGTGCTGGGATTTTCCTTGGGGGGAGGTCGGGACTGAACTTCGGCAACAGAGGACGGCGGTGCTTCTGCAGAAGGAGTTTCCAACCTTTCCTCGCTGTTTCCAGGGAGAAATTGGGCCATCAAATCAGGAAGGCCAATCTGCGCAGTAACTATGGACACTAAAACAGGAAAATAAAAGCAATGATGATACAGAGTACACAAGTCCGAAATAGAAGAGACGGTGAAAATAGAGTAACCCAATCAAACTTACTTACATGACTCCTACCGGTCTCACGATCACCCATCAAGAGGTGAGGGTTGAAATTGTTTGCACCAAAAATGGCCAGCAGTATGTCGGTGATGTGCCGATTTCACTGGCCCAACCCATCATAAGTACTTTTTATTAAATAATTGGTTCCAACGCCGAAACTCCAGTAGGTTGTTATACGGCGCTCCCCCTCTAAGGTAAGCCAGAAAGGTGATAATGAGAAAATTATTATCGGTCTAGAATTTCTCTTAATAGAAAAGGAAATTCGTTGTAAGCATAGTTCCAAACCGACAAGTAATTCTCAATCAAATTTTAATAATTGGTTTTCACAAGTACAAATCCCAATAAAAATTAACCGAAGTATTTAAACCTCGGGTCGTCTCACAAGGAATTACAATGAAGTGTTCAATTATTGGCTATGAAAGAACAAGGGGTTTGGTTGATAAAAATGGGCAAGAAAATAAATGACAAGAAAAGTAAAGCAAACTACTAAATAAAGCAATTAACAAAGAGAGACATTCATGGCAAGGATTGAGAATATAGGCTTTCTATCCTAGTCACTAATAACAATAATTCATAAGAATTTATCCTATTTCGTCATCTCCAATAATGGAAGAAGGTGTAATGTTATCTTCACATAGGGAGAAAGTCAAATAAGACTAGCTAATCTCAATCCAAAAGTCCTAATCAACTCACTAATTGAATTAGCAAGAGATTAGAGTCGATGGAAACAATACTAGCTAACAACTCTAGATCACAAACATAGGTTGGGTCTTAATGACTCAAGATTGTCTAATTCCTCTTTCCAAGCTAAGAATGCTAAAAAATCTACTCTAACATCCTTCCAAACATTTTGTCAAACACTTGGAAGGCATAAAAGAAAAGCAAGATAAAATGACAACAAGAATAAAATCTACCAACTACCAATTGCAAGAAAACAATAACAACAACTCAAATCAACAATAAAAGAACATCAAATATCAATTGCATTAAAAGAAATCCAAATCCAACAAGAGTTCATCAATAAACTAAAAGAAGCATAAAAAGGAAAATTAACACTACAACTAAGAGAATTGAGATGTAGAAACAAGAAATTGAAAGGAAAATAAGATGAAAACAAGAATTAAACCCTAGATCTAAGATGCAAAGTACCCTAAGAACCCTAATTCTAGAGAGAAGAGGGAGCTTCTCTCTCTAAAAAACAAAACTACATGATGCTATCCTACAACTAAGTGCTCTCCCTTTGCTCAAGCTTGAATTCTGCATGAAATAGCCTTAGGAATGAGTTGGATTTGGGCCTGGGAAGCTCAGAAATCACCCCCAGTGTTTTCACTTTAATGAGGTCACGTGCAAGCTGTGACGCGTACGCATGGGTCATGGGTATGTATCGCTTAGCTTTTCCTTCTCACGTGTACGCTTCGCCTGGCGACCTCATCTCCACGCGTGTGTGTCTTCCACGCTTGTGCATCGATGTATGCAGTTCAAATCCTTATTTTTCCATGAATTCTCCACTTTGCATGCTTTTCTCTTCACTTCTTCCATCCAATACTTGCCTTATGAACCTGAAATCACTTAACAAACACATCAAGGCATCAGATGGAATTAAAGTGAATTAAAATTAACAAATTAAAGGCCTAAAAAGTATGTTTTCACACTTAAGCACAAATTAAGGGAGAATTGCAAAACTATGCTATTTCATTGAATAAATGTGAGATAAGTTGATAAAATCCCCTAAATTAAGCACAAGATAAACCACAAAATTGGAGTTTATCAAACCTCCCCACACTTAAACCAAGCATGTTCTCATGCTAAACTCCAGAAAGAAACAAAGGGTATCAACATTTATTCAATGCAAATTATCTATATGCAATCTACCTACATGCAATCTATCTAAATGCATGAAACTACTTGGTTAAAATAAATCAATCACCAAGAATACATATATAAGTACAAGGGCTAAAGCAATAGCAATCAAATCAAACCCACAATTGAATTGAGTTATTGCAAGGATTTTACAAACTTGCAAGAAAAGATGATCACTGGTGAAAACATGTAATTGAGCGATCGAACCCTCACCGAATGTGTATCCGCTCTAGTCAATCAAGTGTATGGGGTTGATTTACTTAATTCTCCCCTAATCATGCTTTCCAAGATTTATTTTTCATCTAACAATCAAAAATTATTTCATGCATGCATACAAATATCATGAGGACTTATCCATAGGTTATAATGGGGTTAGGGTCAAGGTAAGGATGCATATGGTCAAGTGGACTTGAAATTTGAATCTTTGATTAACTTAAACTTCCCACCTAACCTATGACAACCTATACAATTTCAAAGCTAACCTAACTACCCATTCTTCACTTTTTCACACACTCATGCATTCTCTTTTTGATCACCACATATATTCATTGATTTTTTATTGAACTGCACTTTGGGGCATTTTGTCCCCTTTTTATTGCTTTTCTTTTTCTATTTTTTTCTTTTTCTATATATTTTTTTCTTTTTATTTTTCTTTTTGTTTTTCTCATTTTTTTGATGACTTATATACAAAGATACCAATGCATATGGTTTAAACATAATTAATACATGAGTATGTACCCAATTCCTAAAATTTTTACAAAGATACAAAAAACACACTTTTATCTCTACCCAATATTCCCAACTCTCCCACAATTAAATGATAAACACTCTCACTAGCCTAAGCTAATCCAAGATCCAAACATCGGATATTTATTATTTTTCGCTTTAGGCTTGTAATGTGCTAAAATTAAGAACAAATGGGTTTGACATAGGCTCAAAATTGGCTAACAATGGAAGATAAAAGGTAGGCTATTTGGGTAAGTGAGCTAATTGAAACATTGGCCTAAATCATATAAATGCATTCATACACAAGATAATGGACACAAAGAATCAAACAAATCAAAGATTACAATCATAGAAAGAGAATAATGCACACAAGAATGAAAAATAAGTGGTTATATGATGTAACCACACAATTAGGCTCAAATCTCACATGCTTGTGTTCTTAGCTCAAAAACATGATCCACAATATATAATTCAAGCAAGTTCTAATTTTTTTTAATCAATTGGGGTGCCCTATAGATAAAATCCTTGAAAAATTTCACTATTTTGGCTAAGCTTATTATGTATATATGCAGACTAAGAAGATGCAACTAAAAATCCTAAAAGACCTAAAGAAATGAAATGCAAAAGTGTTGGAATTAGAAATTGTCACCCAAGAACGCCAAATGGTCGGATGACCTCCCCACACTTAAAAGTTTGCACCGTCTTTGGTGCATTCAAAGATGAGCAAGGGGGTACGGCGACTCTCCGAATTGCCACCTTCAGCTGGTGGATCAACCGGCTGCTGCATGTTCTTCTCCCGCCTCCATTTTTGCTTATGGTGCATCAGTCATGAAAATAGAGAATAACACCGTAAGATTAGAAAATACAAAAACAAGGAAGCGTAAATTGTTGGAATGAGATAAATCACTAGAATGGAGTGAGTGAATTAGTGTGACATTGATGAAAAATAGGTGTGTGGATTCTAAGATTGCGCGTGGTTTAGAATACACACACACTAACATAAAAAGTTATGTTACAATTACACAAAAGAAAGCATACACTTCACTCATTCTAGTGTGCTTGAAATACTTTAAAAGACTTGTAAGTTAAGATACAAATAAGTAGTGAAGAAGCATAAAAGCGTTCAAGCAACAATCAAGCAATTGTGAAATTGGATAATGCATGTGTATTGATTGATGTGCAAGGAAACTTAGTGGACCAATTGAAATATAGAGCTCACACATCAACAATGACACATATTGAAATTTGTTTGCAACACCTAAGTGACATAGAGGTGGAACACATGGGTGCTATGGAACTTAGGAAAAGAGATATAAGAGTTAAGATCAATCACATAGCAAGCATGGTCCACAAAGCTTGAAAAGCTCAAAAATATGTCACTAGGTAAGCTTTCGATCCAATTTCACAATTCCAAAATCTCAATGAATGAAATAGGTGATGTGAATAAAGATCAATTATAACAAGCATCACCTAACAAAAAATGCATTAATAATGTACAATTGCCTAATCTTGAATGATGAATGCATGGTGGCTAAAACATGCAATTCAAAAGGCTTGGAAAGCTTGAAGGCAATGTCGCATGTATTTGGTGTTCACAAATGTTCAACATGAAAAACTCAAAACCAAGTAACAAAACATAACCTCAACAAAAAAATTCAACAATGACAATTAATAATAATGATGTTAAACTAACATCCTATTAGTAATCAACAGCAGTAAACAGCAAACAATATCAATAATCCAACACTTATAACGAAAAATAGAAAATTAAACAAAAATCAAACTAACTAACTAACTAACCAACTTAAAGAAACGGTGATAAATGGTGATTGGTAGTGTTGGGTCATGGTTGAAGGAGGGAAAGAAAAGAAGAGAAGAGAGAAAAAGGAAAGAAACGGAAAGAAGAGAGGAAAAGAAGGTGGGTGAAACAGGGCAATCCACGCGTACGCATGGAGTGACGCGTGCTCGTGATGAGGTGAAAGGGGATCGACGCATACACGTGGGTCACACGTACGCATGATGGGTTATTCAGAGAGGCGACGCGTACGCGTGGGTGGATTTTGTGCTAAAGGCACAATTCCAGCCCAAAACTCACACAACTCTTTGGAATTTGTATGGGAGGTGAAACTTTTGGATCCACGCGTGATAAAACACTATTTTACGGTTTATCTTGTGCTCAATTGAGTGGCTTTTACTAAATCTTTACCCACTTATTCATACTATTCGCATGTTTTACGTTTTCCTTCCGGATTTTGTGCTATGATAAAAAACATGCTTCTTTGGCCTTTAAATTTGCTAATATTAATTCCCTCTTTTTACCATTCGATACCTTGATATGTGAGTTAAGTGATTTCAGAGATTATAGGGCAGAAATGGCTCCGAAGATGGAAAGAAAGCATGCAAAAGTGGAAGGAATACAAGAAGTTGAAGAAATTGCTAAGTTGTCCAGCCTGACCTCTTCGCACTCAAACGGTCATAACTTGAGCTACAAAGATCCAAATAAGATGGTTCCAGTTGCGTTGGAAAGCTAACGTCCGGAGCTTCGCAATGATATATAATTTGTCATAGCTGCCTCAAAGCCAGGTGACGCAAACGTGTGAATCACGCGAACTCGTGACCTGGCAAAAACCCAATCCGCGTGAACGCGTGGACGACGCTTCTGCGTCACTTTCCCGCGACTTGTACGTACCAGAAATCACTGGGGGCGATTTCTGGGCTATTTTTGACCCAGTTTTTGGCCCAGAAAATAGAGATTAGAGGCTATAAAGTGGGGGAATGCATCCATTTATTAACATGTCTTCCATTATTCACTTTTCATAATTTAGATGTAGTTTTTAGAGAGAGAGGTTCTCTGCTCTCTCTTAGGATTTAGGATTAGGATTCCTCTTAAAGGATTTAGGATTATTTCTTTTCAATTTCCAGGTTTAATGTTCTTTTTATTTATTTTTTCAATTTTATTTATGAACTCTTTGTGTTTAGATTTGAATGTTTTATTTAATATAATTTGAGGTATTTCAGATTTGACTTTGCTTTGCTTTATTTATATGGATGCTTTTAATTTAATTTAGATATTTTCTTCCTTTTGGCTTTGATTAAGTAATTGGTAACACTTAAGTTGTCAAACTCAGCAGTGATTGAAATTGGCAGATTACTGATTGATTTGGATCGTTCTGAAGCTAGTCTTCCCACAGGGATTGACTAGGACTTGAGGATTAAATTAATTAGTCCATTTGACTTAACTAAGTGGGATTAAAATCCAATTCTCATCACATCTAATAAGGATAACTGGGATAGAAATTCTAATTCTTATACCTTGCCAAGGGATTTCATTATTATTAATTTATTTTTCTTGTCATTTAAATTACTTACTCCCTATTTCAAAAACCCAAAAATTCTACCTTTTCCATAGCTAATAATAAGTCATACTTTCCTGCAATTCCTTGAGAAGACGACCCGAGGTTTAAATACTCAGTTATCAATTTTATTGGGTTTGCTTAAGTGACAACCAAAACTTTTGTAAGAAAGGAATTCTTGTCGGTCTAGAAGCTATACTTACAACACGAATTTATTGTGAAAATTCTAGATCGCGCGAGAGTTTCGCTCTTTCAAAATGGCGCCGTTTCCAGGGAATTGCAAACGTGTGCCTTATTATTGGTTATTGTAAATATTTTATTTTGTTTGTTTATTTGTTTTTATTTTCCTTTTTAATTTTTATTAGCTACTATGAATTCTCACCCTCTCGCTTTGAGTTTGGTTCCAATGTTGTTGCAAGGAATGGAAACTATAACAGGAACATGCATCAAGGTCGAAACAATCAGAGATGGACGGAGCCACGAAGATCTGATCAACCCTTTAGGCAACAACTCCCTCCAAAGTACCATGGACGATGACCATTCCAGAATGCATGCCGAAACAATAGTACTGGTAGACCCTTTCATGACAACCATCACCCACCAAATTACTATAGTCAAAAACCATTCCGAGGTGCATACCAAGATGATAGATATGGTGGACCCCCTTGTAATTACCAACAAGCCCCATCATATGCCTATGAACCACCTCCTCAATGCAGCTTTGAACCACCACACTCACAAGCCAACTACCACCATTCACCTCCATATGACCCTAACCCTTACCCATCCCAATTCCAACCCAATTACTCTCAAGAACCACCACCTCCCTATACACCATGTCCATATCCATCACCCCAAGAATCAAGGGAGCAACTCAAGAAAACATTTAAAAAATTTCATGCCACACTTCACCAATTGAATCAAGCGATAAATAGACTACCTTCTCGACGTTTGGACACTCAAGGAACTTCCATGGCTTCATGTGGGCAATCTAATGAAGAACGCAGCATGAAGGAGATACTAGAAACTCCAGTGGACAGTACGGAGCATGACTTTGTACTGGAACAAGTGGAGGAAGCTGTAATTATCGAAGAAGAAGAATTGGTTGAAGACTTAGGAGATGCGGAACGTCCATGGAAAAGCCCAGTCATAGAGCCCCCTTTTAAGGAGATGAATTTGTTGTTGAGGAGGATGTACAACCTCCAAAGCATATCATGGTTGAAGACTTTGAAGGGGATGATCAAGAGATGGATTCAATCATTGATGAATTCTTATCTATATTTGAATCCTCTCCCATTGAACTTGACATGGAGATTAAAGGAGAAGAAGTACAACCTCCCATGCCCTTGGTGAACAATGAAGAAGAGATCAAATTAGAAGAAAGCTACCAAGAAGAAGAGGTTGAAATTGAAGAAACTTGCAAGGAGGTGGAAGTTGTCAAGGAAGAATTCAAGGGACTGGAGCTGGAAATCACCTTGCCAATGCTGTTGGAGACCTCTGCCCCAAAGCCATCACCATCCATTCCTTCATTCAAGTGGGTAAATATTTCATCTCTAAGCTTAATAAGCTCACTTGAATATGCTTTTCTTGAGACAGATGGGCAACTTAGAGCTCTTTGTGGCTTTAAGAGTAAGAAGGAGATGGTTAGTGGTAGGAGTCGTCATACAAGATTCAATATGGTGGAAAGCTCAACGTTTAAATGCAAAGATTGGTGTAAAGCTCAACTAAATGGGTCTAGGAAGTTGTTTGGCCGCTTTAATGAGAATTCAGATTGCTTGCCACCCGAATGGAATCATGATGATCAACAAGAAGACGGGTGTAAAAGCAAAGTTTGGGACCCCAGAATTCATCCCAACAATCAACATTCTTGGGGCCTTGTCACGTGCTTTAACTTGCTTGAAGGCTTTCTACGCCTAGTTTGGGATCCCGGAGGCCATTGAAATTACAAACATTAGTGGAGATTCCTGGATGAGTTCAAGTATAAGCCTCCATGATAAGGAGCTCACCAAATGTCCAACTTAAGGACTTTAACTAAAAGTGCTAGGTGGGAGACAACCCACCATGGGATATTCATTCCTTTTTATTTTTAATCTTATTTTATTTTACTAGTGTTCATTCATAATTTCTGCATATTCATCTGCATATTGCATTAAAAAAAAAAACACGCACACGACCGCGTCACCAGTGCGTTGGGAAGAAAATAATTTAACAGAGAGTCACGCGAAAGCGTGGCTGTAGGCGTGCCTTAGGCACAAATATGACCACGCGACCGCGTCAATGACGCGTTCGCATCGTTTGTGAAATTGCCTCCCCACACGTCCGTGTCACCCACGCAAACGCGTGGCCCTGTGAAATCGACGTAAATGGGTGTATAGCAGTAAGTTATGATGGAGTGAGGCTGGAACCATGCTAGAAGCACAAGCCCTACCACACGAACGCGTGCCCCACGCGTTCGCGTCATTTTTAAAAGTAAGGTTATTCACGCGTGCGCGTCACCCACGCGCACGCGTCACCCTGAATTTTGGCAATATGCATTTAAAACAGAAAGTTGTGCGAACGCGAGGCTGTTCTCGCGCCACTAGCACCAATCAAGTCACGCGAACGCGTGCCCCACGCATTCGTGTCACTTGAAAACACCACACACCACGTGACCGCGTCACTCACGCGTCTGCATCACATGCGGCGCATAGCTTATCCAGATCAGCCAAATATCTTATCTTTTCTTCCCCAATCCTAATTTTTCTTATCCTCCTTACTTTCTTCTTCTTCATCTTTTTAACCTTTCATCCCTCTTCACTTCCATTCTATTTTATTTAATTTTAATTTTGTGCATATTTTTATTTTCTTTTCTAACTTTATTATTTTTTCATTGGTGTTAAATTTTCTTATTCAACTGTTATAACTTTTCTGGTATTATTTGGTGCTTAGTGACTTGTTTACACTGTTGGATAATATTATTTAAATCAATGCTAATCTTTTATGATATTTGTATTCCTTTTTGCATTGACATGAACTTATACTGTCTTTCATTACCCACACTACTCCCTTTGTGGCAAAATTTGCACCACTAGTATGCCATGTGCTTCTATTATTTTCTCATTTGCATGTTGTAGCTACCATATAATTGAGACCTCTATTATTTGGCATTAACCCACCCATACTTTATTTATTTTCTTATCTTTATTTCTGGGTTACTTTTCTTCCCTT
Source organism: Arachis hypogaea (assembly GCF_003086295.3). NCBI lineage: Eukaryota > Viridiplantae > Streptophyta > Magnoliopsida > Fabales > Fabaceae > Arachis > Arachis hypogaea. Next base: position 19,955,557 of record NC_092046.1, on the reverse strand, counting down.
TTCTTTTCTTTCAGGATGGCCACCGAGGAAGGAAAACAGGAAAATTTCTAAATGGGGAGACAAACAAGTCCATCAGCACAATCTTTAGAGAAAAGCATTAGTTGGAGCAACCCGTCCACTTGTACATCTCAGCATGCACCGAGGACGGTGCAATCTTTAAGTGTGGGGAGGTCAATACCGATCTCCGTGGGTCAGTACCTTCCTATCTCAACACCAATGTCTAAATTTTCTTTATTAGTTCATTATTGCATTGCATAATAGATTGCATAGTAATAGGTTATTTACATGCATGTTCTACTTGATTGAAAAATAATAAGTTTCTTTTAAGACCCTATTTTTTAAAAAATTTCACTAATTTAAATCAAAATTTTTGTGTTAAATTTATTTGAAGTTGTATTTGGAACATGATTTTTGAGCCAAAGAACACACAACCCGTGAGATTTTGAGCTTATTTATATGGTTACATTATTTAACCATAACATTTTATTCTTGTGTGTTTCCTTCTCTATAACTGCAATCTAGATTTTGTTCCAGTCTATATGTCCATTATTTAGTGTATTTACATGCTTGCATATGATTGAGGCCATCATTTGTTTTTGCTCACTTATCCCAAATAGCCTACCCTTTTATGTCACCCTTGTTAGCCACCTTGAGCCTTTTTAATCTCTATTTGTTCTATATTTTACCACATCACTAGCCTTAAGCGGAAAAACAAGTAATCACCCCAATTGAATCTTTTGTTAGCTTAAGATAGAGATTGTGTATAAATTAAGTGTAGGGAACTGTGGGAACATGGGTTAATAAGGGAATGTGTTATGTTTTTACTTTGATAAAATATTAGGAATTTGGGTACCTACTCATGTGAGACCAGAAAAATTAAAAATCCATGTGCATTGATAAGTTATGTTTATTTTTCTATTTAAAAAAAATAAATAAAAAAAAAGAGAAAAAATCCAAAAATATTCAATGAATAAATAAATAAATAAGGGGACAAAATTACCCCAATATTAAGTTTAATAAAATATCAATGCACACGTGATAAAAATTAAAGAAAATTTGGTACATGAGTATGGGAATTATACAAAAGTGGAAATTTTGGGTAGCTAGGTATGAATTTAAAAGTATATAGAATGTGTGTATAGGTGAGAGCTTAGGTTAATTAAAGATTCATATTATAGCTCACTTGGCCATACATATAACCTCACCCTTACCTTAGCCCCATTACAACCTTGAAAAGACCTCATGATGTTTGCATTGGTACATTAAATATTTATTCATTGATTAGATGAAGAACAAAGTTTAGAAAGCATGATTAGCGAAGACTAGAGTGAATTACCCTATACACTTGAGAGATTAGAGTACACATACACAATCAGTGAGGGTTCAATGCTTGATTCTATGTTCCCTGCTTTCATGAGCTATCTTCTTACAAGTTTATTTGTCTTTTATTGTATGATTTAAATTAGTGGAATCTAACTTATGTTTGTCTTGGATAACTTATTTAATTTTAACCAAGTAGGTAGAAACATTTTTCATGTAGTTGCATTCATATAGATAGGCTACATTTCATACATTTTACCATTCCTCTTCATTCATCCTTTATAGCTTCTCTTGAGCTTAGCATGAGGACATGCTAATGTTTAAGTGTGGGGAGGTTGATAAACCACTATTTTACGGTTTATCTTGTGCTCAATTGAGTGGCTTTTATTAACTCTTTACCCACTTATTCATACTATTCGCATGTTTTACGTTTTTCTTCCGGATTTTGTGCTATGATCGAAAACATGCTTCTTTGGCCTTTAAATTTGCTAATATTAATTCTCTCTTTTTACCATTCAATGCCTTGATATGTGCGTTAAGTGATTTCAGAGATTATAGGGTAGGAATGGCTCAGAGGATGGAAAGAAAGCATGCAAAAGTGGAAGGAATACAAGAAGTTGAAGAAATTGCTAAGCTGTCCAGCCTGACCTCTTCGCACTCAAACGGTCATAACTTGAGCTACAGAGATCCAAATAAGATGGTTCCAGTTGCATTGGAAAGCTAACGTCCGGGGCTTCACAATGATATATAATTTATCATAGCTGCCTCGAAGCCAAGTGATGCGAACGCGTGGATCACGCGAACTCATGACCTGGCGAAAACCCAATCCGCGCGAACGCATGGACGACGCTTTCGCGTCACTTTCCCGCGACCTGTACGTACCAGAAATCGCTGGGGGTGATTTTTGGGCTGTTTTTGACCCAGTTTTCTGCCAGAAAACAGAGATTAGAGGCTATAAAGTAGGGGAATGCATCCATTCATTAACATGTCTTCCATTATTCACTTTTCATAATTTAGATGTAGTTTTTAGAGAGAGAGGTTCTCTCCTCTCTCTGAGGATTTAGGATTAGGATTCCTCTTAAAGGATTTAGGATTATTTCTTCTCAATTCCCAGGTTCAATGTTCTTTTTATTTATTTTCTCAATTTTGTTTATGAACTCTTTGTGTTTAGATTTGAATATTTTATTTAATATAATTTGAGGTATTTCAGATTTGACTTTGCTTTGCTTTATTTATATGGATGCTTTTAATTTAATTTAGATATTTTCTTCCTTTTGGCTTTGGTTAAGTAATTGGTAACACTTGAGTTGTCAAACTCAGCAGTGATTGAAATTGGCAGATTACTGATTGATTTAGATCGTTCTGAAGCTAGTCTTCCCACAGGGATTGACTAGGACTTGAGGATTAAATTAATTAGTCCACTTGACTTAACGAAGTGGGATTAAAACCCAATTCTCATCACATCTGATAAGGATAACTGGGATAGAAATTCTAATTCTTATACATTGCCAAGAGATTTCATTATTATTAATTTATTTTTCTTGTCATTTAAATTACTTGCTCCCTATTTCAAAAACCCAAAAATTCTACCTTTTCCATAGCTAACAATAAGTCATACTTCCCTGCAATTCCTTGAGAAGAAGACCCGAGGTTTAAATACTCGGTTATCAATTTTATTGGGTTTACTTAAGTGACAACCAAAATTTTTGTAAGAAAGAAATTCTTGTCGGTCTAGAAGCTATACTTACAATGCAAATTTATTGTGAAAATTCTAGATCGCGCGAGAGTTTCGTTCTTCAACGCGTACACGTGGGCGAGGCGTACGCGAGGATGGTTAAAAGGCTTGGGGTCACGCGTACGCATGGGTGACATGTACACGTGGGTGACGTGTACGCGTGGCATGGTGCTCTATTTTTCAAAATTTTTCCAAGTTCTTGCACCAAACCAAGCATTTCAAACCTCCAAACAGCTAGGAAAATACTATAAAACCTTATCTAACCTACTAGACTCCCAAATAAACTCAACTAACCAAACAAAACATGAAATTAAACTACTTTTACCAATATATACAAAAGAGAAAAAATGAAAAGAGTTTACCAAGGTGGGGTGTCTCCCACCTAGCACTTTTGTTTATTGTCCTTAAGTTGGACTTTTGGGGAGCTCTCATCAAGGTGGCTTGTGCTTGAATTCATCCTTGAACATCCACCAATGCTTGGACTTCCAATAATCTCCATCATTCAAAGTTCTTCACAAACCATGAGCTCCCAAAATTGATCCTCCTCTAGTAATCCAGATCCCATACCTTGTTTTCACACCCGTCTTCAAGTTGATCATGGTAATTCCCTCCGAGTGGTAAGCAAGCCGAATTCTCATGAAGGCGCCAAACTACCCTCCTAGACCCATATATTTAAGCACTACACCAATCCATGCTCCTCAATCTTGAGCTTCCAACCATAATGAGCCTAGATTTACACCGCTAACTACTAAATATTCTCCTCTTACGCTTAATTTCGCAAAGTGCCCTAAGTTGCCTATCTGTTTCAAGCAATCCAAATTCAAGTGGAATAATAAAGCTAAGATTTAGAAGTTTTACCCACTCAAATGAAGGGTTAGATGGCAACTTAGGTAGAGAAGTTCCAAATGATCTTGATAAAGCGTGCTCCACTCTCGTCCATCCTCTTCTAGAGGTTTCTACCACTTGGCAAAGTTCTTCAAGCTCTACCTCTTGCCAAGCTTCCTCAAGTTCACATTCTTCTTTACCAATCTCTTCAAGCTCTTCCCCATCACTCAAATCATAAATAGAGGGTTGAGTGAAATCTACCCCTTCATCAATTCCAAGTCCAATGCGGAAGGATTCCTCAAACTCAAAAGGATCATATGTTGATGCGGAATCATCATAGATAGGGGAACTTGGTGCTTGCCCCATTTCTTCCAATTCTTCAATCATATTGTTCCTTGGAGGTTGTGTACTATCCTCTTCAACACCAATGTCAAGCTTCTTGGAAGAAGGCTCTATGATTCTACATTTCCATGGACTTCCAACATCTCCTAGGTCTTCAACCACTCCTTCCATTTCAATCATCTCTACCTCCCCCTCTTGTTGTACTTCTTGCTTCAACTCCTCTTCCCCACCTTGAAGCACCAAACTCACTCCCTCACTATGCTCCTTGATTGCTTCTCCACATTCAACAATGGGAGTGTCTTGATCGCATAGACTTAGGCGGGAGGAGACCATATTACGAACGGCTTCTGCCACGGTGGCAAGCACGGCTTCTATCTTCTTGAACTTCTTTTATGTCTCTTCTTGCCTTTAGAGGTAAGAGCTAATATCTCTTTGTTGTGCTAGCTTGAAGGCATGGAGAGACTCATCCATTGGAGGTGGTGTAAGAGAGGGTTCATTGTTTGGGGGAAAGGGTTCATAATTGGAAGGTGGTTCATCTTGGTAAGGGTATTGAGATGGTGTATATGGAGGTGGTTCTTGGGAGTAGTTGTGTTGAAATTGCGGTGGCTCCATGTATGGTTCATATGGCTCATAAGGTGGTTGGTATGATGGATAAGGATTAGGGTCATATGGAGGTGTTTAGTGATAAGGGGCTTGTGAGTATGGTGGTTCAAAATTATTTTGGGGAGATGGTTTATAGGCATATGGTAGTAGTTATTGGCAACCACAATGAGGGTCACCACATCCATTAGATTGATATGCATTAGGGGTGGAATTATACCTATAAGAAACCGGAGGAGGTTGTTGTCAAGAAGGGTGATCAATTCCTTGAGGCTCCTCCCACCTTTGATTGTTCCATCCTTGATGTATATTGTCATTGTAGCTCCTATTTCCTACAACATAATTTAAACCAAACTCATAGCCAAAGGGGTGAGAATTCATAGTAGCAAATAAAAGCAAAAGCTAACAAAAAGAATCAACAAAGTCCTAAACCTAACAAAAGCTAACAAACAAGTAAAAGATAAACATATTCACATATTCACAATAGCCAATAACATAACACCATTGTAATTTCCCGGCAACGACGCCAAAAATTTGATAAAAGCATTGCCGTCGGCTAAGAATTTCTTCTCAATTAGAGGAAATAACTTTGTTGCAAGTATAGTTCCCAACCAACAAGCAATGCTCAATCAATGTTTTAATTTGGTTTTGTCACAAGTACAAACCCCAATAAAAATTAACCGAAGTATTTAAACCTCGGGTCATCTCACAAGGAATTACAATGAAGTGTTCAATTATTGGCTATGAAAGAACAAGGGGTTTGATTGATAAAAAGGGGCAAGAAAATAAATGACAAGAAAAGTAAAGCAAACAACTAAATAAAGTAATTAACAAAGAGAGACATTCATGGCAAGGATTGAGAATATAGGCTTTCTATCCTAGTCACTAATAACAATAATTAATAAGAATTTATCCTATTTCGTCATCTCTAACAATGGAAGAAGGTGTAATGTTATCTTCACATAGAAAGAAAGCCAAATAAGACTAGCTAATCTCAATCCAAAAAGTCCTAATCAACTCACTAATTGAATTAGCAAGAGATTAGAGTCAATGGAAACAATACTAGCTAACAACTCTAGATCATCAACATAGGTTGGGTCTTAATGGCTCAAGATTGCCTAATTCCTCTTTCCAAGCCAAGAATGCTCAAAAATCTACTCTAACATCCTTCCAAGTATTTTGTCAAACACTTGGAAGGAATATGATAAACCACTATTTTATGGTTTATCTTGTGTTTATTTGAGTAGTTTTTATCAAGTCTTCACCCACTTATTCATACTAATTGCATGATTTTATAATTTCTTCTTAGTTTTATTTTATGATTGAAAACTTGCTTCCTAAAGACCTTTAATTTATATATTTTAATTCTCCTTTATACCATTCGATGCCATGATCCGTGTGTTAAGTGTTTCAGGCTTCATAGGGTAGGAATGGCTTAGAGAATGAAGAGGAAGCTTGCAAAAATGGAAGGAACACAAGAAACTAAGGAGATGACCAGCAAATACTGACGCAAGCGCGTGCCTCACGCGAATGCGCAGAATGAAGAAAATCACAGCGACGCGTACGCGTGCCTGATGCCAACGCGTGGATTGGAGTCTGGACGAATGACGCGAACGCGTGGATGACGCGTACGCATGACAAGGAAAATCGCTGAACGACGCATACACGTGACCTATGCGATCTGCAGAAATAACAGAATACGTTGGGAGCAATTTCAGGAACCTTTTTCGGCCCAAATCCAAGCCCAGAAACACAGAATAAAAGCCAGAGAATGGGGGAATCAAAGATAACAACATAAACAACAATTCATACAACTTTTCATATACATAATTTTAGGTTTTAGATGTAGCTTTTAGAGAGAGAGAGAGGCTCTCTCCTCTCTCTTAGGATTTAGGATTTAGGATTAGGATTAGGATTTCTATTATGATTAGGCTACTTCTCTTCATTCCAGGTTCAATGTTCCTTTAATTTATTTTCTACTTTTATTTACTCTATTACTTTAATTGTTATTTATCTTTCCAAATTGGCTTATGAACTTTTCCATGTTAAGATTTGAATGTTCTATTTAATATAATTTGAGGTATTTCAGAATTAAGATAGCTTTGATTTATTTATGTTATGGATATTTTCAATTTAAATTAGATTTCTTCTCTCTTGGCTTTGGTTAAGTAATTGGTAACACTTGAGTTATCAAACTCAGCAGTTGATCAGAAATTAGAATTGCTGATTAATTTGGATCGCTCTAAAGCTAGTCTTTCCACAGGAGTTGACTAGGACTTGAGGATCAAATTGATTGATCCACTTGACTTTCCTTTATTTAGTAAGGGTTAACTAAGTGGGAGCAATAACAATTCTCATCACACCTAATAAGGATAACTGGGATGGAATTTCTCGTTCTCATACCTTGCCAAGAGTTTTTTTAATTATTAATTTATTTTTCTTGTCATTTAAATTACTTGTTCCTTATTTCAAAAACCCAAAAATATACAATTTTTCATAACCAATAATAACCATACTTCCCTGCAATTCCTTGAGAAGACGACCCGAGGTTTCAATACTTCGGTTATAAATTTTATTGTGTTCGCTTAAGTGACAACCAAAAATTTTGTACGAAAGGATTCTTTGTTGGTTTAGAAACTATACTTACAACGCGATTATATTTGTGAAATTCTTTACCGACAGAAAATCTGTTCGTCAAAAATGGCGCCGTTGCCGGAGAATTGCAAACGTGTGCCTTATTATTGGTTATTGTAAATATTTACTTTTTGCTTGTTTATTTGTTTTTATTTTTGTTTTTATTCGAAAATAATGTTCCTTGTTCTTTCTTGATCTTCAAGTTGTTCTTCGTGTTCATCTTGACCTTCAAGTTGTTCTTGGTTGTTTTCTTCGTTTTGATCTAAAAATTTTAAGTTTGGTGTCATTTTATTATTTTTCTCTTTCCTCATTAAATTCAAAAATATCTTTTCTCTTTATTTTAATTGATTTTTTTTCAAAAATTAAAAAAAAATTCAGATTTTTATTTTAAAATTTTTATCTTATCTTATCTTAGTTTTAAATTTCAAAATTCAAATCTTTTTCAAAAATCATATCTTTTTCAAAATCTTATCTTGTCTTATTTCAAAATCAAATTTCAAATTTCAATATTTAAATTTCAAAATTCAAAATTCAAATTTCAAAATTTAAATTTAAAATTTTAAAAATCAAACCTTTTCAAAATTTAAACCTTTTTAAAATCTTTATCTTATATTGTTGTTAGTGTTTCTAGTTTTAGGAGTTTATTTTTATTAATTTTTTTATTAGTTTTTTTTTATTTTCTTTAGCTACTATGAGTTCTCACCCCTCTAACTTTAAGTTTGGTTCCAATGTTGTTGCAAGGAATGGAAATTATAATAAGAATATGCATCAAGGTCGAAACAATCAAAGATGGAAGGAGCTACGAGGATCTGATCAACCCTTTCGACAACAACACTTTCCAAAGTACCATGGACAATGACCATCCTACGATGCATGCCAAGACAATAGTTATGGTGGACCCCTTCGTGACAACCAACATCCACCAAATTACTATGGTCAAGAGCCGTTCCGAGGTGCATACCAAGATGATAGATATGGTGGACTCCCTTGTAGTTATCAACAAGCCCCATCATATACCTATAAACCACCTCCTCAACATAGCTTCGAACCACCATATTCACAAGCCACCTATAACCATTCACCTCCATATTACCCTAATCCTTATCCACCCCAATTCCAATCCAATTACCCCCAAGAACCACCACTTCCATATGCACCATGTCCATATCCATCGACCCAAGAATCACAGGCTCGCCTCAAGAAAATAGTAGATCGATTTCATGCAACCCTTCATCAACTAGAGCAAGCAATAAATCGATTACCTTCTAGACGTTCGGACACTCAAGAAACTCCCATGGCTTCATGTGGACAATCTAATGAAGAACGTAGCATGAAGGAGATACTAGAAACTCCAGTGGACAGTAAGGAGCATGACTTTGTACTGGAACAAGTGGAGGAAGCCGGAATTATTGAAGAGGAAGAAGTGGTCGAAGACTTAGGAGATGCGGAACATCCATGGGAAAGCCCAGTCATAGAGCCCCCTTCTAAGGAGTTTGAATTTGATGTTGAGGAGGGTGTACAACCTCCAAGGCATATCATGGTTAAAGACTTTGAAGGGGATGATCAAGAGATGGATTCAATCATTGATGAATTCTTATCTACATTTGAATCCTCTCCCATTGGACTTGACATGGAGATTAAAGAAGAAGAAGCACAACCTCTCATGCCCTTGGTAAGTAATGAAGAAGAGATTGAATTGAAAGAAAGCTACCAAGAGGAAGAGGTTGAAATTGAAGAAGTTTGCAAAGAAGTGGAAGTTGTCAAAGAGCACAAGGGAGTGGAGCTTGAAATCACCTTGCAAAAGTTATTGGAGACCTCTCCACCTAAGTCACCATCATCCTTCACAACATTCAAGTGGGCAAAATTCATATCCCTTAGCTTTCTCATTTCACTTGAATATGGTTTACTTGAGACAGATGGTCAACTTAGAGCTCTTTGTGGCTTTAAGAGTAAGAGGGAGATGGTTAGTAGTAGGAGTCGTCATGCAAGATTCAATATGGTGGAAAGCTCAAAGTTTAAATGCAAGGATTGGTATAGAGCTCAACTGAATGGGTCTAAGAAGTTGTTTGGCTGCTTTAGTGAGAATTCAGATTACTTGCTACCCGGATGGAATCATGATGATCAACAAGAAGACGGGTGTAAAAGTAAGGTGTGGGACCCCAGAATTCATTACAGCAATCAACGCTCTTGGGCCTAGTCATCTACTTTAACTTGCTTGAAGGCTTTATGTGCCTAGTTTGGGATCCCGGAGGCCATTGGAATTACAAACATTGGTGGAGATTCCTGGATGAGTTCAAGCACAAGCCACCATAACAAAGGACTCCCCAAATGTCCAACTTAAGGACTTTAACTAAAAGTGCTAGGTGGGAGACAACCCACCATGGTATAATCGTTCCTTTTATTCCTAGTTTATTTTATTTTAATTTTATTAGTGTCATTCATAATATTGCATTAGTCTCTGCATATAGTCTGCATTCACATTTGCATTTGTATTCTACAGATTAAAAAAAAAAAGAAGCGCATGCGACACGCAAGCGTCGCTGACGCGTCCGCGTCATGTGTGCATGCGAAGCAAAGAAGAAAGAAACAGAGAGTCATGCGGGAGCGTGGCTGGAGGCGTGCCTTAGGCACAAACACGCTCACGCGAACGCGTCCCTGACGCGTCCGCGTCACTTGAAAAATCAGCCTCCCACACGTGCACGTCACCCACGTGCACGCGTGACCCTGCAAAATCGACGTAAAGGGGTGTATGGCAGAGAGTTATGATGGAGTGGGGTTGGAACGGTGCTAGAAGCACAAACCCCATCACGTGTACGCGTCACCCACGCGTACGCGTCACTTGAAAATAGCGCCAACCACGCGAACGCGTACCCCACGCGTTCGCGTCGCCTGCGCCACACAGCTTATCCAGATCAGCGCCACTTATCTTATCTTTTCTTTTCTAATCCTAATTTCTTCTATCTTTTCTCCTTTCTTCTTTCTTTCTTACTTTCTTTTTCTTCATCTCTTTAACTTCTCATCCTTCTTTTCTTTCATCCTATTTTACTTAATTTATTTGCATACTTTCATTCATTACATTTTAATTTTGTGCATATTTTTATTTTATTTTCTAACTTTATTATTTTTCCATTGGTGTTAAATGTTCTTATTCAACTGTGCATCTTGAATTATTTTAGTGCTTCGTGACTTGTTTTAAACTGTTGGGTGTTATTAATTATAAGTCAATGCTAATTTTTATAATATTGGCATTCATTTTATACTATCTTGCATTACCCACACTCTTTTCCCCATTATTGTAACTTTTGCACTATTGATATGCCATTTGCTTCCACTATTTTCTCACTTGCATGTTGTAGCTACCATGTAATTGAGACCCTCATTATTTGGCATTAACCCAACCATATTTTATTTGTTTTCTATCTTTGTTTTTGAGTTACTTGTCTTCCCTTTTCTCTTCTTTCAGGATGGCCACCGGGAAGAGAACTAGAAGACGTTTACATGGGACAACAGACAAGTCCATCTGCACATTCTTTGGAGAAAAAAGTGTCAGTTAGAACCACCCGTCGACTTGCACATCTTAGCATGCACCGAGGACGGTGCAATCTTTAAGTGTGGGGAGGTCAATACCGATTTCCGTGGGTTAGTACTTTTCTGTCTCAACACCAATGTTTAAATTTTCTTTGTAGTTAGTTGTTGCATTTGCATGTTTGATTGCATGTTTGTTACATTTTGTGCATGTTCTACTACTGCTTGGTTGAAGTAACATTTTCTTTTTTAAGAAACTTTTTATAGCATTTCACTAATTTGAATTAAACTTTTTGCTAAACTTGTTTGAAGAAATTTTATTTTGGAACATGGTTTAGAGCTCGAACACACAAAACCAGTGAGATTTTGAGCCTAATTGATTGATTGCATCTTATCAACCAATATTTTGTTTTTGGTGTGTGTTTTTCTCTCTAAAATTGTGATCTTTGTCTTGCTTAATTCTATATTTACATTGTTTGATGTATGCATACACTTACATGATTGAGGCCCTTGTTTCACTAAGCTTACATACCCATATGGCCTTAACCTTTTCATTATCCTTTGCAAACCAACTTGAGCCTATTTTACCCCTTTTATTCTTTACTTTAGCTCATCACTAACTCTAAGCGGAAAACAATAATGTCCTTAATTTGAATCCTTGGTTAGCTTAGACTAGTGAGAGTGCTCATGATTTAAGTGTAGAGAATTTGGGTTTGGAAACATTTGGTTTAAGAATTGGGTGTTATATATCTTTATGAAAATATGAAAGAAATATTTAGGACATGTTCATGCATTCAATAATTTAATCATATGCATTGAGAAAAACAGAAAAAAAATAAATAGGCATATTTCAGATTTAAAAAAATAAAAAATAAATAAATAAATAAATAAATAAATAATAAAAAAAGAGAGAGAGAAAAAAAAAGAGCAAATAATAAAAGGGGACAAAATGCCCCAAAGTAAATGGTGAAAGCAATGCATATGAGTTGTACTCAAATTCGGATGCATGAATATGTGGAAAACATGGTTAATGGATAGTTAGGTTTTGTATTTTTGATTACATGAATTGTCTTAAGTTAAGTGGAAAGTTTAAGTTAATTAAGGATTCAGATTTTAGTCCACTTGGCCAAATACAATCCTACCTTGACCCTAACCCCATTACAACCCTTAAAAGACCTCTTGATATGTGTATTTGTGCATCAAATTTGTGTTGATTGGTAGAACAAGAGCAAGCCTTAGAAAGCAAGATTAGTAGAGAATTGAGAGATCGAACCTTAAACACCTGAGCGATTAGAGTGCATACACTTCCAGTGAGGGTTCGATGCTCGATTCTTTGTTCCCGACTTTCATGGGCTATCTTCTTGCAAGTCTATTTGAACTTCATTTTCATGATTTGAATTAGTGAAATCCAGTTCATATTTGTTCTTAAAAGATTTGTTTACTTTTAACCAAGTAGGTAGAAACATTTTGCATGTAGTTGCATTCATATACATAGGTTGCATTGCATGAGTCTTACTTTTCCCTACTCATTTATTTTATCTCGTTGAGCTAAGCATGAGGACATGCTAATGTTTAAGTGTGGGGAGGTTGATAAACCACTATTTTATGGTTTATCTTGTGTTTATTTGAGTGGTTTTTATCAAGTCTTCACCCACATATTCATACTAATTGCATGATTTTATAATTTCTTCCTAGTTTTGTTTTATGATTGAAAACTTGCTTCCTAAAGACCTTTAATTTATATATTTTAATTCTCCTTTATACCATTCGATGTCGTGATCCGTGTGTTAAGTGTTTCAGGATTCATAGGGTAGGAATGTCTTAGAGAATGGAGACGAAGCTTGCAAAAATAGAAGGAACACAAGAAACTAAGGAGATGACCAGCGAATACTGACGCGAGCGCGTGCCTCACGCGAACGCGGAGAATGAAGAAAATCGCAGCGACGCGTACGCGTGCCTGACGCGTACGCGTGCCTGACGCGAACGTGTGGACGACGCGTACGCATGACAAGAAAAATTGCTGAATGACGCGAACGCGTGGACGACGCATACGCGTGACCTGCGCGATCTGCAGAAATAACAGAAAACACTGTGAGCAATTTTGGGACCCTTTTTCGGCCCAAATCCAAGCCCAGAAACACTGAATAAAAGCCAGAGAATGGAGGAATCAAAGACAACAACATAAACAACAATTGATACAACTTTTCATATACATAATTTTAGGTTTTAGATGTAGCTTTTAGAGAGAGAGGCTCTCTCCTCTCTCTTAGGACTTAGGATTTAGGATTAGGATTAGGATTTATATTATGATTAGGCTACTTCTCTTCATTCCAGGTTCAATGTTCCTTTAATTTATTTTCTACTTTTATTTATTCTATTACTTTAATTGTTATTTATCTTTCCAAATTGGCTTATGAACTTTTCCATGTTAAGATTTGAATGTTCTATTTAATATAATTTGAGGTATTTTAGAATTAAGATAGCTTTGATTTATTTATGTTATGGATATTTTCAATTTAAATTAGATTTCTTCTCCCTTGGCTTTGGTTAAGTAATTGGTAACACTTGAGTTATCAAACTCAGCAGTTGATCGGAAATTGGAATTGCTGATTAATTTGGATCGCTCTAAAGCTAGTCTTTCCACTGGAGTTGACTAGGACTTGAGGATCAAATTGATTGGTCCACTTGACTTTCCTTTATTTAGTAAGGGTTAACTAAGTGGGAGCAATAACAATTCTCATCACACCTGATAAGGATAACTGGGATGAAATTTCTCGTTCTCATACCTTGCCAAGAGTTTTATTAATTATTAATTTATTTTTCTTGTTATTTAAATTACTTGTTCCTTATTTCAAAAATAAAAAAATATACAATTTTCTATAACCAATAATAACCATACTTCCCTGCAATTCCTTGAGAAGACGACCTGAGATTTCAATACTTCGGTTATAAATTTTATTGGGTTTGCTTAAGTGATAATCAAAACTTTTATACGAAAGGATTCTTTGTTGGTTTAGAAACTATACTTACAACGCGATTATATTTGTGAAATTCTTTACCGACAGAAAATCCGTTCGTCAGCATAAAAGGAAAGCAAGATAAAATGACAACAAGAATAAAATCTACCAACTACCAATTGCAAGGAAACAATAACAACAACTCAAATCAACAATAAAAGAACATCAAATATCAATTGCATTAAAAGAAATCCAAATCCAACAAGAGTTCATCAATAAACTAAAAGAAGCATAAAAAGGGAAATTAACACTACAAACTAAGAGAATTGAGATGTAGAAACAAGAAATTGAAAGGAAAACAAGATGAAAACAAGAATTAAACCCTAGATCTAAGATGCAAAGTACCTAAGAACTCTAATTCTAGAGAGAAGAGGGAGCTTCTCTCTCTAGAAAATTAAACTACATGATGCTATCCTACAACTAAGTGCTCTCCCTTTACCCAAGCTTGAATTCTGCATGAAATAACCTTAGGAATGAGTTGGATTTGGGCCTGGAAAGCTCAGAAATCGCCCCCAGCGTTTTCACTTTAATGAGGTCACGTGAAATCTGTGACGCGTACGCATGGGTCACGCGTACGCGTCGCCTGGCGACCTCATCTCCACGCGTGCGTGTCTTCCACGCATGCGCGTCGATGTATGCACTTCAAATCCTTATTTTTCCATGAATTCTCCACTTTGCATGCTTTTCTCTTCACTTCTTCCGTCCACTACTTGCCTTATGAACCTGAAATCACTCAACAAATACATCAAGGCATCGAATGGAATTAAAGTGAATTAAAATTAGTAAATTAAATGCCTAAAAAGCATGTTTTCACACTTAAGCACAAATTATGGGAGAATTGCAAAACCTTGCTATTTCATTGAATAAATGTGAGATAAGTTGATAAAATCCCCTAAATTAAGTACAAGATAAACCACAAAATTGGGGTTTATCAAAGGATGCCGACTTTCAATGGGTCGCACTTTGAAAAACTTTTCTTTAAAGCCGTGAAATGGATCCTCAAACAGCCTGAAGACCCGTCGACCTTGCACGGCTCGGAATGAGAGATACCCTTTCTTGTGTTTCCCCTCTTTCAAAGGGTTAGTAAAAAGGAAGAGGTAGAGAAAGACTTCAACGAAGGCCGGGAGATCCATGTAGTCACACACCATCTCAAAACAACGGATGGAGGCCTAGCTATTTGGATGTAGTTGTGAAGGTGCCACGTCACACCAATTCAGCAGGGAGATGATGAAGGGAGTAAAAGGGATCCGAACTCCCAAGTTGGTGAACATGGTCTTGTACACCCACAACCAATCGACAACCCGATGAGTAGACATGTTTTTATAGCAAATACATTCCCGATCTCCGGAAACAAACATGTCATAATTGGCCTCCTCGGGGCCACCTCCACATAGCTCGGAGTTACGAAACTCTTGAAGCTCGTCTAGGTTTATCTTGGAGGCCGTGTCCTTCACGTCGAATATAACCCAAATATAACAATTTACAAGAACCCTCGCAACAGGACACTGCTCCATACCTACAACGGGGGCACCACTTAAGTTAAAACCGGAAGATCGTAAAATCGGAGAAAACAGAAACTAAAACTACGTTCTGCTATGACCTTGTTCTACACTAATCCACGGCTGATTTGAAGTCTAAACTCAAGAATCAGACACCTAGTGGCAACCCTTCTAAGAGCTAGCTAACAATGACGAGCCCAACCCAGGCAAGAACAACCAAGAATAACATATGATGTGCATAGTAATGACAGTAACAACAGAGACAAAATAATACCACTCATAATGAAAAAAATAAAAAGCAGATGAGACTTACCAGTAGATTGAAGAAAGAAGGAGGGTGAGTCTGGGATGAATGCGATGGAATTTGCAGCGAGTGAATGATGAAGTCATAAACGAAAAAGAAGGAGGTGAGGAAGATATGAGAGAATGGAGAATGAATGGGTTGCAAGATAAAAAAGGGGTGCAAAAATGGTAACCGTCGCTAGGAAGCGCGAAAAGCCAAGGATAAAATGGGCTTTTTCCTTGGCTTTCAAATTAGTCATAATGAACATTAAATGCTCGATACGGAAACCAAAGCGACGCCCCAAGCAACGGACGGGGGCAACTCGCGCATTGGGGGCACGGACTCCATCGACGGACTCCCAGGCCCAGGAGGACTCGATCGAGGCAGATGTGAGTGAATCGAACGCGCCAACCACGAGCTTCCATCCTCACGGTTGGCATGTTGGGGGCACTGTTCCGGCCCAACCCACTAAAAACCCGAGTCTGGTTACGACTCACCGACTCGAGCCAGGAGGTGACCCGCACGTCACCTCCCATTCCATAAGGAACCTGGACAGCTAGTAGAAGCTTCCAAAAAGATGGGCCTGATTACAAGGGGCCCACTCGGGTATAGAGTATAAATGGGGAGGGACCTACCCCTCTCTAGAGGTGTGTCATCTTTCTAACTCTAATTGACCATCTATTCGTATGGACTCTGACTTTAGCATCGGAGTGTTCTTGTAGGTGGTCCCACCCACCAACGCACAGACCGAACGCACCACTCCAGCAATTGACGTCCAGGTTCAGATCCTCTCACCCCTTGTTCCATCATTTACCTTACCAATTCACCAAACACCTGAACAACAGAGCGAATTTGATCTCGTATTGAACACCCAAATCTTGAGTTTAGAATTATTTCTTTGAGCAACAAAATATTTTTAATCCCATTTTAACTATTTGGAATGCAATTTTAGTAATTTATACCTATTAGCCAAATTCGTGAAAAAGAAAAATAAGGAAATTAATCCTCTCAATTTTTTTTAACAATTGAGAGAGTAAAGTATAATTTTTTACCATTAATTATTATAAGTGAGACAAAAAAAATATAAAAAAAATACATTAAAAAATTATAAATCACACTTTATTTCCTCAATTTTTTTTTTAAAAATTAAAATGATCCATTCCCAAAAAATAACGGGCGGGCATCATATCATTACACCAATTGAAGCTTAGGATGCTACTATGTTGACTGAATTTCAACTGAAAAATGTAATCCGAAGTAAAAAATGTAATCCGAAAAACTCTCCCCTTCCTCGACTCGCGTGTTATGCAGATCCAATGAAAAGCCCCAAGCCGACACCTACAGATACAGTCTACAGGCCCCCACTTCTTTCTCTCTCACTCTGTCATTTTCTCTTCACATCTACACTCCCACTTTCCACTTTCCCATCTTTTTACTTCTCTTTTCCATTCTTTCCTCACCCAACGCCCACACACACTCTTCACACTCTACAAAGAAAGCTGAGCTGGAAGAAAGGCTTTCTTCCTCGTGTGGTGCCCAGCTCCCCTCATTCACACTCATTCTCCCTTTGCTGAGAGATCAAACATCGTAATCATATGCATTGTCATGCTTTCACCCCTGAGCCTTCAATCTTAAGTTCTTCTTATTGCAAACTACCCCCTCCCCTTCCCATTTATTTTGCAAAGTACTGCCATTGCAGCTTGGGTGTTCCATGCCAAAACTAGAGGTGAGAAATCACAAGCACTTTCTCAAGTTGTTTAAGAATGTACTATATTTTATTTTTTCGTTCCTTTTTTTTCTTTAGATTTTGAAAGGGCTTAGTTAATTTTTCTTTTTATGGAAAAAGGGGAAATAAAACATTTTTCTCGTGAATCTAAGTTGCATGTGAATGATTCGTCGGCTTATGTGCAGGTTTAGACTTTGTCATGTTGTGTTAGATTTTATGAATAATGGTGGTGATTGTGCCATGGGGATTTCGATGCTCTTAACAAATGGGAAATTTTGATTTGTTTATTCATTTGTTTATTTTTCCGTGGAATGTAAAAACTTTCTTCTTCCTTTTTTTTTTTTTTTTGCACTTGCAATTTCCTAGTTGAAAAGACCAAGTAATGTTTCTACTTTCCTAGGTTTTTTTTTTTTTAATTTTTAATTTTTTAATTTCCTGTAAGTTTTCTTACTATAGTTACAACCTCTGCAATACATGACAATAGAAGTATCGGCTACCGTATATGGTGCTTCTCAATGAACATCATAATGTTGTTGATAATAGCACTGATGAGAAACTTAGATTAGGTTACTGGAGTAGGAGGAGTTTATTTCTTGAAAAAGTTATCATTGTGACTTTGTGAGTTGTGACTCCTTACAGGTGCCACACTGCCACCACATTGAAGCCTTCTTAGCATTATGGATCACAAACCATGGCCTTGGAGGAAAAAATCCTCAGAAAAGATAACCGTAACGACAGACAATACCAATCTCACTTCAAAAGAAAACCAAGAGGTAATCTAAAGTTTATTTATCATTTGTTATTATGTTGTTATCAGTTTATATAGTTTTCTCGTTTTGCAATTGTTATGGAATCTTCCAAGTTCATATAATGATTAAGCTGCCTGCATTATATCCCTTTCTATTTCCCCCTTATTTTGTCTTACAAAAGCAAGTGTAGTGATATAGTACTTTCTCCGTTAACAACATTTCATTTCTTATTAGTAAAGAATGGCAATGAGGGTTTGCACAAGTGTAAATGGTTTGAAAGTTTATCCCATAAGGACACAGTTATTGTGAGGATCCTTTTATTGGCCATGGATGACTACACGTAAACGCTCTTTTGAGCCTAGGGGCATGTCTTGTCCTTGGTGTGCTGACTGATGCTGAATCTTACTAGACTTTGTTCACCACCAAAAGAAAAAGAAAAGAATGCCGGTTTGGCAATTATAGCTTGAGCTGAATTATTTTGGTAATAATGATTTGTGCCCATAACTAAGTGAAACTTAATGTTTGCTTTATTACCTAATGTAAAATGAAATAACGGGTACCTTTGGTTTGTTCTACTTTTACCTTTTTCTCGTTATGTGTTTTAGGTACAGGCTCTTCTAGCTGATAAAGAAGAATTGGAGAAAGACTTGAAAAGACTAAATGATAAGCTTACTTCGGCACTCTCTGACTGTAATGCTAAAGGTGAGCTGTTGAAAAAGCAAACAAAAATTGCTCAGGAAGCAACAGCAGGTAATATTCATTGATCTGTATATTTCCCTTATCTGTCCCCACTGTTCTCTAATATAGGACTTGAAAAATACAGAAATAACCAAATTATGAGTACAATAGTTTTAAGGTAGTTACCAGCCTCTGATAAAAGGCTTGAATGTGAAGGTTATGAGCAGGCAAAAGCTGAGGTGTTGTCTATGAAGCATGATTTTGATGAAGCTTTGCAGCAGAGATTAATTTATGAAGAAAGAGTAGTCCATTTGGATGGAGCTCTCAAGGAATGTATGCAACAGTTACGTTTTGTTCGAGAAGAACAAGGGCGAAGGGTTCATGATGCTGTGATGAAGGCTTCAAAAGAATTTGAAAAAGAGCGCATGGTTCTGGAGGAGCAGTTATCTGAGGTAGGTAAATGGCTAGCAAAAGCGGAGACTGAAAATTCTCATCTTAATAAGTCCATTCTTGCAAAAGAAAATCTGATTGAAGATCTGAAAAGACAATTGAATCAAGCTGAGGCAAATCATAATGCACTGATGATTAGATTAGACTCTATTGAAAAAGAAAATGCCTCTTTCAAGTATGAGGTTCGAGTCCTTGAAAAGGAACTTGAGATCCGAAATGAAGAGAGAGAGTTTAATCGCCGGACGGCTGATGCTTCTCACAGACAGCACTTAGAGAATGTTAAAAAAATTGCCAAATTAGAATCAGAATGTCAGAGGCTGCGGCTTCTGGTTCGGAAACGATTACCAGGTCCTGCTGCCCTGGCAAAAATGAAAAATGAAGTTGAAGTTTTGGGACGGGATTCATTTGAAACGAGAAGGACGAGGTTGAACTCAACCAGCAGTTTGATGGTTGAATCTTCTATTGACAGTTCTCCTGAGACTCCTGGTAGAAGAATCAGTACATTGACAGAGCAGCTATCTGCTGTTGAAGAAGAGAACAAGACTCTAAAAGAATCCCTAAATAGGAAAATGAGTGAGCTACAATTCTCAAGAGTAATGCTTTCTCGCACAGCTTCAAAACTTTTGCAACTGGAGTCACAGATTGGAGATTCGCCTAGAAGCCACTTAAACTTAGAGAAGCCTCGAAGTAACCTAGCATTACATGAGTTCTCTTTGGCATCAATGTCTGACAATGGCAGCGATGACAAGGCTAGCTGTGCTGAATCTTGGGCTTCTGCCTTGATTTCAGAATTGGAAAACTTCAAAAGCAATAAGCAGAAGGAGTCACAGTCATACAGAAGTGTTGGAGCTTCAGACATAAATCTTATGGATGACTTCCTTGAAATGGAAAAATTAGCAATAGTCTCTGTTGAAAAAGCCCCTGAAATGTCTCATGCTTCCTCAAAAGGAGTTAATGAATTTAATGGTTTTTCAGATACTGGGATGGATGATTCTACCTTTGATGCATCAGGTAAGGAGATCGTTGGAGTGCCTGGTCGCATTTCTAACGTGTCAGTGTCTAATCAGGAAACCTCTTCCATTGATATTTTGAAAGGTAATGTTCCTGGATGGCTTCATGAGATAGTAAAATTGGTCTTGGAGCAGAGTTGCATCACTCATAAAACCCCTGATGATATATTTGAGGATGTTAGAGTAGCTTTGAGGCATCTGAATAATCCAGATCTACTTGTCTTTGATCCAACCAAAGGATCTGGTCTTATTGATCCATCTGGTGATGTAAATGATGCTGATATCTCATCAATAAAGATAGTGAAAGAACAGTCTGAGGCAGATCTGAGTAAATCGATAGGCAAGATAGTTGAGCTCATTGAAGGAATCAGTGTGCCTGCTGTGGATTATGATGGTTTGGATCCCTTGTGCGGAAGAGATGGGAATAATCTTTCACATAAGGTTCTAGGAATGCCAACAGGATACATGGTCCGTGTTTTCCAGTGGAAAACTTCAGAACTAGCTAACGTTTTGCAACATTTTCTCCATGTATGTTATGATTTACTGAATGGCAAGGCGGATCATGGAACATTTGCTGAGGAATTAACAACAGCTTTGGATTGGATTATGAATCACTGCTTTTCGATCCAGGATGTTTCTACTATGAGGGATGCCATCAAGAAACAATTTGATTGGGACGAGACCCGAAGTGAAAGTGAAGCAGAGGCAAGTCTTTTTACAGGGGCAGATAAGTTGCCTCAAGTAACTACTGCTGGTGGTGATGATCTACAAACTGGAGAGATGTATTATGCCGAGAAAGAAGAATTAAAAAATATTAAAGATAAATTGGTCAGTGCTGAATCTCAAAAGGGAGCCATGGAAGGGAGACTTAAATCAGCTACTGACAGGACTGAATCATTAATAAGTCAACTCCAAGAATCTGAGAAAACTATTACCAGCTTGACATCAGATTTACAAAGCTTAAAAGAATCAAATGCAGTACTTGAGGGTCAAATAAAAAATCTCAAATTGGCAAATTCAGATCTCGATGTACAGCATAAAGAAGCTGAATTGAAAGAGGCTTATCACAAGGTTTTCACATTAGAAGTGGAACTGGAGAACAAAACTCACTGTTGTGAAGACTTGGAGACCAGATGTCTTGAATTGCAGCTCCATCTTGAAAGGTGTCAATCTATAAATGTTTCTTTCAATATGATATTTTGAATATTTAGCTTTTAATTTTATTTGAGGAGTGTCACACATCAAATCTCTCTTTTTTCAGCATGTCAAAGAACTGCTCAAACAATGCTATTGACCATAAAGATAAGCCACTGCGAACTGTAAGTTCTTTTCATTCTATTTGTTTTTTGTGTTTAGTCACAGACTCACAGTTTGATTGTTAGTGCCACTTGAGATAATTTAAACAAGCTAAAGCATTCTTTTTCTGGATAAACGAAGAAATAATTCTCACAAGACAAGAAGGATAATGCAAACAGTATGGAGGACAAGTTCACAAGATAGCCTTGTTAGTTGTTACTTAAGATAGGAATAAATAATCTAGCTTAAGCATAATTCGTCTAAATTCAAATTTGTCGCTTAATGGTATTAAGATATTAATGAGGGCAATCGCTTTTAATTATTAATTGGAGAACCTTTGGTGGAGTGTGGTGCTTTGTGCAACTCCATGGGATGCATTCTGCTGAATATTTACTGTTGCTATGCCAGAAATAGTCTGATATATAAGTAATTTGAATAAGCTGAGAATATGAACTTATCAAAAAGATATTTTCTGTTTTGATGAGGAGAAAGTATATAAATTGTATCTATGTTTTTTTTCATTTTGCAAGGAATCAGGACAAATATGTCATATCTGATTGAGGTCACATGAATTGTTTCTGTTTCCATCGTGATGTTGGTTCCTATTGTCAATGGAGTATTCACTTTATCCTCTGTTTTAGCATGGACTCCTCCTATAAACCTATATTCATAAATAAGAAACTGTTAGATAGGTGAGTTGTGATAGAACACTTCATTCATGTTGTAATGAATTGCTTTGCAGAGAGAAATACCACCACTGTTCTCTTTTTTCTATTATATTGCTACATTAGACTTCATTCAAGACCAGTCAATAGAACCTTCACAAACCACTCTTTAAATTTCTGGCTGGTGTACAAAACTAGCAAAGTTTAAGTATCAATATGGAATGAACTAACCATCAGTTCCCTTAGGGGGTGTTTTCGATTTTGGAGGGAAAGGGAAGTCCTGGAAGTGTAAAGTGAAGTAGTTTTTGCTTTCCCAAAGACCAAATTCGTTCCTTCCAAAGCTCCAACTTGCAAACACGCCCTTAAAAGCATTGAAGATAAAGCCCCATTGGAGTTTAGTTATTAGAATAATAAACAAATTAAAGTATCATTTATGCTTGTGTACGATCACTATTGTGCATCATTGGCATTTAGTTAAGGAGTGTTGATAAATTCCTGCAGGATTGGGAGATAACAGCTGCTTCAGAGAAGCTGGCCGAGTGTCAAGAAACCATTCTTAACCTTGGAAAGCAGTTGAAGGCGATAGCTGCACCAAAGGATGCGGCTCTTTTTGACAATGCCATTGCTAATGCAGTTACCAACACGGCACCAGCCACTACCTCGCATGTGGCTCCAAGTCCTGCCCTCGAGAAAGATACGAGAGTGAAAAATCGATCCCTGCTCGATCAAATGCTGGCCGAAGATGATAATAAGGCCAAGGTTTCGAAAGAAAGTGATGGCAAAACAACTCACTCCAACATTCCTGGCAACATAGAGACCCTGGAAAAGATTTTAGTTTTGAATGGAACTAAAGGCAATGACGATGAGGATGCTGTTAATTCTTTGGCCATTGTTCCTGCAAAGAAACAGGGCAGTGGAAGTTTGTGGAAGAAATTATGGAGAAAAAAGAAAAGTGCCAACAAGAAAGCACCACTTTCAACATCTAATATATGAAATGCTCATACATAATAAACTCTAGTGTTTTTCAGTGCGGTATAATTTTAGTGAAAAAGAAAATTGTTGTGGTTCTTTTATTTTATTTTACTTTTTAAAAAAATTAAGTGAGGAGAGTTGGTGGTTGTATTGTGTTTTCCTCTTGTATATATACGCCAAAAAGTGGAAACTAACAAGTGAAAGTTTGTTATGAAAGCTATCAACTAATATTGTTGTGATACATATTGAAGTTTTCTCGTGGCCTTTGGTTATTTTCGTATGCATAGCATATTGCGAAATTCCTTTTCGAAATAAGAATTAAAGAGGTTTGGAAACATTAATTAAAGAGGGGAAAGAAAAATATGAAATACATTTTGAAAGGAAAAAATGTCAAGTGAATAATAATACTAGGTATTTTACTATATTAATATGTTGAACTAAAAAGTAGTTTCGTAATGCCACCAATCAGCATAAAAAAAACTTTAGCAAAGAGTGAACTACCAATCCGGCCCCTGACCATTTCGCACAATGACAAAGTAACCCCTAACGAATATTGTAATCCACTTCGGTCCCTGTCCCATGCCTCCGTCACACAAGCCGGTCCTTGAGGCTGAATCTCCGGCAAGAATGAACGGAAAATGCTGAGCTGGCACGGTGAGCGTGTGTGAGCTGGCTAACGTGGACGATTGCTGCATACGTGGACTACTGAAATGGTCAGGGGGTTAGTTGTCCAAATCATAAAACGTGGTCGTTTTGAGGGGAGGTGCCATCTTATTCGTTGTGGGTATTCGTCCCCCTCCTTCTGACTAATTTGTGAAGCCCTAATTCGCCATGAGCAGCATGAGAGAGCTCACTTCGATGTCCCTTCACGAAATTAGAAGAGACGTAGTCAACGATGAAAGCAGGAGTGTAACCACCGGCTCTTCTGGAAGTGTTGGACCGTGGAAGATGACGAAGAAGAAGAGGTTCAATGCTCCGCGGTGCTATTGTGGAACTCATGCAATTCTGTTCCTATCTTCGATGGAGCTTAACCCTAATAGGTTGTTTTATGGATGTCCCAACTTTAAGGTGATTTGAATTTTTAATTAAGTTCGTTTGATGTGGCCTCTGGTAACATGTTCTTACCATTATTTTTAAACACTGCAGAGTTCAGGGTCACACTGCAAATACTTTGCGTGGCTCGATGATTTCGTGGCGTTGTTCGATTTTGAAGGCTCCAAATTGTTTGGTTTTAATAGTGGAAAGCAACTCGAAGATCAGCACATGGCTGCAGCTGAGATGCTTGGTGGAAAAGTGAGAGAGCTAGAGCATACAGTACATGCTTTAGAACTGCAAGTTAAGAGATGCAAACATGTGCAGAGTGACCATAAGTGTTTTAGTGGTGCAGCAGTTGTTGCATTTTTCTGTGGAATTATAGTTGCAAACTTCGTTAGGACATTAAGTTAGATGATGACTATGTGAATTGATGTTAAGACTGTTATCTTGTTATGATATTTGATTTGGAGATAATTAAACACAGATGTTGTTTAATGTTATTATTGTTAATTATTGTGGACATATAAAGCTGAGAATAGGCTTACGAAAAGCAAACACAATTCATATATTATATTAGGTTCATTCACTGAAGAAGCAACACAAAAAAAAGTTCTGAAAATGTAGCAACTAATATTTAGGGGCAGCATATAACCCTTTACAAAAGCCCTTTTACAAAAGCGAGATAACACATAATTTATCAGTTTTCTACTTGAGGCCTAAACTTGCCAAAACAAAGCCAAATTAACACAAAAATAATACACCCTCTTTTTTTTCTTTGCTCTTACCCCTTCTTCACTGCTGCTGTCATCTGTCTCATACCCAAGAGGAGGAGGCTTATAAGGCTCATCCTCTGTTGTCTCATATCCATCATCGGAGGACGATGATGATGAACTCACCACAGCAGTATCAGGGGCCACACCATCTTCCATTACTTCAGCCACATCCACTTCGTGTTCAAAATAAATATGCATTTCATCAGTGTCCCTGTTCATAAGCTTATTTTCCCTCATCTGATTAATCTCCATATCCCCCTTCATAGCATGAAGACCAACCTCCATGTTAGGTGCTCTCATATCTAGCCAAAACATCTCTTTATACCCTGTATATCCCAACTCCTTAAACAATGTCACCAGGTCAAAAAAGTTCACATAATCCAGGTCTAGCGGGGAAACCTCTTCACTTTTCCATGCATGTAGCACAGACCTCCCTCAGAATCATTCTGAAATCTTTCCCCATGATGAAACACCGAAATAATTAAATATTCAGACATCTGCGAAAATAAACATGCATAACAATCTGAGAATCATTTTTTCCTAAATTCACCACAGTCAAAATTAGTGGAATCTATTTCTAACTTTCTCTAATGTGTGCTTAAAATAATACATAATCAACCCTGATTAATCACGTTGGACATTTCTTAATTAGGTTTCGTGTTTTCTTTTTTCAGGGCCACAACTGAGTTGTAAAGCTCAATGGTGGTGTGTCAGAGTGAGTTAATAGGACCACAAAAGCAGAAGAAACAAAGAGGTCCATGGAGAAAGAGGCTTACCTAGACCGTCACAAGTACAATCAGTCAACTCCTCCAAGCGCCGTCAGTGCACCGTCAACCTCCGTCAATGACAACGACGTCAGCTTCGTCAATGCCCACCCCAATAACAACGTCAACACGACTCTCTAGCTCTCCAAGGTAAACAATGGTTACGAAGGTGAAAAACGTTCTCTCCTAGGGTTTACTAGTAATTCTGAAGGGTAAATGAAGGGTGGTGCACGGAATTGTGATCACACTTTTCACAACTCCGCACAACTAACCAGCAAGTCCACTGGGTCGTCCAAGTAATACCTTACGTGAGTAAGGGTCGATCCCACGGAGATTGTCGGCTTGAAGCAAGCTATGGTCATCCTGTAAATCTTAGTCAGGCGGATTCAAATGGTTATGAGATTTTGATAATTGAAAGATAAATAAAACATAAAATAAAATAAGATACTTATGTAATTCATTGGTGGGAATTTCAGATAAGCGTTTGGAGATGCTTTGTTGCTTCTGAACCTCTGCTTTCCTATTGTCTTCTTCCAATCATGCGTGCTCCTTTCCATGGCAAGCTGTATGATCCTCTCGGATGAAAAATACCAGGTACGGTTTCTGCACGGCTAATCAACTGTCGGATTTCTTGTCTCGGATGAAAAATACCAGGTACAGCTACCGCACGGCTAATCATCTGTCGGTTTTCACTAGCGTCAGAATAGGATCTCTCTATCCTTTTGCACACTGTCACTGCGCCCAACATTCGCGAGTTTGAAGCTCGTCACAGTCATCCCTTCCCAGATCCTACTCGGAATACCATAGACAAGGTTTAGACTTTTCGGATCTCAGGAATGCTGCCAATTGGTTCTAGCCTATACCACGAAGGTTCTAATCTCACGGATTCGGATGCTCTGTTGTCAGAAGAGGTGATGCAAATCGTGGATTAGAGACCCAAGAGATTATACTCCGGCTGTCGTCCAATGACTACGTTTAACATCATGTAGACCGCTTGTGGTTGTTAGGCACGCGGATCTTGGCTAAGCGAGTAATGAAGATAGTGGGTGATTGTCACGGGTCACCCCTTCATTCTGACTTAACTGAATTAAGTACAAGAGTATATCTTGGAGAAGAAGTAAGCGTGAATTGAAAGAGAAACAATAATACTTGCATTAATTCATGAAGAGCAGCAGAGCTCCGCACCTTAATCTATGAGGTGTAGAAACTCCACCGTAGAAAATACATAAGAGAAAGTAGTCTAAGCATGGCCGTGTGGCCAGCCTCCCATGTCTAAGGACTAAACGTCCATAGATTCCAAAGATGTAAAAGTGTGCGAATACAATAGTAAAAAGTGCTATTTATACTAAACTAGTTACTAAGAATTACAGAAATTGAGTAACTAAGTGCAGAGAGTGCATTGAGCTTTACACATGCATAGGCCTTTTCTGGAGTTAAACGCCAGCTTGGATGCCAGTTTGGGCGTTTAACTCCAGTTCTAGTGCCAGTTCCGGCGTTTTACGCCAGAAAAAGGGTTTCTGGCTGGCATTGAACGCCAGTTTGGGCCATCAAATCTCGGGTAAAGTATGGACTATTTTATATTTTTGGAAAGCCCAAGATGTCTACTTTTCAACTCAATTGAGAGCGCGCCAATTGGGCTTCTGTAGCACTAGAAAATCCACTTCGAGTGCAGGAGGGGCAGAATCCAACAGCATCTGCAGTCCTTTCTCATCCTCGGAATCAGACTTTTGCTCAGGTCCCTCAATTTCAGCCAAAAAATACCTAAAATTACAAAAAAACACAAAAACTCATAGTAAAGTCCAGAAATGTGATTTTTGCATAAAAATAATAAAAATATAATAAAAAGTAACTAAAACATACTAAAAACTATGTAAAAACAATGCCAAAAAGCGTATAAATTATTCGCTCATCACAACACCAAACTTAAATTGTTGCTTTTTTCCAAGCAACTAAAAACAAAATAGGATAAAAAAAAGAGAAAATACAATAAATTTCAAAATATCAATGAAGATTAGTTCCAATTAGATGAGCGGGACTAATAGCTTTTTGCTTCCGAACAGTTTTGGCATCTCACTTTATCCTTTGAAGTTCAGAATGATTGGCATCCATAGGAACTCAGAATTCAGATATTGTTATTGATTCTCCTAATTTAGTATCTTGATTCTTGAACACAGCTACTTTATGAGTCTTGGCCGTGACCCTAAACATTTTGTTTTCCAGTATTACCACCGGATACATAAATGCCACACACACATAACTGGGTGAACCTTTTCAGATTGTGACTCAGCTTTGCTAGAGTCCCCAGTTAGAGGTGTCCAGAGTTCTTAAGCACACTCTTTTTACTTTGGATCACGACTTTAACCACTCAGTCTCAAGCTTTTCACTTGGACCTTCATGACACAAGCACATGGTTAGGGACAGCTTGATTTAGTCGCTTAGGCCAGGATTTTATTCCTTTGGGCCCTCCTATCCATTAATGCTCAAAGTCTTGGATCCTTTTTTACCTTGCCTTTTAGTTTAAAGGGTTATTGGCTTTTTGCTCTTGCCTTTTGGTTTAAAGAGCTATTAGCTTTTTCTGCTTGCTTTTTCTTTTTCTTTCTTTATTTTTTTTGCATTTTTTCTGCAAGCTTTGTGTTTTTACTGCTTTTTCTTGCTTCAAAAATCAATTTTATGATTTTTCAGATTATCAATAACATTTCTCTTTTTTCATTATTCTTTCAATAGCCAACAATTTTAATTTTCATAAACTTCACTATAAAAAATATGCACTGTTCAAGCATTCATTCAGAAAACAAAAAGTATTGCCACCACATCAAAATAATTAAACTATTTTCAAGATAAAATTCAAAATTCATGTACTTCTTTTTCTTTTTCAGAAAATATTTTTCATTTAAGAAAGGTGAAAGATTCATGTAACATTCATAGCTTTAAGACATAGACACTAAACACTAATGATCATGTAATAAAGACACAAACATAGACAAAACATAAAGCATAGAAACGAAAACAGAAAAGAAAATAAACAAGGAGATTAAAGAAGGGGTCCACCTTAGTCAGGGTGGCTAGTTCTTCCTCTTGAAGATCCTATAGAGTGCTTGAGCTCCTCAATATCTCTTCCTTGCCTTTGTTGCTCCATGTTGGAATTCAATTCTCCTAAAGAGGTGTTGAGTTGCTCCCAATAGTTGTGTGGAGGGAAATGCATCCCTTGAGGCATCTCAGGGATTTCTTGATGAGGGACTTCCTCATGCTCTTGTTGAGGTCCATGAGTGGGCTCTCTTGTTTGCTCCATCCTCTTTCTAGTGATGGGCTTTTGAGATAAATCTCTCCATCTCTTATGACTCGGAGTTGGAAGCAACTGCCTTTCCTTTCCTCTTTCTAGAGGTTTCTCCGGCCTTAGGTGCCATTCGTGGTTATGGAAAGCAAAAAGCTGAGCTTTTCCACACCAAACTTAAAAGCTTTGCTCGTCCTCGAGCAAAATAAGATAGAAGGGAGTAGAAGAAGAATGATGCAATTAATTTTGAAAACTTATTACTGTATACAAGAAGAATTAAAAAGAGTTGAAAAGAATTTGAAAAGATATGTAAGTTTTGAAAACGTTTTGGAAGGAATTGAAAAGAATTGAAAAAGAATTAAAAAGAATTGGAACGATTATTAATTTTTGAAAATAGAGATTGAAAGATGAACGTTTAAAATATGTTTGATGCAAAAAATTATGAATTAAAACATGAAAAATTAAAAAAAAATTGCATTGGAAACAAAATTACCTCCCTTGTGTCATCCTGGCGTTTAACGCCCTCTTGACTGCCTCTTTGGGCGTTTAACGCCTAGCCAGATACCCTGGCTGGCATTAAACGCTAGGAATCCTTCTTTATTGGGCGTTTTTCTGAATGCCCAGAATGCTGCCATTTCTGGCGTTTAACGCCCAGAATACTGTCTGCATGGGCGTTAAATGCCCATTCTGCTATCCTCACTGGCGTTTAAACGCCAGTAAGCCTGTCCTCCAGGGTGTGCTATTTTTGATGCTATTTTTGATTCCGCTTTTAATTCTGCAGCTGTTTTTATGACTCCACATGATCATCAACCTAAAGAAAACATAACATGGCAATGGAAAACAAATGTCTATAAAAATAAATATAATTAAATAACATTGGGTTGCTTCCCAATAAGCGCTTCTTTAATGTCAATAGCTTGACAGTGAGCTCTTAGAGAGCTTCACAGAGACTCAGAGCTTAATGGTGGCCTCCCAACACCAAACATAGAGTTTGAATGCGGGGGCTCTGCTTGACTCTGTATTGAGAGAAGCTTTTCATGCTTTCTCTCCATGGTTACAAAGGAAGATCCTTGAGCCTTAAACACAAGGTAGTTGATAAACCATTATTTTATGATTTATATTATGTTTAATTGAGTGGTTTTATCAAGTCTTTACCCACTTATTCATATGATTAGCATGATATTACAATTCCTTCCCAAAATTGTTCCATGGTTGAAAACTTGCTTCCTAGAGATCTTTTAATTATGTATTTTTATTTCTCCTTTATACCATTCGATGCCGTGATCTGTGTGTTAAGTGTTTCAGGTTTCATAGGGCAGGAATGGCTTAGAGAATGGAGAGGAAGCTTGCAAAAATGGAAGGAACACAAGAAACTAAGGAGATGACCAGCGAACATTGACGCGAGCGCGTGCCACACGCGAACGCGCGGAATGGAGAAAATCGCAGCGACGCAAGCGCGTGCCTGACGCGAACGCGTGGATTGGAATCTGCACAAATGACGCGAACGCGTGACAAGGAAAATCGCTAAATGATGCGAACGCGTGGACGATGCGTACGCGTGACCTGCGCGATCTGCAGAAATAACAGAATACGCTAGGGACAGTTTTGTGCCGCGTTTTAACCCAGTTTTCGACCCAGAAACACAGATTAAAGCTAGGGAACATGCAGAGACTCAGCACGCACGCATCCATACACATTCAGATACATTCACATACATTGATATTAGGATTACTTTTAGTTTTAGATCTGAATCTAGATTCGCTTTGCATTCATAGTTTATGCTTTTGCTTTGGATTTTGGATGTTGAAGAATCATCACCTTCGTTGAAGTCACTACTTTAGTTTGTTTCCTTATTCCTTTACTTTTTTCAGTTGTTCATTAATCCTATTCAGATAACTATGTTGCATTTTGGATTTATTAATATATAGAGTTACTTTTATTGTTAATTAATTTTAAATCTCTATTTTATTTCATTTAATTATGTCTTCTTATATTTTTATGAGTATTAAATCCATGTCAATGGAGTAGATTTTCTACTTGACATGGGGGTTGATTAAGAGGAGACACTTGAGTTGGAATGCTCAAGTACTTAGTTGAATTGAACGTTGTTGGCTAATTCTGTACCTACTAATGCTAGACCTTCCCAAGGGAGAGGACTAGGATTTGCGGGTAAGAGTTAGCTTAATCACTTGACTTTCCTTTATTTAGTAAGGGTTAACTAAGTGAAAACAACAACCTCTTTACACTACACTTGAGAAGATCCCAACAAGGATAGAACTTCCGATTAATCATTCCCCCAGTCAAGGCTTTTTTATATTAATAATAATTCTTAGTTTTATTGCTTTAATTTACAATTATTTTAATTACTCATTATCCAACTCAACTTTCTTGAAAATTCCTGATTAATAAATTAGCACTCTTTCCTACAACTCGTTAGGAGACGACCTGTGACTCATACTCTCAGTATTTTTATTTCTAAAATTTGTGACACCCTTTTTAAATTGGTGAGGCGGATCTTAGCTGGTTAAGAGCTATACGTGCAACGCTATTCTCTTATTTAAAATCTCTTAATTGGCCTAACTTCTGCCACGCATCAGTAGTCCTCATTCAGTTGCAGGACTAACTCTCCTTTGTCCACATCAATCACAGCTCTTACTGTGGCTAGGAAGGGCCTTCCAAGGATAATGGATTCATCCTCATCCTTCCCAGTGTCTAGGATTATGAAGTCAGTAGGGATGTACAGGCCTTCAACCTTCACTAAGACATCCTTTACAAGTCCATAAGCCTGTTTAATTGATTTATCTGCCATCTCTAGTGAGATTCTTGCAGTTTGTACCTCAAAAATCCCTAGTTTCTCCATTACAGAGAGTGGCATGAGGTTTATTCCTGACCCCAGGTCATACAGAGCCTTCTCAAAGGTCATGGTGCCTATGGTACAAGGTATTAAGAACCTTCCAGGATCCGGTTTCTTCTGAGGTAATTTCTATTGAACCAAGGCATTTAGTTTCATGATTGCTCCTTGATACCGAGCAATTTGCTCTTCAACAATATCTTCATCCTCTTCAGAGGAAGAATACTCATCAGAGCTCATGAATGGTAACAGTAAGTTCAGTGGAATCTCTATGGTCTCTGTATGAGCCTTAGATTCCTTTGGTTCCTCATTAGGGGACTCCTTAGTGGTCAGTGGACGTCCATTGAGGTCTTCCTCACTGGGAATCACTGCCTCTTCCTCCTTTATAGGTTCATCCACTTTGGATATATTGATGGCCTTGCACTCTCTCTTTGGATTCTCTTCTGTATTGCTTGAGAGAGTACTAGGAGGATTTCAGTAACTCTTTTACTCAGCTGACCCACTTGTGCCTCCAAATTTCTGATGGAGGACCTTGTTTCAGTCATAAAACTGAGAGTAGTCTTAGATAGATCAGAGACTATGGTTGCTAAGTCAGAGAGGCTCTGCTTAGAATTCTCTGTCTGTTGCTGAGAAGATGATGGAAAAGGCTTGCTATTGCCAAACCTATTTCTCCCACCATTATTATTATTGAAGCCTTGTTGAGGCTTTTCTACTGATCCTTCCATGAGAAATTTGGATGATTTCTCCATGAAGGATTATAGGTGTTTCCATAGGATTCTCCCATGTAATTCACCTCTTCCATTGCAGGATTCTTAGGGTCATAAGCTTCTCCTTCAGAGGAAGCTTCTTTAGTACTGCCGGATGCAGCTTGCATACCAGTCAGATTCTGAGAAATCATATTGACTTGCTGAGTCAATATTTTATTCTGAGCCAATATGGCATTCAGAGTATCAATCTCAAGAACTCCTTTCTTCTGAGTCATCCCATTATTCACAGGATTTCTTTCAGAAGTATACATGAACTAGTTATTTGCAACCATTTCAATGAGTTCCTGGCTTCTGTAGGAGTTTTTTTTAGATGAAGAGATCCATCAGCAGAGTGGTCCAATGACATCTTGGACAATTCAGACAGACCATCATAGAATATACATAAGATGCTCCATTCTGAAAGCATGTCAGAAGGACACCTTCTGATCAATTGCTTGTATCTTTCCCAAGCTTCATAGAGGGATTCACCTTCCTTCTGTCTGAAGGTTTGGACTTCCACTCTAAGCTTGCTCATCTTTTGAGGTGGAAAGAATTTGACCAAGAAAGCATTGACCAATTTTTTCCAAGAGTTCAGGCTTTCTCTAGGTTGTGAGTCCAACCATATCCTAGCTCTGTCTCTTACAGCAAAGAGAAAAAGTATAAGTCTGTAGACCTCGGGATCAACCCCATTGGTCTTAACAGTATCACAGATTTGCAAGAATTCAGTTACGAACTGATGAGGATCTTCCAATGGAAGTCCATGATACTTACAATTTTGCTGCATTAGAGAAACTAATTGAGGCTTAAACTCAAAGTTGTTTGCTCCAATGGCAGGAATTGAGATGCTTCTTCCATAGAAGTTGGAAGTTGGTGTAGTAAAGTCACCAAGCATCTTCCTTGCATCTCTAGCATTGTTGTTGGGTTCAGCTGCCATGTCTGCTTGTTTTTCGAAATTTTTTGTAAGGCCCTCTCCGGAGTGTTGTGCTTTAGCTTTTCTTAACTTCCTCTTGAGAGTCCTTTCAGGTTCAGGATCAGCTTCAACAAGAATGTCTTTATCCATGTTCCTGCTCATATGAAAAAGAAGAGAGCAGAAAAGGAGAGGAATCCTCTATGTCACAGTATAGAGATCCCTTTATGTGTCAGAGGAAAAGAAAAATAGAATGAAGAAGGAAGAAGAAGAAATTCGAACACACAGAGAGAGAGAGAGGGTTCGAATTATTAGATGAGTAGAAGAGAAGTGTTAGTAAATAAATAAAATAAATAGAAAGAGATGAGAGAGAGAGAGAGAGAGTATTCGAATATTAATTAAAAGAAAAGAAAAATATTTTTGTTTTTATTTTAATTATAAGTTAGAATTTGAAATTTAAGAAAAGAAATAAAAGCAAATTGAAAACTAAATAAATTAATTAATTAAAAGGATTTTTGAAAAATTTGTTAGTTAGTTTTTCGAAATTAATGAGAGAGAAAAGTAGTTAGGTGGTTTTGAAAAAGATAAGAAATAGTAAACTTTTTAAAATTAAAACAAACAAGTCAAGTAGTTAGTTGAAAAAGATTTGAAAATAAATTTTGAAAAGATAAGAAGTTAGAAAAAGATTTTAAAATTAAAATTTTAAAAAGATATGATTGAAATTTATTTTGAAAAATAATTGAAAAAGAAATTAAAAAGATTTGATTTTTAAAATTAAAGTTGATGACTTGACTAACAAGAAACTAAAAGATATGATTCTATAATTTATAGATTGAACTTTTCTTAACAAAAAAGTATCAAACTTGAAATTTTTGAATCAAAACATTAATTGTTAGCAAGGATTTTGAAAATGTGAAATAAAAATAAGAAAAAGATTTTGAAAAATTTATTTAAGAAATTCGAAAATGTTAAGAAGGAAAATGAAAAAGATTTGATTTTTGAAAAAGATTTGAAAAGATAAAATTTTTAAATTGAAATTTTTACTTGACTAACAAGGAACAACTAAATTTTAAAACATTTTGACTAAGTCAACCCAAAATTTCGAAATTTATGAGTAAAATAAGGAAAATATATTATTTTTGATTTTTGAATTTTTAAATGAGAGATAAAAACAACAAAATGAAAAAAAACATAAAAATTTAAGATCAAAACAACTAATGCATGCAAGAACACTTTGAATGTCAAGATGAACGCCAAGAACACTTTGAAGATCATGATGAACATCAAGAACATATTTTTTGAAAATTTTTAAGAAAAAAAACACATGCAAGACACCAAACTTAGAAATTTTTAATATTTAGACACTATGAATTTGAAAATGCATATGAAAAACAACAAAAAACACAAAACAAGAAAATCACAAGATTAAACAAAGAAAATCATCAAGAACATTTACTTGAAGATCAAGAAAGAACACATGATGAATTTTCGAAAATCTAAGAAAAATTTAAAACATGCAGTTGACACCAAACTTAAAATTTGACACTAGACTCAAACAAGAAACACAATTTTTTTGGTTTTATGATTTTATTAAAATTTTTCTTTGCATTTTTTCGAAAATAAAAATAAAAAACTTAAATATAAAATAAAATTACCCAATCTAAGCAACAAGATGAAGCGTCAGTTGTTCAAACTCGAACAATCCCCAACAACGGTGCCAAAAACTTGGTGCATGGAATTGTGATCACACTTTTCACAACTCCGCACAACTAACCAGCAAGTGCACTGGGTCGTCCAAGTAATACCTTACGTGAGTAAGGGTCGATCCCACGGAGATTGTCGGCTTGAAGCAAGCTATGGTCATCCTGTAAATCTTAGTCAGGCGGTTTCAAATGCTTGTGAGGTTTTGATAATTGAAAGATAAATAAAACATAAAATAAAATAAGATACTTACGTAATTCATTGGTGGGAATTTCAGATAAGCGTTTGGAGATGCTTTGTTGCTTCTGAACATCTGCTTTCCTATTGTCTTCTTCCAATCATGCGTGCTCCCTTCCATGGCAAGCTGTATGATCCTCTCGGACGAAAAATATCAGGTACGGTTTCTGCACGGCTAATCAACTGTCGGATTTTTCGTCTCGGATGAAAAATACTAGGTACAACTATCGCACGGCTAATCATCTGTCGGTTCTCACTAGCGTCGGAATAGGATCTCTCTATCCTTTTGCACACTGTCACTGCGCCCAACATTCGTGAGTTTGAAGCTCGTCACAGTCATCCCTTCCCAGATCCTACTCGGAATACCACAGACAAGGTTTAGACTTTTCGGATCTCAGGAATGCTGCCAATTAGTTCTAGCCTATACCACGAAGGTTCTAATCTCATGGATTTGGATGCTCTGTTGTCAGGAGAGGCGATACAAATCGTGGATTAGAGACCCAAGAGATTATACTCTGGCTGTCGTCCAATAACTACGTTGAACATCATATAGACCGCTTGTGGTTGTCAGGCACGCGGATCTTGGCTAAGCGAGTAATGAAGATAGTGGGTGATTGTCACGGGTCACCCCTTCATTCTAACTTAACTGAATTAAGTACGAGAGTATATCTTGGAGAAGAAGTAAGCGTGAATTGAAAGAGAAACAATAGTACTTGCATTAATTCATGAAGAACAGCAGAGCTCCGCACCTTAATCTATGAGGTATAGAAACTCCACCGTAGAAAATACATAAGAGAAAGTAGTCTAAGCATGGCCGTGTGGCCAGCCTCCCATGTCTAAGGACTAAACGTCCATAGATTCCAAAGATGTAAAAGTGTGCGAATACAATAGTAAAAAGTGCTATTTATACTAAACTAGTTACTAAGGATTACAGAAATTGAGTAACTAAGTCCAGAGAGTGCATAAATCCACTTCCGGGGCCCACTTGATGTGTGCTTGGGCAGAGCATTGAGCTTTACACGTGCATAGGCTTTTTCTGGAGTTAAATGCCAACTTGGATGCCAGTTTGGGCGTTTAACTCCAGTTCTGGTGCTAGTTCCGGCGTTTTACGCCAGAAAAGGATTTCTGGCTGGCGTTGAACGCCAGTTTGGGCTATCAAATCTCGAATAAAGTATGGACTATTATAAATTTCTGGAAATCCCAAGATGTCTAGTTTCCAATGCAATTGAGAGCGCGCCAATTGGGCTTCTGTAGCCCCAGAAAATCCACTTCGAGTTCAGGAGGGTCAGAATCCAACAGCATCTGCAGTCCTTTCTCAGCCTCTGAATCAGACTTTTGCTCAGGTCCCTCAATTTCAGCCAGAAAATACCGAAAATTACAGAAAAACACACAAACTCATAGTAAAGTCCAGAAATGTTATTTTTGAATAAAAATTAATAAAAATATAATAAAAAGTAACTAAAACATACTAAAAATTATGTAAAAATAATGCCAAAAAGGGTATAAATTATCCGCTCATCAAAGGGTTTTTTAAGGAATGGCACACTATGAATTAAACGTTTTTGGCACCTCCCCTCAAAACGACCACGTTTTATGTTGACGTGGACTCGGACAACTAACCCCCTGACCATTTCAGTAGTCCACGTATGCAGCAATCGTCCACGTCAGCCAGCTCACAGACGCTCACCGTGCCAGCTCAGCATTTTCTGTTCATTCTTGCCGGAGATTCAGCCTCAAAGACTGGCTTGTGGACGGAGGCATGGGACAGAGATCGAAGTGGATTACAATATTCGTCAGGGGTTGCTTTGTCATTGTGCGAAATGGTCAGGGGCCGGGTTTGTAGTTCACTACTTTAGCAAACACTCAAATTGATCATTAAAAATTTGTATGAAAAGAATAAATAAGTCATTGACTTTTTGATCCACTGATATTTAAGTTCTTGAAAATTTGAAAATATATTTAAGTTACTGAACTTTTTTAAAATGTGGATATATCAATTTCTCATGTTCACTTGGGTCTGTCAGACCCAACAGAAAAACCAAATGTGACTCTCGTTGTACTGACCTAGTTGATACGGATGCACACGTGAGAAAGTTTTTAAAATGGAACAAATTAGACCCAGGGATCAATGTATCCAAATTTTAAAAAAGTCAAAGACTTATATATATATATATATATATATATATATATATATATATATGGAGCTCAGTTCCGCGACAGATTATTCCTTAATCTGTCGGGTTGGGAGATACCGTTTGGGTAAACCAAAAATTTTTTTTAAAATTCTGAGAGATTTAAATGGTCCACGAACCAAAAAGTTAGGAATCCATTTGTTTTTTTTTCAAAACTTTTAACTAAGATATTTTAATTTTTAATAAATTTTATTTTTTATAAATTCTTGATAGTTATTTCCATAAAACAAAATGAGTTCTCCATTTAAAAATAGGATTAATTAGTCTGATAATAATATTTTTTAGAATAATAATAAAACTAAAGTGTTCGATCTAAAATTTGTTAAAAACTAATTAAAGTGTTTACTCAAGAAAATAATGCGAGTTAAAACTAAAATTTTATAAATTTAAATAGTAAAAACTTATTCGCAGTTATTTTTATACAAAATTAATAATTAAAAATTATTAAATAATTTAATAATTTAATAATTATTATCTAATAATTTTTAATTATTAACTCTACACAAAAATATCTTATGAGTTTTTATCTATTTATATTCTTGTTATGGAAGGTGCCAATAGTTCATGACAAGCACACAATAATTGATGTGTAAAAATACAAAAATACTATTTACACATTAAAATTAATTATTAAAATAAATTATTATATATTATTTATATATAAATATATACATGTAAGTTAACTTATTTTTATGTGTATTTTGTATTTTAATATACATTCTATTCTAATAATTAATTTTACTACTGAATTTGGTATAAGTCTAAAATAATTGATAGAAATAAAAATAAAAAAAAAATACTAAAGGATCGAATCAGTCCAATTTTTTAATACTAAAAGAACAAAAAATAATGAATCCCAATAGCCTAAATTTACTTTCTTTAGTATTTATTTATTACTTAATACATTAAAGAAAGCAAAAAATAGTAAATTTTGATTTTTTATTAATTTTTTTAATAATTATACTATGTGTATATTAAAATTAGTTACTAAAATTAATTATTAGTATAAAATATATGATAAAATATAAATATATATTAAAAATAAATTAAATCACACATATATTCATATATAAATATATTAATGACTAATTTTAATAACTGATATTAGTATATAAATAATGTTTTTAATTTTTTAATTATCAAAGTTTTCCAAACAATAAATTCTATCACCTCTACTGCTGTACCTCTAGCATCAATAATGAGCATCTTTTAGTCGCTCGCTAATAATGCGCTGCACAATAGTCAATAGTTGGTGAACTACAGAATAAATAAATGGAAAAAGCATAATAAATCGGGTATGTCATATTTAGTTTTTTTAGATATTGGATAAGAGTGGGTGTAATTTTTTAATATTAGAAATTATGATATTTTACAAAATTTTGGGAGGTGTAGAATTTGTAGAGGATGGATAGTCAGATTAATTGTTTTTTAATTTATAAAGACAATACGTAAATTACGTATTATATTATTTTAATATTAAATTATAATACACAGGTTACATATTGTAAATATATAATTGTTAGTGCTTATAAATCCACAATTATTAGTGCAATACGTGTTTTGTGCTTGCACAGTGTAGCTTCTCCATAACACTGTAAAATTTTATTTTTTGTAATATTAATGTAAAATTCTATTCACTCCTTAATATTAAAATAAAAAATCCTTATTAATTCGTTACTCAAATCCTGACCCACAACGCACATATCTCGGAACCTGGTATAACTGGCAGAGATACCTTCTCTAACAACCTTGCCATTCAAACCATTACTATCCCAACAAATTCGGATAGACTCCGTTAAACCAGCAACAAAGATACTAATAAACCTGATACGAATAACAAACCAAACAATATATATACTAGTAAGCTACTAGTTTAGAGGTATGCAATACATTCAGTTTTACTCTGAATTACTTTACACTCTTTCTTACTTGAGCATTGAAGTCCCTTTGCAAGTGCCCAATGCCGCCTCCCCAGCAAGCAGACGACGTTCCATCCTTCTGCTCCAAGGAAGGCTGGTCTGAATTCTAGCAGGACGAGCTATACCTCGGAGCGCCCGGATCCACACAGGAACATTTGGTTCCCACCGTGGGGCCTGGATATTTCTAACCCCACAACTCTTTATTCTGCACATTTTTTTTTTCTTTGCAGGACACAGCACATGGCGGACGAGCACAGTCATGCTCCCTCGAATACTAAGCAGGCCGAGGTCCTGGCAATCAATGAGGCCCTCAGGGCTGAGAACCAGAGAATGGATGAACTCTTACGCCAGAGGCAGTACGACCATAGCAAAGGGGGAGAACACAAAAACACGAAAAACAAGGACAACAACGATAAGCATACGTCAGAGACCAAACAAACTATACCTAATCCCCCAAAGACAACCACCAAAAGAATGAACCCCTTCACAAAGGAAGTTATGAGCTTTGAAATGCCTCAAAAACTTTACCCTGCCTTCAACTCTAAAACCCTACCAAAGGAATAGGAGACCCAAACGTCCACGTCACCAAATTCCATGCCATGATGCTTATGAACAAAGAATCCGACCCGATCCTATGCCGCACTTTTCCAACCTTTCTGGATGGAGCTGCCTTAATTTGGTTCTCCAACCTCCCTGAAGGTTCCATCTCAAAATTTGATGAGCTGGCCGACCAGTTCGTCAATCACTTCGCCACATCCAAAATATACGTCCACAATTCTAATTACCTGAGCACCATCAAACAAGGGCCGAATAAAAGCCTGAAAGACTACATAACCAGGTTCATCGAAGCAACCAATGAGATACCCAATCTAAACCCTGAAGTCCATCTACACGCCCTAAAGAGCGGTCTACGCCAAGGAAAATTCCAAGAATCTATAGTCATAGCAAAATCGAAGACCCTGTCCTTAATTTGAATCCTTGATTAGTTTAGACTAGTGAGAGTGTTCATGATTTAAGTGTGGGGAAGTTGGGTTTGGAAATATTTGGTTTGAGAATTGGGTGTTGTATATTCTTGTGAAAATGTGCAAACCAATAGTTGAGCATATATTCTTGCATTCAATATCTTAATCGTATGCATTGAGAAAAACAAAAGAAAAGAAAAAAAAGAAAAAAAGGAAAAAAAGAAAAGAAAAAAGAGAAAATAATAGAAGAGGACAAAATGCCCCAAAGTAAATAGTGATAGCAATACATATGTACTGTACTCGAAATTAGGATGCATGAATATGTGGAAAACATGGTTAATGGATAGTTAGGTTTTGTATTTTGATTACATGGATTGTCCTAAGTTAGGTGGAAAGTTTGGGTTAATTAAGGATTCAGATTTTAGTCCACTTGACCAAATACAATCCTACCTTGACCCTAACCCCATTACAACCCTTAAAAGACCTCTTGATATGTGTATTTGTGCACCAAATTATTTGTTGATTGGTAGAAGAAGACCAAGCCTTAGAAAGCAAGGTTAGTAGAGAATTGAGAGAATCGAACCTTAAACACTTGAGTGATTAGAGTGTATACACTTTCGGTGAGGGTTCGATGCTCGATTCTTTGTTTCCGACTTTCATGAGCTATTTTCTTTTGCAAGTCTACTTGTACTTTATTTTGAGATTTAAATTAGTGGAATCCAGTTTATATTTATTTTTGGAGAAATTATTTAGTTTTAAACCAAGTAGAAAAGAGCATTTTACATTTAGTTGCATTCATATAGATAGGTTGTATTTCATAAGTTTTACCATTCCTCTTCACTCCTTTATAGCTTCTCTTGAGCTTAGCATGAAGACATGCTAATGTTTAAGTGTAGGGAGATTGATAAACCCCATTTTTAGGGTTTATCTTGTGCTTAATTTAGTATATTTTATCCATTATTCTCACACTTATTCATATAATTCGCATGTTTTACATTTTTCTTCCTAATTTTGTACTATGATTGAAATAAAACATGCTTCTTTGGCCTAAAATTTGCTAATTTTAATCCCATCTTATTACTATTCGATGCCGTGATATGTTTGCTGAGAATTTTGAGGGTTTATAGGGCAGGAATGACTTAAAGGACAGCAAAAGTGGAAGAAACGCAAGAAAATGATGTTTTGAGAAGCTGGTAGCGATGCGTACGCGTGGGCGACGCGTACGCGTGACATGACGCGTACGCGTGGACGACGCATACGCGTGACAGAGCGTCATGTGCTGCATTACATAGAAGACGCTGGCGGCGATTTCTGGGCTATTTTTGGCCCAGTTTCAAGCCCGAAAACACAGATTAGAGGCTGCAGAGTGGGGGGATCAATCATACACACCTCATTATTCACACATTAGGTTTTAGATGTAGTTTTTTAGAGAGAGAGGCTCTCTCCTCTCTCTAGGTTTTAGGGTTTTTAGCTTTAGTTCTTCTCAATTTCAGATTTCTATTATACTTTAATTTAGTTTTCTTCTACTCTTAATTGTTCTAGTACTTTAGTTCATCTATCTCTCTTGTTGATCTCTTTATTTAGTTTATGAATTCTCATGTTAGATTTGATTTCCTTTTTTATGCAATTTGAGATATTTCATGTTTATTGCTTCTTCCGTTAATTGTTATCGTTGATTTTGCAATTGTTGGTTTTAGATTTTACATTCTCTTATTGCTTTTCTATGCTTTGATTCTGTGCCTTCTAAGTATTTGATAAAATGTCTGGTTGGATTTTAAATTAGCTTTTTATGTTCTTAGCTTAGATTGAGTAAATTGGAGACTCTTGAATTGTCAAAGTCTCTTGTTGTTTGGTGATTGGAAGTTGCTAGTTGGCTTGAGCCTCACTAACTCTAGTCTTTGATTAGGACTTGTAAACTCAATTTGAATTGCTCACTTGACTTACCTTCAAGTG
The DNA here is from genome assembly GCF_003086295.3 of Arachis hypogaea. Lineage (NCBI taxonomy): Eukaryota > Viridiplantae > Streptophyta > Magnoliopsida > Fabales > Fabaceae > Arachis > Arachis hypogaea. The sequence continues at coordinate 19,912,920 of NC_092046.1, read as the reverse complement.
TTAGAGGTTAACTTAGTGAGAGCAAAAGGAAATTACCATCACAAGTGACTATGATAATGGGGATAGGAATTCCAATAATCAATCCTTGCTAGGACTTTTCTTAATTATTAGTTTATTTTCTTGTCATTTTACTTTCTTATTCCTTATTTCAAAACCCAAAAAGATACAATCTCATAACCAATTATAAGTATACTTCCATGCAATTTCTTGAGAGACGACTCGAGGTTTAAATACTTCGGTTTATTTTTATTGGGTTTGATTTAGTGACATACAAATTAAATTTGATTGAGGTTTAATTGTCGGTTTAGATCTATACTTGCAACGCAATTATTTTTGTGAAATTCTTTGCCGACTATTTTTCCCCATCAATACATTGCCAGGGAATTGCAAACGTGTGCCTTATTATTGGTTATTGTATATATTTACCTTTTGCTTGTTTGTTAGCTTTTGTTAGATTTAAGACTTTGTTGCTTAATTTTATTAGTTTTTATTTTTATTTGCTACTATGAATTCTCACCCTCTTGGCTATGAGTTTGGTTCAAATTAAGTTGTAGGGAATGGAAGCTACAATGAGAACATGCATCAAGGATGGGACAATCAAAGATGGGAGGAGCCACAAGGATTTGATCAACCCTCTTGGCAACAACCCCCACCAACCGACTCTGAGCTCAACATAGCTTTGAACCACTATACTCACAAGCCTCATCCTACCAAACACTTTCATATGATCCTAACCCATATCCACCATACCAACCACTCTATGAGCCATATGAACCATACATAGAGCCACCCCAATTCTAACCCAACTACTCCCAAGAACCACCACCTCAATATATACCACCTCCAATGTATGGAAATTTTCAACCACAAGATGAATTTTCTTTTCCACCACAACCCTCCATAGGGGAATGTCCATATCCATCAACCCAAGAGCCATATGATCTTAATCATGTTAGCCAAGCAGAACAAGAGTCAAGGGATCGTCTCAAGAAAACACTGGATCAACTTCAAGCAACCATTCATCAAATGGAGCGAGAGGAAAGCCAAAAAGCACACGAAGCTCTCATGGCTAACATATCTCAACTTGAGAACGAGGGATTGAAGTGTGTTGTACAACAAGTGGAAAAGATGGAGAGTGTTGAACCGCCATATCCTTATCATGATGAACCACCCTCCTATCATGAACCTTTCCTCCCAAGAAATGAACCTTCATATCCACCCCAATCTCCAATGGATGACACTCTAAGTGTTCTTCTTCAAGAGTAAAAAGAGATGCAAAGGATGACACAAGAGTTCATAGCTACCTTGACCGAGGTAGTAGATAATTTAGCCTCACTACACTTTAACACTCAAAGTACTCCCATGGCTACATGTGGAGAATCAATAGAAGAGCGTAGCATGAAGGAGACATTAGAAACTCCGGTGGACAATGAGAAATGTGACTTTGTATTGGAACAAGTGGAGGAAGCCGTAATAGTTGAAGAGGAAGAAGTGGTTGAAGACTTAGGAGATGCTGAACCTCCATGGGAATCTAGAGTTGTAGAGTATTCCTCCAAGAAGCTTGAAATTAATGTCAAGGAGGTTAGTGCATAACCTCCATGGCATATTCCCTATGAAGAATTGGACGGGATAGATCAAGAAGCAAGTTCCCTTGGTGATGATAATCATGAATCAAGTCTTCCTAGTGATGAATCTACATCCACAATTGAACTCCTTGGGTATGAAGAACCTTCTCCGAGTGAGTTTAAGAATGATGTGGAAGTGGAAGTCCTTCGAAAAGGATGGACGGGAGTTGAATATGCTTTGTCAAGATCGTTGGAGACTTCTCTACCTAGGTTGCCATCTACTCCTTCATTTGAGTGGGTAAGACTTATCTTTATTCGCTTTACTGTCCCACTTGAGTATGGTATTCTTGAAACTGATGGTCAACTTAGGAAGCTTTGTGGAATTAAGCGTAAGAGAAGGATGTTTAGTGGTTGGATTTGCAAATCAAGGCTCATCAAGGTTGATATTTCAAGAGCTAGGTGCAAGGGTGGGACTAGTGAACATTTGGTTGGATCTAAGAGAAGAGTTTGGTATTGCATTGAGAATTCGGATTGCTTGCCACCCGATTGGAACAATGATGATCCGCTTAAAGACGGGTGTAGAAACAAGATTTGGGATCCGGGTATACAAGAGGATCAATTTTGGGAGTTCAAAGCTTGTGAAGAACTTCATCAAGGCTTGGCGAATTCACTTGGGAATGTTGAAGCTTATTGGAAGTCCAAGCGTTGGTGGAAGTTTCAAGATGAGTTCAAGCGCAAGCCACCATGACAAGGAGCTCACAAAATGTCCAACTTAAGGACAATAAATAAAAGTGCTACGTGGTAGACAACCCACCATATGATCTTCCTTTTTATTAGTTTTCTTTTATTTCTGTCAGTGTTAATTTCCAATTCTGCATGTTCACCCTTATTTTGCTTTATATTAAAAAAAAAGCACTCGACGCGTAAGCGTCGATGACGCACACGCGTCATATGTAGGTTCGCTCTCAATTGAAACAGACAAAGAGTTGTGCTGGAACGACGCGGGAGGGGTGGCTGGCGCACAAGTCATCCCACGCGTACGCGTGACTCACATGTACGCGTCACTTGCAAATTTTGCCAATCTACGCGTAAGCGTCAGCGACGCGTACGCGTGGGGTGGAAAACGGCGTTATTGGTGAAATGAACAGAGAGTTGGGCTGCCACAGTGCTGGAATCGTGCGAGTAGTCACACGTCAGTGTTCGTTTTTGGCCATCCACGCGTACGCGTGGACGACGCTTACGCGTCGCATGGCTATTTCAGTTTTCACGCGCACGCGTGATGTATGTGCACATGTCACGTCCGATTTCTGTTTTCCATTTCTTTCTTCTTTCCTCTCTCCTTTCTCCTTCTTTCTTCTTCCTTTCTTACTTTCTTCTTCATTTCTTTAAATTCTCATTCTTATTCTCTTTCAATTTCTTTTACTTATTGCATTTGCATACTTTCATTCATTGCATTTTAACTTTGTACATATTTTTATTTTCTTTTCTAAGTTTATTATTTTTCCATTAGTGTTAAATGTTCTTCTTCAACTGTTGCATCTTTTCTTGCATTATTTTGGTGCTTCGTGACTTGTTTTATATTGTTGGATATTATTATTCATAGGTCAATGCTAATTTTTATGACACTTGTATTCCTTTTGCATTGACATAAATTTATATTGGCTTTCATGACCTACTCTCTCTCCCCATTGTTGTAATTTTTGCAATATTGATATGCCATTTGCTTCTACTGCTTTCTCACTTGCATGTTGTAGCTACCATGTAGTTAAGACCCTCATTATTTGGCATTAACCCACCCATATTTTATTTGTTTTCTTATCTTTGTTTCTGGGTTACTTTTCTTTCTTTTTCTCTTCTTTCAGGATGGTCACCAAGAAGGAAAACGGAAGACTCCTAAATGGGGCAATAGACGAGTCCATCTGCACAATCTTTGGGGAAAAACATTAGTTGTAGCCACCCGTCCACTTGCACATCTTAGCATGCACCGAGGACGGTGCAATCTTTAATTGTGGGGAGATCGATACTGACTTCTGTGGGTTAGTTACTTTCTTCCTCAACACCAATGTTTAATTTTCTTTGTTAAATTAATTGTTGCATTTGCATGTTTGATTGCATGTTTGTTTGATTTTGTGCATATATGTACTACTTGGTTGAAGTGATGAATTCTTGTTCAAGAAACTTTTTCATGGCATTTCACTAATTTGAACTAAAATTTCTGTTAAACTTGTTTGAAGAATTTTATTTTGGAACATCGTTTAGAGCTCGAACACACAGAACCAATGAGATTTTGAGCCTATTTGATTGATTTCATCTTATCAACCAATGTTTTATTTTGGTGTGTGTTGTTCTCTATGAAATTGTGATCTTTGTCTTGCTTAATTCTATATTTCCATTGTTTGATGTATGCATGCACTTATATAATTGAGGCCTTGTTTCACTAAGCTTACATACCTATATGGCCTTAACCTTTTCATTACTTTTAACCCCATTTATTCTTTACTTTAGCTCATCACTAACTCTAAGTGGAAAACAATAATGTCCTTCATTTGAATCCTTGATTAGCTTAGACTAGTGAGAGTGTTCATGATTTAAGTGTGGGGAAGTTGGGTTTGGAAACATTTGGTTTGAGAATTGGGTGTTGTATATTCTTGTGAAAATGTGCAAAACAATAGTTGAGCATATATTCTTGCATTCAATATCTTAATTGTATGCATTGAGAAAAATAAAAAAAAAGAAAAAAAATAAAAAAAGGAGAAAAAGAAAAGAACAAGAGTAAATAATAAAAAAAGACAAAATACCCCAAAGTAAATGGTGATAGCAATGTATATGTACTGTACTCGAAATTAGGATGTATGAATATGTGGAAAACATGGTTAATGGATAGTTAGGTTTTGTATTTTGATTACATGGATTGCCCTACGTTAGGTGGGAAGTTTGGGTTAATTAAGGATTCAGATTTTAGTCCACTTGACCAAATACAATCCTACCTTGACCCTAACCCCATTACAACCCTTAAAAGACCTCTTGATATGTGTATTTGTGCACCAAATTATTTGTTGATTGGTAGAAGAAGACCAAGCCTTAGAAAGCAAGGTTAGTAGAGAATTGAAAGAATCGAACCTTAAACACTTGAGTAATTAGAGTGTATACACTTTCGGTGAGGGTTCGATGCTCGATTCTTTGTTCCCGACTTTCATGAGCTATTTTCTTCTGCAAGTCTACTTGTACTTTATTTTGAGATTTAAATTAGTGGAATCCAGTTTATATTTATTTTTGGAGAAATTATTTAGTTTTAAACCAAGTAGGAAAGAGCATTTTACATTTAGTTGCATTCATATAGATAGGTTGCATTTCATAAGTTTTACCATTCCTCTTCACTCCTTTATAGCTTCTTGATAAACCCATATTTTATGATGTATTTTGTGCTCAATTTAAGTGATTTATTCAATCCTTCACCCACTTATTCATGTAAATTGTATGGTTTTACTTTTCCTTCCTTATTATGTGGTATATGTGAAAAACATGTTTCCTATGCTTTAAAAATATTAATTTTAATTACCCTTTATTACCATTCGATGCCGTGATTTATGTGTTCAGTATTTTCAGATCTCCTAAGGCAGGAATGGCTTAGAGGACAGAAAGGAAACATACAAAAATGGAAGGAAAGCACAAAAATGGAGTTTTGAAGAAAAGGGCAGCGATGCGAACGCATGGACGACGCGGCCGCGTGCCTAGCGCGAAAAGGCATCAACGCGAACGCGTGATTGACGCAGACGCGTGCCTTGAGCAGAACGCAAATGACGCGTACGCGTGACCGAAGCAAATGCATGAAAAGAAAACTCCCAGATGACGCGAACGCGTGACAGACGCCACGCATCAGAATCTGCAGAAAACGTCCCCAGCAATTTCTGGACCCTTTTTCGGCCCAATTCTAAATCCAGAAACACAGAATATAAGCCAGAGAATGGAGGAATCAAGAGGACGGATCATACACTCATATTCACATAATTATTAGGATTTAGATGTAGTTTTTAGAGAGAGAGGTTCTCTCCTCTCTCTTAGGATTTAGGATTAGGATTCCTCTTAAAGGATTTAGGATTATTTCTTCTCAATTTTCAGGTTTAATGTTCTTTTTATTTATTTTCTCAAATTGGTTTATGAACTCTTATTGTTTAGATTGGTTTTCTATTTAATATATTTTGACGTATTTCAGATTTGACTTTGCTTTGCTTTATTTATGTGGATGCTTTTAATTTAATTTAGATATTTTCTTCCTTTTGACTTTGGTTAAGTAATTGGTAACACTTGAGTTGTCAAACTCAGCAGTGATTGAAATTGGCAGATTACTAATTGATTTGAATCGCTCTAAAGCTATTCTTCCCACAGGGATTGACTAGGACTTGAGGATCAAGCTAATTAGTCCACTTGACTTAACTAAGTGGGATTAAAACCCAATTCTCATCACATCTGATAAGGATAACTAGGATAGAAATTCCAAATTCTTATACCTTGCCAAGAGATTTTATTATTATTAATTTATTTTTCTTGTCATTTAAATTACTTGCTCCTTATTTCAAAAACCCCCAATTTACAAAACTCATAACCAATAATAAGAACATACCTCCCTGCAATTCCTTGAGAAGACGACCCGAGGTTTGAATACTTCGGTTATAAATTTTAAAGGGGTTTGTTACTTGTGACAACCAAAACTTTTGTAAGAAAGGAATTCTTGTCGGTCTAGAAGCTATACTTACAACGCGATTATATTTTTTTGAAAATTCTAGATCGTGCGAGAGTTTCGCTCTTTCAAAATGGCGCCGTTGCCGAGGAGTTGCAAACGTGTTCCTTATTATTGGTTATTGTAAATATTTTTCTTTTGCTTGTTTATTTGTTTCTATTTTCATTTTTAATTCTTTTTAGCTACCATGAGTTCTTACCCCTCTCGCTTTGAGTTTGGTTCTAATATTGTTGAAGGGAATGAAAGCTATAGTAGGAACATGCATCAAGGTCAGAGCAATCAAGGATGGATGGAGCCACGAGGACTTGATCAACCCTTTAGGCAACAACACCCTCCACAATATCACAGACGACGACCATTCTACAATGCATGCCAAGGCAATAGATACGGTGGATCCCTTTGTAGTTACCAACAAGTTCTACCCTGTGCTTATGAACGACCCTCTCAACATAGCTTTGAACCACCACACTCACAAGTTCCTTTTCACCATTCACCACCGTAATATTCACCATCTCCACGTCCTTATCAAGAAGAACCACCTCTGTATTATGAGCCCTCTCTCCCAACCAATGAACCCTCATATCCACCCCAATCTCCAATGGATGACACCCTTCGTGTTCTTCTTCAAGGGCAAGCGAAGATGCAAAGGGACGTACTGGAACTCGCTACTGCCTTAACAGGGGTAGTAAATAAATTAGCTTCCTAACATCTGAGCACTCAAAGTACTCCCATGGCTACATGTGGGGAATCAAAAGAAGAGCGAAGCATGAAGGAGACACTAGAAACTTCGGTGGACAATGAGGAGCATGGTTTTGTATTGGAACAAGTGGAGGAAGCCATAATAGTTGTAGAGGAAAAAGTGGTTGAAGATTTAGGAGATGCTGAACCTCCATGGGAATCGAGAAATGTAAAGGATTCCACCAAGAAGTTCGAATTTGATGCCAAGGAGGATAGTGCACAACCTCCAAAGCATATACCTTGTGAAGAATTGGACGGAACAGACCAAGAAGTTGATTCCATAAGCAGTGATGATCATGAATCAAGCTCTCCTAGTCACGAACTTGCATCCGCAACTGAACTCCTTGAGCCTGAAGAACCTTATCCAAGTGAATACGAAGATGATGTCGAGGTAGATTTCTCTCAACCTCCAACTTATGACTTGAGTGACGAGGAAGACATAGAAGGCTTTGATCAAGACGCAGTTGCAGTTGAAGAATTTTTCAAAGAAGTGGAGGAATTCACAGAAGAATACAAGAGAGTAGAGCTTACAGAACCACTGGAAACACCTATCCCAAAGCCATTACCACCTAATACAAGCTTCAAGTGGGTACAATCCTTAACCTTTATCTTTACTTTTCCGCTTGAATATGGTTTGCTTGAAACAGATGGCCAGCTTAGAGCTCTCTGCGGCTTTAAGAGTAAGAGGGAAATGACTTGTACTCAGAGCCGGTGTGCAAGATTCAGTAAGGTTCCACACTTCAATCTGAAGTACAAGGATTGGTATCAAGTTCAATTGAATGGGTCTCAGAAGACGTTTGGTCATCTTGGTGAGAATACAGTTTCCAAACCGCCTGGCTGGAAAAATACAATTCCAGACAAAGGCGGATTTGAAAGCAAAGTTTGGGATCTTGGAATCTATTATGACATTCAACACCCCGGGAGCCTGAGAATCTGTTTGAAGCTGCTCAAAGGCTTTACGTGCCTTGTTTGGGACCCCGGAGGCTGTGGGCATTCCAAACATTGGTGGAGATTTCTGGATGAATTTAAGCACAAGCCACCATAACAGGAAGCTCATCAAATGTCCAACTTAAGGACTTTAACTAAAAGTGCTAGGTGGGAGACAACCCACCATGGTATGATTGTTTCTTTTTCAATTTTATTTCGTGTTGTTTGTTTTTATTTTATTTTATTTTCATTGAACCTAGAAGTATTCATAGCATCTACATTAGCACTGCATATTGCATACTGCATAATTGCATAAAAAAAAATTTCACGCCACGTGAGCGCGCAGGCCACGCGTGGGCGTGGAGTGGAAATCGGCGTAAGATCCAACGCCCAGAAAGTTGGGATGGAATCGTGCGACTAGTGTGCGTTTAGCACAAAACGGCCCACGCGTTCACGTCCTGACGCGAACACGTCACTTGCAAAACACTCATCCCACGCGAAAGCGTGAGCGACGCATCCGCGTCGCGTGAATATTATGGCCCCCTAAATGGAAACAGAGAGTTGCACTGAAACGACGCTGGAAGTGTGCGTCTAGCACAATTTACAGCGACGCGTACGCGTGCCACACGCGTTCGCATCACCCATCTTTTACCCAACCCACGCAATCGCGTCAATCACGCGACCGCGTCAAACCCATTTCACCCAAGTCACGCGATCGCGTGGATTCAAAAATACTAACCCCCTTCACGCGAAACCCTACCCCTCGCGTCGCCCATTCACCCCCAACCCTCCTCTCACCTTTCTCCTTCTCTGCACTCACCACCGCCCCAGCTGCCCAGCTCTGACCACCGTGCCAGACCCGACCGCCGCACCACCCCGACCGCTGACGTCTTTTTCCCCCCTCCTTCTTCCTTCCCTCTCCTTCTTCTTTCTCTTCTCCCTCCCTCTCACCCACCGAGCCGCCACCACCCCGCCACCCGCCCAGAACTGCCAACCACCACCACAGCCCCCACAACCCTCGCCCCCCTTCTTCCTTCCTCTCCCCCTCACCCAGCCCAAACCCCAACCTCCACCCCGCCCCTGCTCCACCACCGCGCCACCGTGCTCCCTCCCAGTGCCGCCGCGTCACCACCACCATCTCTCTGCCCTCACCTCTGTTCATACACATACCAGGTTCCGCCGAATACCGATTTCTCTATCCTCCGTAGTTAGTTGCATATTTTTCAGATTCTGTTCAATTTAGGATAGTTAGTGTTGCATGTTTGTAGTGGATTCTAGGTGGTTAGGTAGCTAGGATGTGGTTAGTGGATTTAGGCCTGATAATTGCACCGTTCTTGTTACTTGTTTTACCTATTCTGCAATTTTGATCTGGCTGTGATGTTAATACTATTCATATGCTGTTCTTTAATGTTTCATGCTGCTGTTAGACTATTCTTTACTACTCCTATTGTTTGTGACTCTTTGCAACGCTTTTTAATCTCATATGAACTGTTTTTCTTGATATTTATTACCCGGGAACATCCAATTTTAGCCGGAATGTTGCCCAATTTTCTGCAAATTGTTTTCATGTATTGCATTTGGAAACTTACTATTTTGCCTTACTTGGCTACAACCAAACCGATTCATGACTGCACGGCTAGCATTCTTTTTCCTTTTGATCCCCTGGTTAATAACTTGTACTATTGATGATTTCATGTTCGTTTTGCAACTTTTCTATCCTTCTGAATTATCATCAATACACTGAAATTTTTGCTTGAATATGAGTTGATTATTCTTCAAATTTGTGAATTTATTGTTAACTAGAAAACCATTATCATGCCACTTACTTTAACTTTCTTTTTCCTAACTCACTGCTCTCCACTTTCTAACCTCCTTTTTACCTACTAACCATTTTAACTTTCTGACTTCCCTTTTTACCTGACTACTTTAACTTTCTAACTCAGGGCATGATCCTTGTTTTTCCTAATTTACTTGAATTCTACTCATCATATATTTTGGAGTGTACTTTTATTTTTAGACTTTTTCACTCGACCACAATCCAAAATGCACATTTTTCACTCATTTCATTCTTCTCTTGCTCTTTTGCCTCTCTGTGCTTCCATTGCTATTATTCTATTTGCCTACTTATTTTCCTACTTTTGTTCTTCAATTATATCCTAGAATTTCTGTTTTTCAGGATGTCTCACCCTCAGCGCAAAGGAAAAGGCAAAGCAACCACTGGCAAAAGGAAAAGAGGAGAATCCTCTATGACCATCCTCGACATTTTGCATGATGATTCCTGGCGGGAAAAGAACTTTTTCGCGCAGGAAAAGGCTGACCAGTTGGTACCTGCAGCTGACCGGTAAAATTTGCAAACAAATACTGTGAGCTGAGGTACCCAGTGTTTGCCACTTCCCGGAACCTGTACCTGGAAAGAACTCTAAAAATTCCAGACGAACTACAGCAGTACACCTCCGAACAGATAAAATAGAGAGGCTGGTTCTTCTTGGAACGAAACTTGACAGAGGTCAATGCTTCCTGGGTCAGAGAATTTTACTGTAACTATTTCAAGACTTCCCTGGATGCAGTGCACCTCAGAGAAAAATAGATTTTAGTCACTGAGGAAGCTATTGAGGATATCCTCCAGCTTCAGCCTAAGTCAAATCAGCCTGACGGATACCAAAAGGCTGAAGAGGATATGAGATTTATGAGATTTGACTGGGATGCTGTCAAGCAGAGGATAGCCCTTGATCCTACTGTCCCATGGGTCATGGGTAAGAATACAGTGGTGCCTAAGGGAATCAAGCTGATATATTTGAATGATGAGGCTCGACTCTGGCACCAGATTCTGAGCAACTATGTAATGCTGAGTACTCATGAGACAGAGCTACCCGCTGCTATGATCACCCTCATCTGGTGTGTGATGGAGGGTAAGGACCTGTATCTTCCACGTTTCATCCGGTATTATATGGCCAGGGTCCATGTCAGAGGCACCCTCCCTTTCCCTTATCTGATCACCCAGCTAGGCCGCCGAGCTGACGTGCCTTGGGAGCTTGCTGATGAGAAGCCACCTGCTGTAGACTGCAAGAAGATTATCCCTCACAGCAGGAAGTTTCAGGCTTTAGGTTACAGACCCCCATTCCTCACCGCTTCTGATGAGGCAGCCACACCTTCAGCTGCCCCTTCTTCATCAACTGCTGCACCAACTACCACCACTGCACCTCCACCTGCCTCAGAGCCCATTTACCACCTCGTGCACCGCCTGTTTCAGCAGCTAGACCAGATGGAGCACCGCAACCAGCGGCGATATGAGAGATCTGAGCGTTGCAACAAGCGACGCTATGAGCATTTAAAGTTGTTGCTCCGCACTGGTCACCATGACATTCCCTCTGAACCTGACACACCATCAGAGCCATCTAAGGAGGAGGCGGACGAGCATGAGGAGGAGACACATGCACAGAGAGAGGCTGAGCAGGCAGGACCAGAGCAGGCTGCGCCACAGCATGAGGAGCACCACCAGCTACAGGCCACAGATCCGAAGATTCCTCTACAGTCAGCGCCTCCACTGCAGCAGACAGATCCTCCTACACTTATCCAGCCTGCAGACCCTCAGGCCACCACAAAGACTCCAGCAGCCCATCCTTCCAGTGATGACACTTCTTCACACCCAGCTTGAATGAGCATCGAGGACGATGCTATATTTTAAGTGTGGGAAGGTCGCCATCCCTGGCTTATCTTTTTGGTGAACTACTACAGACTCTTCTATCTTATTTTGTTTATTTTTCTGTATTTTTATTTTTATTTTTTATTTTTCAGTACTTGCACATTGTTTTTTTTCTGTATTTTTACTTTATTTCTGCATTTTGCACTTTAGTTTATATCTTAGACATTTAGTTTAGTTTGCAATTCTAAACTTATTAGTTATAGAATATGTGGATTAATTAGTATAGTTTACCCTTTTAGCATATAATAGTTTGATTTAATCGAAAATAAAAAGAAGTAAACTAGAGACTTTAACAGAATCAAACATCCACACACCATGTATATATAACATTACATGTTAGTTAATTAACAACATTTCTTCAAGGAGGAACACTAAGATTTTAAGGGCCACCCTAAGATTTACATTGAGAATAATGGGAACTCTTGATTTCTACTTGCATGATATACATAATTGATATATGATTTTTGAGTCAAAAGAACACACAGCCTGTGAGTTTTGAGTTTAATTGTATGGTTATATTCAAAACCATAAATTTCATTCCTGTGTGTTTTGCCCTTCTTTTTCATTCTGGTGTTCTTTACTTTGTTTTAATCTATATGTCCAATATAGAATATAGATACATACCAAGAGATTATTGAGGCCATGGTTTGAATTTTTTCTCACTTATCCCAATTTAGCCTACCTTTTACATCACCTTTGTTAGCCCCCTTGAGCTTTTTAATCCCCTCTTGTTCTATAACCACATTACTAGCCTTAAGCAGAAAAACAAAATAAAAATCCCAAGTTGAATCTTTGGTTAGCTTAAGATAGATATTGTGTATAATTAAGTGTAGGGAATTTTATGGGAACATGGGATGATAGAAACAAAGTAGGAATTTAAAATGAATAAGTTAGTTCAGAAATTTGGAAAGCATGCTCATGTGAAATCAAAATAACTAAATTACCATGTGCATCACAAAAAAAAAATAATAATAATATATATTTTCAGTATTTAAATAAGGGAATACAAAATCTCCCCAAATGCAAAATAAAAAGAATCAATGCATGAGCTTGTAATACAAAGTGAGAAAATTTGGATAAATAGGTAAAGAAACTTTAAATTATATAAAGTATGTATGTTAGGTGAGATCTTAGACTAATCAAAGATTCACTTTGTTAGCTCACTTAGCCTTATACATATACCCTTACCTTTACCTTGGCCCCATTACAACCTTGAAAAAAACCTCATGATTTTTGCATGTCTGTATTCCATAATTGTTGATTGGTTAGATGAAAAACAAAGTCTTAGAAAGCAAGGATAGAAAAAGAATAGAGTGATTAACCCAATAAACACTGAGTGACTAGAGAGTAAACACAAAAATCCAGTGAGGGTTCAATAGCTCAACACCATATATCTCTGCTTAATTGTTAATTGTCTTGCAGGTTTGTGAAATACTTTTACCCATCTCAATTGTAAAAGTGCTTTAACATTATCTAGGGTCTGGCTATGTATATATGATTCCTTGAAAATATGAAACAAATTAACCACATGTAAGCCTTATATATATAGGTGGATAATAACTAAAGTTGCATGACTCATGTAGGAAGTTTGCATTTAGAATAGAATGCATTGCATGAGATTCCACCATTCTAACTTTACCCTTTCTCTTGGATTTAGCATGAGGACATGCTATTGTTTAAGTGTGGGGAGGTTGATAAACCCATATTTTATTATGTATTTTGTGCTCAATTTAAGTGATTTATTCAATCCTTCACCCACTTATTCATGTAAATTGCATGGTTTTACTTTTCCTTCCTTATTATGTGGTATATGTGAAAAACATGTTTCCTATGCTTTAAAAATATTAATTTTAATTACCCTTTATTACCATTCGATGCCGTGATTTGTGTGTTAAGTATTTTCAGATCTCCTAAGGCAGGCAGGAATGGCTTAGAGGACAGAAAGAAAACATACAAAAATGGAAGGAAAGCACAAAAATGGAGTTTTGAAGAAAAGGGCAGCGACGCGAACGCATGGACGACGCAGTCGCGTGCCTAGCGCGAAAAGGCATAAACACGAACGTGTGACTGACGCAGACGCTGCCTTGAACAGAACGCAAATGACACGTACGCGTGACCAAAGCAAACGCGTGACAAGGAAAACTCCCAGATGACGCAAACGCGTGACAGACGCCACGCATCAGAATCTGCAGAAAACGCCCCCTGCAATTTCTAGACCCTTTTTCGGCCCAATTCTGAATCCAGAAACACAAAATATAAGCCAGAGAATGGAGAAATCAAGAGGACGGATCATACACTCATATTCACATAATTATTAGGATTTAGATGTAGTTTTTAGAGAGAGAGAGGTTCTCTCCTCTCTCTTAGGATTTAGGATTAGGATTCCTCTTAAAGGATTTAGGATTATTTCTTCTCAATTTCTAGGTTTAATGTTCTTTTTATTTATTTTCTCAAATTGGTTTATGAACTCTTATTTTTTAGATTGGTTTTCTATTTAATATATTTTGAGGTATTTCAGATTTGACTTTGCTTTGCTTTATTTATATGGATGCTTTTAATTTAATTTAGATATTTTCTTCCTTTTGGCTTTGGTTAAGTAATTGGTAACACTTGAGTTTTCAAACTCAGCAGTGATTGAAATTGGCAGATTACTAATTGATTTGGATCGCTCTAAAGCTAGTCTTCCCACAGGGATTGATTAGGACTTGAGGATCAAGCTAATTAGTCCACTTGACTTAACTAAGTGGGATTAAAACCCAATTATCATCACATCTGATAAGGATAACTAGGATAGAAATTCCAAATTCTTATACCTTACCAAGAGATTTTATTATTATTAATTTATTTTTCTTGTCATTTAAATTACTTGCTCCTTATTTCAAAAACCCCCAATTTACAAAACTCATAACCAATAATAAGAACATACCTCCCTGCAATTCCTTGAGAAGACGACCCGAGGTTTGAATACTTCGGTTATAAATTTTAAAGGGGTTTGTTACTTGTGACAACCAAAACTTTTGTAAGAAAGGAATTCTTGTCGGTCTAAAAGCTATACTTACAACGCGATTATATTTTTGTGAAAATTCTAGATCGCGCGAGAGTTTCGCTCTTTCACTTCTCTTGAGCTTAGCATGAAGACATGCTAATGTTTAAGTGTGGGGAGATTGATAAACCCCATTTTTAGGGTTTATCTTGTGCTTAATTTAGTAGATTTTATCCATTATTCTCACACTTATCATATAATTCGCATGTTTTACATTTTTCTTCCTAATTTTGTACTATGATTGAAATAAAACATGCTTCTTTGGCCTAAAATTTGCTAATTTTAATCCCATCTTATTACTATTCGATGCCGTGATATGTTTGCTGAGAATTTTCAGGGTTTATAAGGCAGGAATGGCTTAGAGGATAGAAAGAAAGCATGCAAAAGTGGAAGAAATGCAAGAAAATGATGTTTTGAGAAGCTGGAAGCGACGTGTATGCGTGGACGACGCATACGCGTGACAGAGCGTCACGTGCTGCATTACACAGAAGACACTGGGGGCAATTTCTGGGCTATTTTTGGCCCAATTCCAAGCCCGAAAACACAGATTAGAGGCTGCAGAGTGGGGGGAGGGGATCAATCATACACACCTCATTATTCACACATTAAGTTTTAGATGTAGTTTCTAGAGAGAGAGACTCTCTCCTCTCTCTAGGTTTTAGGGTTTTTAGCTTTAGGTCTTCTCAATTTCAGATTTCTATTACAATTTAATTTAGTTTTCTTCTACTCTTAATTGTTCTAGTACTTTAGTTCATCTATCTCTCTTGTTGATCTCTTTATTTAGTTTATGAATTCTCATGTTAGATTTGATTTCCCTTTTTACGCAATTTGAGGTATTTCATATTTATTGCTTCTTCCGTTAATTGTTATCATTAATTTTGCAATTGTTGGTTTTAGATTTTACATTCTCTTATTGCTTTTCTATGCTTTCATTCTGTGCCTTCCAAGTGTTTGATAAAATTCTTGGTTGGATTTTAAATTAGCTTTTTATGTTCTTAGCTTAGATTGAGTAAATTAGAGACTCTTGAATTGTCAAAGTCTCTTGTTGTTTGGTAATTAGAAGTTGCTAGTTGGCTTGAGCCTCACTAACTCTAGTCTTTGATTAGGACTTGTGAACTCAAGTAGTTGAATTGCTCACTTGACTTACCTTCAAGTGTTAGAGGTTAACTAAGTGAGAGCAAAAGGTAATTACCATCACAAGTGACTATGATAATGGGGATAGGAATTCCAATAATCAATCCTTGCTAGGACTTTTCTTAATTATTAGTTTATTTTCTTGTCATTTTACTTTCTTGTTCCTTATTTCAAAACCCAAAAAGATACAATCTCATAACCAATTATAAGTATACTCCCCTGCAATTCCTTGAGAGACGACCCGATGTTTAAATATTTCGGTTTATTTTTATTGGGTTTGCTTTAGTGACAAACAAATTAAATTTGATTGAGGTTTAATTGTCTGTTTAGATCTATACTTGCAACGCGATTATTTTTGTGAAATTCTTTACCGATGATTTTTCTCCCAACACCCATCAACAAGGACAAACCAGAAATTTCATTCGTCCCTAAAGACTATAAGGCGACCGATTGGAAGCTGGACGACCCAGTCGTCATTACAGCACAGGTCGGTGAGCCACTGGTAAAGAAGATCCTGATGGATCTAGGGAGCAGCGCGGACGTGCTGTTCTATTCAACATTCCAAAAAATGAAACTCAGCGACAAGATCCTCCAACCCTCATCCGGAGATCTGGAAGGTTTCTCAGGTGAGCGAGTGTCCATCCGAGGGTACATCTGGTTACAAACTACTTTCGAAGAATATCCTAATAGCAAAACCTTAGAAATACAATATCTCGTCGTGGATTGCAAAAGTCCCTATAATATCATTCTAGGCAGACCTTCGTTGAATGTATTCAATGCTATTGTTTCTACTGTGCATTTGTGTGTCAAGTTTCTCTCGCAGGATAACAAAGTTGTAACTATCCACAGAGACCAGAAGGAGGCCAGGCAGTGCTATAACGCCAGCCTGAAGAATGAACAATCAAGGCAACCCGACCAGCAGTATGTCCAAGCAGTATATATCTCAGATCGATTACCTCCCCTGGCCGACCTGGATCCTAGAACCAATTATCAAGAACGATCGATGCCAACATATGACCTTTCTAATATTCAGTTAATAACCGAGGAAGGAAAATATACATACCTCGGCATCGCACTAAAAAATGATGAACAAGATCGATTAACCGAGCTATTAAGACAAAATGTTGACCTGTTCGCATGGACCCCAGCAGATATGCCAGGGATAGATCCCAACGTCGTCTGTCGCAAGTTAGCCATCAACCCATTAGTCCGACCTATAGCTCAGAAGAAAAGACACCTCGGCACTGACAAGAGGGCAGCCTCCTTGGAAGAAACCCTAAAACTACTCAACGCTGGCTTCATCAAAGAGCTCAGATACTCCACTTGGTTAGCCAACGTGGTAATAGTAAAAAAGAATAACGGTAAGTAGAGGATGTGTGTAGACTATACAGACCTCAACAAGGCCTATCCAAAGGACGCATAACCTCTCCCATGCATTGATAAACTTGTTGATAGTTCCTCTGGTTTTCAATGTTTAAGTTTCATGGATGCCTATTCTGGCTATAACCAAATCCTAATGCATGAGGCTGACCAAGATAAAACTGCTTTTATTATTGAGAATGGTAATTTCTGCTATAAGGTTATGCCGTTTAGACTCAAAAATGCAGGTGCTACTTACCAAAGACTCATGGACAGAATTTTCATAAATCAAATTGGCCGAAACATAGAAGTCTATGTCGATGACATGGTGGCAAAATCAACACATACGGCAAACCACATCAACAATCTAACAGAGATATTCCAATACAACATGAAACTCAACCCAGAAAAATGTGCCCTCGGAGTGTAGAGTGGGAAATTCCAAGGCTTCGTGCTAACTTGCCGAGGTATCGAAGCAAACCCTGAAAAATGCCAGGCAATCCTTAACATGAGAAGCCCAAAGACAGTCAAGGAAGTCCAATAACTGACTGGCCGACTTGCAGCGTTGGCTAGGTTCCTACCCCGTATAGCCCACCAATCACACCATTTCTTCAAAAGCCTAAGGAAACAAGAACAATTCCATTGGACCGAAGAATGCGAAACAGCTTTCACCGAGCTCAAAGGCATACTTTCAGCACCTCCAATCCTCCAAACCCCAGAGGCTGATAAACCATTTTATCTCTATTTATCTATTACTAACCATGCCATCAATTCTGTCTTGGTAACAGAAACAAGGAAACAACAACACCCAGTATACTTCGTAAGCAAACCCTTTAGAACGCCGAGATCCGCCCGAAGCTAGAAAAACTGGCTCTGACTCTTGTAACAACAGCCAGACGCCTGCGACACTACTTCCAAAGCCATACCATCGTGGTCAGAACCGAACAACCCTTAAGACAAATACTGATGAAGCCTGAACTAGCAGGAAGATTAATCAAATGGTCGATCGAGTTGTCAGAATATGACAGCCAATACCAGTCCAGAGGAGCCATCAAATCACAAGCACTGGCCGACTTCATTGCAGAACTCACTCTAGAAGAAAAAGATCCTAAAGATAACATATGGACACTATATGTCGACAGAGCCTCAAACAGTAAGGGTTCCAGAGCAGGAATACTACTCGAGGACGAACAAGGAATAGCACTAGAACAATCCCTGCAATTTACTTTCCACGCAAGCAATAACCAAACAGAGTATGAAACTCTAATAACAGGGCTACGACTGGCTCACACAATGGGCATAACACAGTTAAACATCAAATGCGACTCCCTCCTTGTGGTACAATAGGTAACAGGTAACTTCCAGGTAAAAGACCCATTATTATAAAAATACAATACCATCGTCAATAACCTCGTCAGTAATTTTCAAAAATTCAATATATCCCACATACCTCGGGAACAAAATGATAGAGTATATATCCTTTCAAAATTAGCAACAACAAGAAGTCAAACTATGACACCTATATTATCTCAACTAACACTTGAAGAACCTAGTGTTATGCGAACAAAAATTTCGAGTATTTCGTAGGAAGATGACTGGAGGTCACCCTTCATAACTTACTTACAAACAGGTAACATCCCCAACAACATCCAAAATCCACGAAAGTTCAAAAGAAGAGCAAGTTTCTAAACAATACTCGAAATCGAACTATACAAAAGAGGATTTACAATACCTCTCCTAAGATGTCTAAACACGACAGAAGCCAAGCTGGGAATAGATGAAGTTCATGAAGGTGTCTGTGGCACGCACATAGGCGGCCGAAGTCTAGCTGCCAAAATCCTCCGAGAAGGTTACTACTGGCCGACGTTACAACAAGATTGCATGAACAACGTTAAGCATTGCGATCATTGCCAACGTCATGCACCAATCATCCACAACCCAGCCGAGCAGTTACACACATCCGAGATATGCTGGCCTTTCAACAAATGGGGGCAAGACATCCTCGGGCCTTTTCCACCCGCCCCAGGCCAGGTTAAAATTTTAATTGTTGCCATTGATTACTTTACAAAATGAATAGAGGCAATACCATTGGCAAAAATTACTTCCGAAAAATGATTTCTTTTGTATGGAAAAATATCCTATGCCGATTCGGTATTCCTCAATTCATTATTACTGATAACGGTAGACAATTTATAGATCAAAAGTTCACAAGTTTCATACAAAATTTTAAAATAGTTCAACAATTCTCTTCTGTCGAATATCCACAAACTAACGGTTTAGCCAAAGCTGCAAATAAGATCATTTTGCAGGGCCTTAAAAAGAAGCTCGAAGACTCAAAAGGAGAATGGTCCGAGCTTATCCCTGAAGTACTATGGAGCTATAACACAACTGAACAATCATCAACAAGGAAAACCCCCTTTAGGTTGGTCTACGGATGTGATGCCATGATACCCATTGAGGTATCCCTACAAAACACCAGAACTACAAACGTTAGCGAAAGCGACAACATCGAAAACAGAAGAACTGAGCTTGACCTCGTCGAAGAAAACCGAGACAAATCAGCACTGCATCAACTAGCCGCTAAACGAGCTATAACTCGGAAATACAACAAGAGGCTCAAACCAATGACATTTTCAGAGGGAGATGTCGTTCTCTGAAGGATTGAAGATATACGAAAACCACAAGGACATGGAAAACTAAGCACCAACTGGGAAGGACCATTTCGAATCCAGAGAGTCATCGGCAAAGGAGCATACAAAATACAAAAGCTTGATGGAACTATCCAACCAAATACTTGGAATACATCTTCTTTAAAACTGTATTTCAGTTAGTCAGGCAAGGTGATGTACTCTTTTTCCTACTACCAGATTTTATCCCTAAGGAGGGTTGATAAACCACTATTTTATGGTTTATCTTATGCTCAATTGAGTGGTTTTTATCAAGCCTTTGCACACTTATTCATACTATTTGCATGGTTTTACAATTCCTTCCCAGAATTTGTTTTATGATTGAAAACTTGCTTCCTAGAGTCTTTAATTTGTGTATTTTAATCATCTCTTATTACTATTTGATGCCTTGATATGTTTGTTAAGTGATTTCAGAAATTACAGGGCAGGAATGGCTCAGAGGATGGAAAGGAAGCATGCAAAAGTGGAAGGAATACAAGAGGTTGAAGAAGTCGCTAAGCTGTCCAGCCTGACCTCTTCGCACTCAAACGGTCATAACTTGAGCTACAGAGGTCCAAATGATGCGGTTCTAGTTGCGTTGGAAAGCTAACGTCCGGGGATTCGATTTGATATATAATTTGCCATAGTGGCCGTACGGCTAGGTGACGTGAACGTGTGCTCCACGCGGACGCGTCACAGTGACGAAAATCAGCGTGACAGATTTCGTCCCCAGCAATTTCTGGGCGGTTTCTGACCCAGTTTTTGGCCCAGAAGACACAGATTAGATGCTATAAAGTGGGGGAGTCCATCCATTCATAAAAAAACACAACATAGATGACTCATAATTCACTTTTCATAATTTAGATGTAGTTTTTAGAGAGAGAGGTTCTCTCCTCTCTCTTAGGATTTAGGATTAGGATTCCTCTTAAAGGAATTAGGATTTCATCTTCTTCAATTACAGGTTCAATGTTCCTTTTATTTATTTTTCTAATTTGGTTCAGGAATTCTCATGTTTAACTTGATTTCTTTTATTTAATGCAATTTGAGGTATTTCAGATTTATCACTTCTTCTATTGTTTGTTATTAATTGATGTTCTAAGTTAGATCCTAACTTGATTTTGGAGTTGATTAATATTTGGAGACCCTTGAGTTGAATTACTCAAGAGTTAAATTGTAATTGGGCTTATTGTTGGCTGGCTCTCTAGTCACTAACGCTAATCCTTCCCAAGGGAGAGGATTAGAACTTGTGAATAGAAGTAGACTTCCAACTTACTTGACTTTCTTTTACTTTACTTGGTAAAGGATAACTAAGTAGAAGCAACCTTCAATTATCAATTGATCTTGAGAAAAATCCAACAAGGATAGAACTTCCGATTAATCTCTCCTAATCAAGGCTTTTTATTGTTATTATTTTATTTCCTCTGCCATTGCTATTCTTGCTTTTTATCTTAATCCGAAACCCCAAAACACACCTTTTCATAACCAATAATAAGAACACTGATGAGCGGATAATTGATACGCTTTTTGGCATTGTTTTTAGTATGTTTTTAGTATATTTTAGTTAGTTTTAAAATAAAAATTACTTTTCTGGACTTTACTATGAGTTTGTGTATTTTTCTATGATTTCAGGTATTTTTTGGCTGAAATTGTGGGACCTGAGCAAAAATCTGATTCAGAGGCTGAAAAAGGACTGCAGATGCTGTTGGATTCTGACCTCCCTTCACTCGAAGTGGATTTCCTGGAGCTACAGAAGCCCAATTGGAGCGATCTTAATTGCGTTGGAAAGTAGACATCCTGGGCTTTCCAGCAATATATAATAGTCCATACTTTGCTCAAGATTTGATGGCCCAAACCGGCGTTCCAAGTCAGCTTAAGAATTCGGGCGTTTAACGCCAGAACTGGCATAAAAGCTGGAGTTAAACGCCCAAACTAGCACAAAAGCTGGCGTTTAACTCCAAGAAAAGTCTCTACACATGAAAGCTTCAATGTTCAGCCCAAGCACACACCAAGTGGGCCTCGGAAGTGGATTTCTACACTAACTACTCTAGCTTACTCATTTTCTGTAACCCTAGGTCACTAGTTTACTATAAAAACTACTTTTAGTGATTCATCTTGGACCTCATGACATTCTACACGTTTCATATTGTATCTTCTACGGCATGAGTCTCTAAACCCCATTGTTGGGGGTGAGGAGCTCTGCTGTTCTTCATGAATTAATGCAATTACCACTGTTTTCCATTCTATCACGCTTGCTTCTATTCTAAGATATTCATTCGCACTTCAACCTGATGAATGTGATGATCTGTGACACTCATCATCATTCTCACCTATGAACGTGTGCCTGACAACCATCTCCGTTCTACCTTAGATTGAATGAATATCTCTTAGCCTCATGATTCAGATCAGAGTCTTCGTGGTATAAGCTAGAATTATTGGCAGCCATTCCTGAGATCCGGAACGTCTAAACTTTGTCTGTGGTATTCTGAGTAGGATCCGGGAAGGGATGAGTGTGACGAGCTTCAAACTCGCGAGTGTTGGGCGTAGTGACAGACGCAAAAGGATCAATGGATCCTATTCCGACATGATCGAGAACCGACAGATGATTAGCCATGCGGTGACAGCGCATTTGGAACATTTTCACTGAGAGGACGGGAAGTAGCCATTGACAACGGTGATGCCCAACATAAAGCTTGCCATGGAAGGAGCCTTGCGTGTGTGAAGAAGAAGATAGTAGGAAAGCATAGATTCAGGAGACAGAGTATCTCCAAAACCTCAACCTATTCTCCATTACTGCATAACAAGTATTTATTTCATGTTCTTCTACTTTTTACAATTAAATCTGAGAATTATTGATATCCTGACTAAGAGTTACAAGATAACCATAGCTTGCTTCAAGCCGACAATCTCCGTGGGATCGACCCTTACTCACGTAAGGTATTACTTGGATGACCTAGTGCACTTGCTGGTTAGTTGTGCGGAGTTGCAAAAGTGTGATTGTAATTTCATGCACCAAGTTTTTGGCGCCGTTGCTGGGGATTGTTCAAGTTTGGACAACTGACAGTTTATCTTGTTGCTTAGATTAGGAATACTTTATTTTTGTTGGTTTAGAGTCTTTTATTTAAGTTTAGTTTCATATTTTAAGTTTCGTGTCAATTGCATGCTTTTATTTTCTTTTAATTTTTTCGAATTTGCATGTTCCTAGTTCTTTCTTGATCTTTAAAAACTATAAGTTTGGTGTCTTCTTTGTGTTTTCCCTTAAATTTTCAAAAATTTGTGTTTGATTCTCTAAAAATTTTAAGTTTGGTATTTTTGTGCTTTTATTTACTTAAAACTTTTTCAAAAATTTGTTCTTGGTATTCATCTTGATCTTCAAAGTGTTCTTGGTGTTCATCTTGACATTCAAAGTTTTCTTGTTTGTTCTCTTTGTTTTGATCTAAAATTTCTAAGTTTAGTGTCATTTTGTTGTTTTTCTCTTTCCTCCTTAAAATTCAAAAATTAAAAAAATATCTTTTCCTTATCTTACTCATAAATTTTGAAATTTTGCATTAATTTAGTCAAAGATTTTCAAAATCATATCTTTTTTTTAGTCAAGTCAATATTCTAATTTCAAAAATTGATCTTTTCAAATCTTTTCCAAAAATCAAATTTTTTTAATTTCTTCAATCATATCTTTTCAATCATATCTTTTTTTTATAAATTGCAATCATATATTCTCAATCATATCTTTTTCAAAATAATTTTCAATCATATCTTTTTGATTGCTAATTTCAAAATCTTTTTCAGAAAAAATCACTTAACTACTTTCCTCTCTCATATTTCGAAATTAACTAAGAATTTTTTTGAAAATATTTTTAATTAATTAATTAATTTAGTTTTCAATTTGCCTTTATTTCATTTTCTTCTAATTTTCGAAACTTTTATTTTATTTTTCATTTATTTCATTTTATTTTATTCGGTTACTTTTAATTAAATAAAATAAAAATTTTTAAAAATATAATTTATCTGCAATTCATATTCCCTTTTCTCCATCATGGACATAAGTGGAAATGAACAGTCCAGAAGGACTCTGGGGTCATATGCTAACCCCATTATAGCTGCATATGAGAGTAGCATCTGTATACCTCCCATCAAAGCAAGCAGTTTTGAGCTAAATCCTCAGCTCATTATCATGGTGCAGCAAAATTGTCAGTATTCTGGTCTTCCACAGGAAGAACCTACTGAGTTTCTGGCATAGTTCTTACAAATTGCTGACACAGTACGTGATAAAGAAGTGGATCAAGATGTCTACAGATTACTACTATTTCTATTTGCTGTAAAAGATCTAGCTAAGAGGTGGCTAAATAACCAACCCACAGCAAGCATAAAAACATGGAGACAGTTAACAGACAAATTCCTGAATTAATTCTACCCTCCAAAAAGGATGACACAACTAAGGCTGAACATCCAAGGCTTTAAACAAGAGGATCATGAATTCCTTTATAATGCCTGGGAGAGGTACAGAGGGATGCTAAGGAAATGCCCCTCTGAAATATTTTCAGAGTGGGTACAGTTAGACATCTTCTACTATGGGCTTACAGAAAAAGCTCAGATGTCTCTAGACCACTCAGCTGGTGGATCTATACACATGAGGAAGACGATTGAAGAGGCTCAAGAACTCATAGATACGGTTGCTAGAAATCAATATCTATAATCAAGCAGTGAGTCCTCCATAAAGGAAGAGGCTAGGACAGTAACTACTGATCCTAATCCTCAAGAACAAATTGTTGAACTTAATCAGCAATTACTCCTTGTGACAAAACAATTAGCAGAATTTAAAGAGATACTCCAGGACACTAAAAATGCTAACAAGAATATGGAAGCACAATTGAATCAGACAAGACAGCAGCTATCTAAACAGATAACAGAAGAATGCTAAGCTGTCCAATTAAGGAGCGGGAAGACATTGAATAAATCAGCTCAAAGTAGCAGAAAGCCAAGAAAGGAACAACTGATAGAGGATGACCAAACCACTGCCCAAAATCTCTCTGAGGACAGCAAGAGCCCAAAGAGGAATAATTCTGGCGTTCAAACGCTAGAAAAGGGTGAAAGACTGGCGTTAAACGCCCAGTGGATGTCCAATCCTGGCGTTCAAACGCCAATGAGGGATCAGACACCTGCAAGTGCTGATAGTAACCCCTCTAAGAAGGCTTCTTCAACCACCTCTGTAGGGACTAAACCTGCAGCAACTAAGGTTGAAGAATATAAAGCCAAGATGCCTTACCCTCAGAAACTCCGCCAAGTGGAGCAGGGTAAACAATTTGCCCGCTTTGCAGACTATCTCAGGACTCTTGAGATAAAGATCCCATTTGCAGAGGCACTTGAGCAAATACCCTCTTATGCTAAGTTCATGAAAGAGATCTTAAGTCATAAGAAGGATTGGAGAGAAACTGAAAAAGTGTTTCTCACTGAAGAATGCAGTGCAGTCATTCTGAAAAGCTTACCAGAGAAGCTTCAAGATCCAGGGAGCTTTATGATACCATGCACATTAGAGGGTGCTTGTACTAAGACAGCTCTATGTGACCTTGGAGCAAGTATCAATCTAATACCTGCATCCACCATCAGAAAGCTTGGCTTGACTGAAGAGGTCAAACCAACCCGGATATGTCTTCAACTTGCTGATGGCTCCATTAAATACGCATCAGGCATAATTGAGGACATGATTGTCAAGGTTGGGTCATTTGCCTTTCTCATTGACTTTGTAGTGCTGGAAATGGAGGAGCACAAGAGTGCAACTCTGATTCTAGGAAGACCTTTCCTAGCAACTGGACGAACTCTCATTGATGTCCAAAAAGGAGAAGTGACCCTGAGAGTCAATGAGGATGAGTTCAAGTTAAATGTTATCAAAGCTATGCAGCATCTAGACACGTCAAATGACTGCATGAGCGTTGATATTATTGATTCCCTGGTGGAAGAGGTCAATATGACTGAAAGTCTTGAATCTGAGCTACAGGACATCTTTAAAGATGTTCAGCTTGATCTGGAGAAATCAGAGGAAATAAAAGAACCTCTGAAAATCCCTCAGGAAGAGGAGAAACCTCCTAAACCCAAGCTCAAACCACTACCACCATCCCTGAAATATGCATTTCTGGGAGAGGGTGACACTTTTCCAGTGATCATAAGCTCTACTTTAAATCCACAGGAAGAGAAAGCACTAATTCAAGTGCTAAAGACACACAAGACAGCTCTTGGGTGGTCCATAAGTGACCTTAAGGGCATTAGCCCAGCAAGATGCATGCACAAGATCCTATTGGAGGATGATGCTAAGCCAGTGGTTCAACCACAGAGGCAGCTAAATCCAGCCATGAAGGAAGTGGTGCAGAAAGAGGTCACTAAGTTACTAGAGGCTGGGATTATTTATCCTATTTCTGATAGCCCCTGGGTGAGCCCTGTCCACGTTGTCCCCAAGAAGGGAGGCATGACAGTGGTTCATAATGAAAAGAATGAACTGGTTCCTACAAGAACAGTTACAGGGTGGCGTATGTGTATTGACTACAGAAGGCTCAATACAGCCACCTGAAAGGATCACTTTCCTTTACCATTCATAGACCAGATGCTAGAGAGACTATCAGGTCATGAATATTACTGCTTTTTGGATGGCTATTCAGGTTACAACCAAATTGCAGTGGATCCTCAGGACTAAGAGAAAACAGCATTCACATGTCCTTCTGGAGTATTTGCCTACAGAAGGATGCCTTTTGGTCTATGCAATGCACCTGCAACCTTTTAGAGATGCATGCTCTCTATTTTCTCTGATATGGTAGAAAAATTTCTGGAAGTCTTCATGGATGACTTTTCAGTATTTGGAGACTCATTCAGCTCCTGTCTTGACCATTTAGCACTTGTTTTGCAAAGATGCCAAGAGACCAACCTAGTTTTAAACTGGGAAAAATGTCACTTCATGGTGACTGAAGGAATTGTCCTTGGGCATAAAATTTCAAACAAGGGAATAGAGGTGGATCAAGCTAAAGTGGAAGTAATTGAAAAATTACCACCACCTGCCAATGTAAAGGCAATCAGAAGTTTTCTGGGACATGCAGGATTCTACAGGAGGTTTATAAAGGATTTTTCAAAAATTGCAAAACCTCTGAGCAATCTGCTAGCTGCTGACATGCCATTTGTATTTGACACAGAGTGTCTGCAAGCGTTTGAAACCCTGAAAGCTAAGCTGGTCACAGCACCAGTCATCTCTGCACCAGACTGGACATTACCATTCGAACTAATGTGTGATGCCAGTGACCATGCCATTGGTGCAGTGTTGGGACAGAGGCATAACAAGCTTCTGCACGTCATTTACTATGCTAGCCGTGTTTTAAATAATACACAGAAGAATTACACAACCACAGAAAAAGAGTTACTTGCAGTGGTTTATGCCATTGACATGTTTAGATCCTATTTAGTAGGTTCGAAGTGATTGTGTATACTGATCATGCTGCTCTTAAATACCTACTCATAAAGCAGGATTCAAAACCCAGGCTCATAAGATGGGTGTTGCTTCTGCAAGAGTTTGATATAGAAATAAGAGACAGAAAAGGGACAGAGAACCAAGTAGCTGATCACCTGTCCCGGATAGAACCAATAGCAGGGGCGTCCCACCCTCCTACTAAGATCTCTGAAATCTTTCCGGATGAGCAACTCTTCGCCATTCAGGAAGCACCATGGTTTGCAGACAGGAAAGGGAAGAAGCATGAAAGGCTTCTCTCAACTCAGAGTCAAATAAAACCCCCACATTCAAACTCTAAGTTTGGTGTTGGGAGGCCACAACCAAACTCTAAGTTTGGTGTTAAGAGGCCATCATCATGCTCTGAGTATCTGTGAGGCTCCATGAGAGCCCACTGTCAAGCTAATGACATTAAAGAAGCGCTTGTTGGGATACAACCCAATTTTACTTATCTATGTTAATTTCTATTTTCCATTGTTATTTTATGATTTCTGTAGGTTGATGATCATGTGAAGTCACAAAAATAATTGAAAAAACAAAAACAAACTGAAAAACAGAATGAAAAATAGCATACCATGAAGGAGAAGCCTACTGGCGTTTAAACGCCAGTAAGGGCAGCAGAATGGGCGTTAAACGCCCAGTCTGGCACCATTCTGGGTGTTTAACGCCAGAAATGGGCACCAGACTGGCGTTTAACGCTAGAAAAGGGCAAGAAGCTGGCATTAAACGCCAGAAATGGGCAGCAACCGGGCGTTTAACGCCAGGATTGGCAGCAAAGGGCATTTTGCAAGCCTAATTGGTGCAGGGATGAGAAATTCTTGACACCTCAGGATCTGTGGACCCTACAGGATCCCCACCAACCTCAACTCACACTCTCTCTTCTTCACACCCTTTTACTCTTCCCCATATACCCTTCACCAACCACCTCAATACCTCTTCCCCAAAAACCCACCCATACATGGCCGACCCTTACCCTCCCTCCACTCCTATAAAAACCCATCTTCACCCCTTCATTTTCACACATCTTTTGCTCGAGGACGAGCAAACCTTCTAAGTTTGGTGTGGTAAAAGCATTGCTTTTTATTTTTCCATAACCTTTTATGGCACCTAAGGCCGGAGAAACCTCTAGGAAGAGGAAAGAGAAGGCAGTGGCTTCCAACTCCGAGTCATGAGAGATAGAGAGATTCATCTCAAAATCCTATCACTAGAAAGAGGATGGAGCAAACAAGAGAGCCCACTCATGGACCTCAACAAAAGCAACCCATTATCCTCCACGAAATTAGAGAAGACCAAAGAGTTATGAGAGAGGAGCAACAAAGGCAAGGAAGAGATATTGAGGAGCTCAAGCACTCCATAAGATCTTCAAGAGGAAGAACAAGCTGCCATGACTAAGGTGGACCCGTTCTTTAATGTCCTTGTTCTTTATTTTCTGTTTTTTGAATTTTTATGCTTTATGTTTATTTATGTTTGTGTCTTATTACATGATCACTAGTGTCTAAGTGTCTATGCCTTGAAGCTATGAATATGAATCCATCACCTTTCTTAAAAAAAAGTGTTTTTAATTGAAAAAGAAAAAGAAGTGCATGAATTTTGAATTTTAAAACAGTTGAATTATTTTGATGTGGTGGCAATACTTTTGTTTTTCTGAATGAATGCTTGAACAGTGCATATTTTTGAATTTGGAGTTTATGAATGTTAAAATTGTTGGCTCTTGAAAGAATGATGGAAAAGGAGAAATGTTATTGATAATCTGAAAAATCATAAAAATGATTCTTGAAGCAAGAAAAAGCAGTAAAAAGCTTGCAGAAAAAAAGGTATATGCGAAAAAAAAAGAGAGAGAAGAGAAAGAAAAAGAAAAAGCAAGCAAAAAAAGCCAATACCCCTTTAAACCAAAAGGCAAGGGTGAAATAAAAAAAGGATCCAAGGCTTTGAGCATCAGTGGATAGGAGGGCCCACAGGAATAAAATCATGGCCTAAGCAGCTAAACCAAGCTGTCCCTAACCATGTGCTTGTGGCGTGAAGGTGTCAAGTGAAAACTTGAGACTGAGCGGTTAAAGTCGTGGTCCAAAGCAAAAAGAGTGTGCTTAAGAGCTCTGGACACCTCTAATTGGGGACTCTAGGAAAGCTGAGTCACAATCTGAAAAGGTTCACCCAGTTATGTGTCTGTGGCATTTATGTATCCGCTGGTAATACTGGAAAACAAAATGCTTAGGGTCACGGCCAAGACTCATAAAGTAACTGTGTTCAAGAATCAACATACTTTACTAGGAGAATCAATAACACTATCTGAATTCTGAGTTCCTATAGATGCCAATCATTCTGAACTTCAAGGGAAAAAGTGAGATGCCAAAACTGTTCAGAAGCAAAAAGTTAATAGCCCCGCTCATCTAATTAAGACTGATCTTCATAGATTTTTTGGAATTCATTGTATATTCTCTTCTTTTTATCCGATTTGATTTTCAGTTTCTTGGGGACAAGCAACAATTTAAGTTTGGTGTTGTAATGAGCGGATAATTTATACGCTTTTTGGCATTGTTTTTAGTATATTTTTAGTATATTTTAGTTAGTTTTTATTATATTTTTATTAGTTTTTAAATAAAAATCACTTTTCTGGACTTTACTATGAGTTTGTGTGTTTTTCTGTGATTTCAGGTATTTTCTGGCTGAAATTGGGAGACCTGAGCAAAAATCTTATTCAGAGGCTGAAAAAGGACTACAGATGCTGTTGGATTCTGACCTCCCTGCACTTGAAGTGGATTTTCTGGAGCTACAGAAGCCCAATTGGCTCGCTCTCAATTGCATTGGAAAGTAGACATCCTGGGCTTTCCATCAATACATAATAGTCCATATTTTGCCCAAGATTTTATGGCCAAAACTGGCGTTCCAATTCAGCTTAAGAATTCTGGCGTTTAACGCCAGAACTGGCATAAAAGCTGGAGTTAAATGCCCAAACTGGCACAAAAGCTGGCGTTTAACTCCAAGAAAAGTCTCTGCACATAAAAGCTTCAATGATCAGCCCAAGCATACACCAAGTGGGCCCCGGAAGTGAATTTCTACACTAACTACTCTAGCCTACTCATTTTCTGTAACCCTAGGTCACTAGTTTACTATAAAAACTACTTTTAGTGATTCATCTTGGACCTCATGACATTCTACACGTTTCATATTGTATCTTCTACGGCATGAGTCTCTAAATCCCATTGTTGGGGGTGAGGAGCTCTGCTGTTCTTCATGAATTAATGCAATTACTATTGTTTTCCATTCTATCACGCTTGCTTCTATTCTAAGATATTCATTCGCACTTCAACCTGATGAATGTGATGATCCGTGAAACTCATCATCATTCTCACCTATGAACGCGTGCCTGACAACCACCTCCGTTCTACCTTAGATTGAATGAATATCTCTTAGCCTCATGATTCAGATCAGAGTCTTCGTGGTATAAGCTAGAATTATTGGCGGCCATTCCTGAGATCCGGAACGTCTAAACCTTGTCTGTGGTATTCTGAGTAGGATCCGGGAAGGGATGACTGTGACGAGCTTTAAACTTGCGAGTGTTGGGCGTAGTGACAGACGCAAAAGGATCAATGGATCCTATTCCGACATGATCGAGAACTGGCAGATGATTAGCCGTGCGGTGACAGCGCATTTGGAACATTTTCACTGAGAGGACGGGAAGTAGCCTTTGACAACAGTGATGCCCAACATAAAGCTTGCCATGGAAGGAGCCTTGCGTGTGTGAAGAAGAAGATAGTAAGAAAGCAGAGATTCAGGATACAGAGCATCTCCAAAACCTCAACCTGTTCTTCATTACTGCATAAGTATTTATTTCATGTTCTTCTACTTTTTACAATTAAATCTGAGAATTATTGATATCCTGACTAAGAGTTACAGGATAACCATAGCTTGCTTCAAGCCAAATCTCCGTGGGATCGACCCTTACTCACGTAAGGTATTACTTGGATGGCCCAGTGCACTTGCTGGTTAGTTGTGCGGAGTTGCAAAAGTGTGATTGTAATTTCGTGCACCAAACACCTCCCTGCAATTCCTTGAGAAGACGACCCGAGGTTTAAATACTTCGGTTATCAATTTAAAAGGGGTTTGTTACTTGTGACAACCAAAACTTTTGTAAGAAAGGAATTCTTGTCGATCTAGAAGCTATACTTACAACGCGAACTTATTGTGAAAATTCTAGATCGCGCGAGAGTTTCCCTCTTTCAAAATGGCGCCGTTGCTGGGGAATTGCAAACGTGTGCCTTATTATTGGTTATTGTAAATATTTACTTTTTGCTTGTTTATTTGTTTTTATTTTTGTTCTTATTTTTGCTTTTTCGTAAATTAAGAGGTTATTGATTTTTATTTAGTTATTAAAAATTTTCAAAAATTTGTTCTTGGTGTTCATCTTGATATTCAAGTTGTTCTTCGTGTTCATCTTGACCTTCAAGTTGTTCTTAGTTCTTTTCTTCGTTTTGATCTAAAAATTTTAAATTTGGTGTCATTTTATTGTTTTTCTCTTTCCTTATTAAATTCAAAAATATCTTTTCTCTTTTTATTTTAATTGATTTTTTTCGAAAATTACAAAAAAAAAATTCAGATTTTTATTTTAAAAATTTTATCTTATCTTATCTTAGTTTTAAATTTCAAAATTCAAATCGTTTTCAAAAATCATATCTTTTTCAAAATATTTTCTTTTCGTTAGTTTTTGTTTTTATTTTCTCTCACTACTATGAACTCTCACCCCTTTGGCTATGAGTCTGGTTACAATTATGTTGCAGGAAGAAGAGATTACAATGAGAACATGCATCAAGGATGGAACAATCAAAGATGGGAGGAGCCACAAGGATTTGATCAACCCTCATGGCAACAACCACCTCCAATGGACTACCAACAACCATTCTGTGATGCATATCAAGGCAATGGCTATGATGAGCACTCTTTTGATTATCAACAACCACCACCATATGCCTATGAACTCCCTCCTCAACATGACTTTGGACCACCATACTCACAAGCCCCTTTCCGTCATTCACCTCCATATGACCCTAACCCTCAACCACCATACCAACCACCTTATGAGCCATATGAACCATATATAGAACCACCCCAATTCCAACCCAATTACTCCCAAGAACCACCACCTCAATATTCACCATCTCCATATCCATCAATCCAAGAGCACTATGATCCTACTTATGATAGCCGAGCGCAACAAGAGTCAAAGGATCGTTTCAAGAAGACAATGGATCGACTCAATGCAACCATTCAAGAATTGGGCCAAGCGATAAGCCGACTAGACTCCGGACATCTGGACACTCAAGGAACTCCCATGGCTTCATGTGGAGAATCTACTGAAGAACGCAGCATGAAGGAGAAGCTAGAAACTTCGGTGGACAATGAGCAGCATGACTTTGTATTGGAACAATTGGAGGAAGCCGTAATCGTTAATGCGGAAGAAGTGGTTGAAGATTTAGGAGATGCGGAACCTCCATGGGAAATTCAACTCATAGAGCCTCCTTCCAAGATGTTTGAATTTGATGTTGAAGAGGGTGTACAACCTCCAAAGCATATCATAGTTGAAGACTTGGAAGAGGTTGATCAAGAGATGGAGATTAAAGAAGAAGAAGCACAACCTCCCATGTCCTTGGTGAGCAATGAAGAAGAGATTGAATTGGAAGAAAGCTACCAAGAGGAAGAGGTTGATATTGAAGAAGCTTGCAAAGAGGTGGAAGTTGTCAGAGAAGAGCATAAGAGAGTGGAGCTTGCAAGTTCATTAGAAACACCTCTCCCAAGGCCATTACCATCCAACACAATGTTCAAGTGGGTAAAATTCTTATCCTTGACCCTTACTTTCCCACTTGAATATGGGCTACTAGAGACAGATGGTCAACTTAGAGCTCTTTGTGGCATTAAGAGTAAGAGGAAGATGGTTAGTGGTGGACAACACAATCCTAGGTTCATTATGGTTGAAAGCTCAAAGTTTATATGCAAAGGTTGGTGTAGAGCTCAATTGAATAGGTCTAGGATGTTGTTTGGCCGCTTCAGTGAGAATTCAGACTGCTTGCCACCCGGTTGGAACAATATTGCTCAACAAGAAGACGAGTGTAAAAGCAAGGTTTGGGACCCCGGAATTCATTCCAACAGTCATCACTCTTGGGGTCTTGTCACTTGCTTTAACTTGATTGAAGGCTTTCTGCGCCTAGTTTGGGATCCCGGAGGCCATTGGAATTACAAACATTGGTGGGGATTCAAGGATCAGTACAAGCACAAGCCACCATGACAAGGAGCTCACCAAATGTCCAACTTAAGGACTTTAACTAAAAGTGCTAGGTGGGAGACAACCCACCATGGTATGATCGTTCCTTTTTCAACTATAATTTTATTTATTTTTGTTTGTTTTTGAATTTTATTTTATTTCATTGAACCTGGAATTATTCATAACATCTGCATACTGCATTCTGCATTTTGTATTTTAAAAAAAAATGCACGCGACGCGTAAGCGTCGCTGACGCGTCCGTATCACAAGTGCATTAGGAAGAAAAGAAAAGTGAACAGAGAGTCACGCAAGAGCGTGGCTGTTGATGTGCCTTAGGCACAAATATGCCCACGCGACCGCGTCGCCGACGCGGCCGCGTCATTTGAAAAATAGCTTTCCCACGCGTCCGCGTCACCCACGCGAACGTGTGGCCCTGTAAAATCAACGTAATAAGGTGTATGGTAGAAAGTTATGATGGAGTGGGGCTGGAATGGTGCTAGAAGCACAAGCCTTACCACATGAATGCGTGCCCCACGCGCCCGTGTCGTTTTGCAAATATGGCCATTCACGCGATCGCGTCACCCACGCGAACGCGTCACCAGATTTTTGGCAAAATGAGTTTGAAATAGAGAGTTGCGCGAACGCGAGGCTGCACTCGCGCCAATCGCACAAATCAGGCCACGCGATCGCGTGACCCACGCGTCCGCGTCTCCTGACCTTATCGAACACCACGGGACCGCGTCCCTCACGCGTCCGCGTCGTCTGCGCCGCACAACTTATCCAGATCAGCACCAATTATCTTATCTTTTCTTTTCTAATCCTAATTTCTTCTATCTTTTCTTCTTTCTTCTTCCTTTTCTTACTTTCTTCTTCTTCATCTCTTTAACTTCTCATCCCTCTTCACTTCCATTCTATTTCATTTAATTTATTTACATACTTTCATTCATTGCATTATTTTCATTGGTGTTAGAAATTTATTTGGGTCATTATTTTCTATATTTTGCTTGTGGATTATTAAAGGAATTGTTTGACAATTATATATTACTTTTTAAAGGGTTGCTTGCATGTTCAATTTAATACATTCAATAACTTATTTACCATGCATGCTATGTGTTTGTGAAAAAGCCCGTATGGCATCATGCACTACTTTTATGTTATCCTACTACTTTAATGCATGTTTTTCACAAAACCCCTTTTTATTTTATTAATTCAAATATAATTGTCAGTACAAACAGATTGTTCATTTGAAAGAGATGATAATCAAATTGGGCATTTAATGCTTGATCTATGCTACTCATGCCTTTGCCAGCATGCCAATAAACATCTTTCATTTAATTGTCATTACATGCACTTGCTATATTTCCATTGATGAACTTTTCACATGTAGTCATGACCATGTGTTGACGACATCCTTCTTTACCGTGCATCGATTATCACCTATACCATCCTCTTCCTTGCTCGAACCCGTAGCTTTACATGTTTCTTTTTCCCTTTTCAGGATGGCCACCAAGAAAGGTAAAGAGAAAGCTACTCCCAAACCACCGGCAAGGAAAGGAACAAAAATAGCACTAGCTGCGGAGCCACCCATCCACCTGTACATCTTAGCATGCACCGAGGACGGTGCAATCTTTAAGTGTGGGGAGGTCGATACCGATCTCCGTGGGTTAGTTACTTCTTTTTTTTCAACACCAATGTTAATTTGTTAATTGTTGCATTTGCATGTTTGTTTGATTTTATGCATTTAGTTACTACTTGGTTGAAGTAATATTTTCTTTTTCAAGAAATTTTTATAGTACTTCACTAATTTAAATTGAAAATTTTGTGTTAAACTTGTTTGGAAGTTGTATTTGGAACATGGTTTTTGAGCCAAAAGACACACAACCTGTGAGATTTTGAGCTTATTTACATGGTTACATTATTTAACCATAAATTTTTATTCTTGTGTGTTTCCTTCTCTATAACTGCAATCTAGATTTTGTTCCAGTCTATATGTCTATTATTTAGTATATTTACATGCTTGCATATGATTGAGGCCATTATTTGTATTTTTGCTCACTTATCCCAAATAAACCTACCTTTTATGCCATCTTTGTTAGCCCCCTTGAGCCTTTTAACCCCCTTCTATTTCATAACCACATTACTAGCTTTAAGCAGAAAAATAAATTAAAAATTCCAAGTTGAATCCTTAGTTAGCTTAAGATAGATATTGTGTATAATTTAAGTGTGGGGAATTTTACGGGAACATGGGATGATAGAAAAAAACAGGGAATTAAATTGAATAAGTTATTTGAAAATTTGGGATGCATACTCATGTGAAATCAAAATAATTAAATTACCATGTGCATTGATTAAAAAAAATTTATTAAGTAATTAAATAAGGAGATACAAAAAAAATATTACCCCAAATGCAAAATAAAAAGAATCAATGCACATGGGACAAAATTCAAAAATAAGTTTGATACATGAGCATGTAATACAAAAGTAGAAAAAATTTGGGTAGATAGGTAAAGCATTTTAAATTATATAAAGTATGTATATGTTAGGTGAGATCTTAGACTAATCAAGGATTCACTTTGTTAGCTCACTTAGCCTTATATATATATATATATATATATATATATATATATATATATATATATATATATATATATATATGTATGTATGTATATATATCCTTACCTTTACCTCAGCCCCATTACAACACTAAAAAGACCTCATGATGTTTGCATTGGTACATTAAATATTTGATGATTAGTTAGATGAAGAACAAAGTTTAGAAAGCATGACTAGAGAAGAGTAGAGTGAATTACCCTATACACTTGAGAGATTAGAGTGCATATACACTACCAGTAAGGGTTCAATGCTTGATTCTATGTTCCCTGCTTTCATGAGCTATTTTCTTACAAGTTTACTTGTCTTTCATTGTATAATTTGAATTAGTGGAATTTGATTCATATTTGTCTTGGAGAACTTATTTATTTTTAACCAAGTAGGTAGAAATATTTTGCATGTAGTTGCATTCACATAGATAGGCTGCATTGCATACTCTCTATCATTCCTCTTCACCCCTTCATAGCTTCTCTTGAGCTTAGCATGAGGACATGCTAGTGTCTAAGTGTGGGGAGGTTGATAAACCACTATTTTATGGTTTATCTTATGTTCAATTGAGTGGTTTTTATCAAGCCTTTGCACATTTATTCATACTATTTGCATGGTTTTACAATTCTTTCCCAGAATTTGTTCTATGATTGAAAACTTGCTTCCTAGAGTCTTTAATTTGTGTATTTTAATCATCTCTTATTACCATTCGATGCCTTGATATGTGTGTTAAGTGATTTCAGAAATTACAGGGCAGGAATGGCTCAGAGAATGGAAAGGAAGCATGCAAAAGTGGAAGGAATACAAGAAGTTGAAGAAGTTGCTAAGTTGTCCAGCCTGACCTCTTCGCACTCAAACGGTCATAACTTGAGCTACAGAGGTCCAAATGATGCGGTTCTAGTTGCGTTGGAAAGCTAACGTCTGGGGCTTCAATTTGATATATAATTTACCATAGTGGCCGTATAGCTAGGAGACGTGAACGCGTGCTCCACGCGGACGCGTCGCAATGACGAAAATCAGCGTGGCAGATTTCGTCCCCAGTAATTTCTGGGCTGTTTCTGACCCAGTTTTTGGCCCAGAAGACACAGATTAAAGGCTATAAAATGGGGGAGTCCATCCATTCATAAAAAAACACAACATAGATGACTCATAATTCACTTTTCATAATTTAGGTGTAGTTTTTAGAGAGAAAGGTTCTCTCCTCTCTCTTAGGATTTAGGATTAGGATTCCTCTTAAATGAATTAGGATTTGATCTTCTTCAATTACAGGTTCAATGTTCCTTTTTTTTATTTTTCCAATTTGGTTCATGAATTCTCATGTTTAACTTGATTTCTTTTATTTAATGCAATTTGAGGTATTTCAGATTTATCACTTCTTCTATTGTTTGTTATTAATTGATGTTCTAAGTTAGATCCTAACTTGATTTTGGAGTTGATTAATATTTGGAGACCCTTGAGTTGAATTACTCAAGAGTTAAATTGCAATTGGGCTTATTGTTGGTTGGCTCTCTAGTCACTAACGTTAATCCTTCCCAAGGGAGAGGATTAGAACTTGTGAATAGAAGTAGACTTCCAACTTACTTGACTTTCTTTTACTTTACTTGGTAAAGGATAACTAAGTAGAAGCAACCTTCAATTATCAATTGATCTTGAGAAAAATCCAACAAGGATAGAACTTCCGATTAATCTCTCCTAATCAAGGCTTTTTATTGTTATTATTTTATTTCCTCTGTCATTGCTATTCTTGCTTTTTATCTTAATCCGAAACCCCAAAACACACTTTTTCATAACCAATAATAAGAACACCTCCCTGCAATTCCTTGAGAAGACGACCCGAGGTTTAAATACTTCGGTTATCAATTTTAAAGGGGTTTGTTACTTGTGACAACCAAAACTTTTGTAAGAAAGGAATTCTTGTCGGTCTAGAAACTATACTTACAACGCGAACTTATTGTGAAAATTCTAGATCGCGCGAGAGTTTCGTTCTTCAAGGATTTTGCTGGAGAGGTTTTAATGAGGCACACCACCCCGCATTTTTTCATTATATACAAACACTAAAAAATTATCTGTATCCTACTTCATATTCTACTCATCCGACTATCACAAACAATACTAAAGATCCGACACATACAAACATATCCTTCAAACATGCAATAGGAATATGAACCATATCCTAATATTACCAAATTTTTTTGTCTAAAAGCCAGCAGTTCAAAATAAAAAGCCAAACAGCTATAAGTCAAACAAGTTCCAAACCCACATATACAAACAAATTCATTACAATTTAAACATCAGGGTTTTCACCCTCACCCTCAACACCATCCTCGTCCTCAACCAACTCATCACCAACAACAACTTTACAAGGATCCATCTTTGACAAGTCAGCAGTAGGCGCCAGAAGCCTCGCTTGATCAACAACCCTTTCAAACCCAGCCAAAAATATCTCCAAACTGTGATCTTCCTTCTCAGTCTCGTTCTGTTTCTTTTCTACACCAAGCACCACCAGTCTAGCTTCAAGGGACACATTTTTCTCTTTCAATTCCTTTTCAGCATTCTCATAAGTCCTCAACCTCTCTTGCAACGAATTGACTAAGTCAAGAGCATCGCGCAGCTTACTTGACTTCTCCACATTCTCATGCATCAACTGAGTCATGGAAGCCCTATCAAAGGAGTCCCGAGCATGCTTAAGCTCCTGAGTCCGACCAATACACATCAACTGAACTCCCATCACCTGAATAACATAGAAACAAACCCAATCAAGCAAACAATACAAAAAGAAGCTAAAATACAGAAATGATAGATAATACCTGCAAGTACTGTGCAACGCCAACATCACCAACATCATGTTTAAGCTTCACATCAGAAGGACTTTGAGCATACTCATCAGCAACGACAGGGAAAGGAAAGTGCTCACTCCAAACAGACGTCAAGTCTTCATCCCCCTATAACCATGTAAAGCCCTCTGGTTATTAGTGAATCTCTTAACCTTTTCCAAATCAACACCTTTCCCACCGAGCTTATCCTCGGCTTTCTCTTTCCTCTCCACCCTCTTCCTCTTATAGCTAACTTTCTGAGCCCTGATTCACTTCGGCACCCACCTCAGCTGCAACCTGACTGCTCGAGCCTTGCCTCTCAACATTCTTTGTCTGGAAGAATGCCCGCAAACTACTAGATGTCACCTTGGGAGCCTTCTCCACTACAAAAGTCGAAGACAGTAAGAAAATAAACAGCAACACATATATACAAAAAAACAAAAAAATACCAGATTATTTACCTATATATTCAGACAAAGTGTCTCTATCAAATTCAAGTTCAAGAATGTCCACAGCAAAAAGCAGAGAGGACGATAATATATGGTTTACTAAGAACTCAACAACCATTTCATTTCTATACTCCATCCTATCCATACCTAGAATTTGCCTAGGCCTTGGAACCCAGAATAAGGGAAACTTTTCCAACAAACAATGATCAACATACCATGGAAAAACACTCTCAACCACACCAATTTTCAGAAACATGGACTTGAAACCCTTAAATGAAGAAC
This sequence comes from Arachis hypogaea, assembly GCF_003086295.3. Classification (NCBI taxonomy): domain Eukaryota; kingdom Viridiplantae; phylum Streptophyta; class Magnoliopsida; order Fabales; family Fabaceae; genus Arachis; species Arachis hypogaea. The sequence goes on along the minus strand of NC_092046.1, from coordinate 19,873,175 downwards.
GATATAAGCTGAAAATAACACGTCCAGGGGCACTAGCAAGATTCAACCAACATCCCCTTTCCACTCCCTTACATTGAAACAGCGCAAAGAACACCTCTAAGGACGGTTCAATTTCTAAAACATCCATCAAAATTTCGAAAGCTCTAACAAACGCCGAAGAGTTGGGATGCAATTGTGATGGGACAAATTTTAACTGCATTAAAACGGCATACTCAAACTCAGAAAAAGGAAACCTAACTCCTAACTCCATGAAAACAACACTGTACATATAGAAGTATTCAAATCCCTCACCACGATGGAAAACTCGATAACCAGCATTTCATGGCAAAAACCTAAGATTAATACCACTACCCTCCCTAATCCAAGAAGACGGCAAACCCAATTGGGACATGCTAAGGTCATCATCAAAAGCCGACACCCAACCCTTCACTGACTCAGCAACCCACCCGTACGGATTCACAGGATCCTAAACAAAAATCTTTTCCACAATCGTATCAGTATCATCAGCAATCTCCTTCTTTTTATTACCTTTAACCCTCTTATCAACCACTATACCTTTCCCCTTTCCATCAGCAAAGAAACAATAGAACTAGAAGAGAAGAAACCACAGCAGAAAGCAAAAAATACTAACCTTTTTTGCTCATTTCCAGAAGCCGTAGGGAAGAAGTAGAACAACAGTAGTAAACCAAAGGTTCAAGTAAATCCACCAGCCCACTAACCAGATCTTCAGGTAAAAAACTTAAACTCCCGAATAAACCACAACCATTGATTTCGAATACCAGTCCACAAATCAACGATCCTGATTCGAGACCGTCCCTATTCTCAAAAAGCATTAAAACGCCTAGCACGTTTTTTGAAAATTTCTCTTTCCTCCAAATCTCCAATTAATTTACCACCAAAAATCCAACCTTGACACATTTTTTCAAAACAAAATCAGGAACAAACAAGTCGACCTTAGGGGCTGCCATTATACCATTTCCGAGCTATACGTTAAGCTTGACCTGTTATACCTGGGTCTTGAAAAACAGGTCAAGCTTGGGGACTATGATCCGTTACTCAAACCCTGACCCACAATCGCACATATCTCGGAACTTGGTATAACTGGAAGAGATACCTTCTCTAACAATCTTTCCATTCAAACCATCACTATCCCAACAAACTTGGATAGACTCCGTCAAACCAGCAACAAAGATATCAATAAACTTGATACGAATAACAAACCAAACAATATATATACTAGTAAGCTACTAGTCTAGAGGTACGCAATACATTTAGTTTTACTCTGAATTACTTTACACTCTTTCTTACTTGAGCGTTGGAGTCCATTTGCAGGTGCCCAACGCCGCGTCCCCAACAAGCAGACGACGTTCCATCCTTCTGCTCCAAGGAAGGCTGGTATGAATTCTAGCAGGGCGAGTTATACCTCGAAGCGCCCGGATCCACACAGGAACACTTATATTTAACGTTTGACAACACTTTTAAGTTTGGTGGATACTATCATGAAGATTTTACAATTGTATATGTAGATGTTTCTTTTTTACCATTAGATCATAAATTATATGGTTTGATTTTAATGTATTATAAAAGTGTTATTTTTTTTAAAGTATGGCTAAACAAACAAAATACACTTTTAACACAAAAATTTTTATAAGAAGATGTTTTTAGCATCTTCATTTGAGTAGGTCCGTTTTAAGTTTTAACATATCCATTGATCTGAAGTTCAAATTGAAGAATAAATGAATAATTGAAGTGCAGTTTTTTGCCTGAGCCTCAAATCAATCGACAGTAACAGCATCCATGAACTCAGGGTCATTCCCCATGGCCTCCAAGATCTCATAACTCATAAGGAAGACAAACTTGAATGTCAATGCTACCTTCGTCCTTCCCTGCCATGAATCATATACGATCCAGCCCTAACCGCCACAGGCTTTCCCCAACCTAAGTCATTGCCATAAACATTGAACGTTGGTAAGCTTCCAGTGGACAAGGCCTTGCCACAATGGCGCCGCTGAGTCAAAACAACAGCAGAGACTCATAGCATCTCCTCACTTTCTCGTCATAATGCGAAGCAACCATCTTGTTCATCTCCTCAACTCCCTTTTCGATCCCACCTTCAAGTAGTTCCACTGCTTTCATCCTTACCACACCAATCTGCATTCCGTTTCCAAAATAATTATCCGGCAACGTAACGGCGGAAGAATCCTCCGTCTAAGCCCTATTACCATTACGTAAGAAACCTCTTGTTGCGGATCACAGAGAGCCTAAGGTGAGTTAAAACCGCTTGCAGTGATGATATTTTTTGGGTTTTGGCATCTGCATTAGCCTTTGCTTTAAGTTGCGCTATTTTCTCTTTTGTGAAATGGAAGACTCCCATTTGAGGTGGAGTTAGTTGTGTAATTGATTCTCCTCCTTTGTGAATGGAGAGGGTACTGGTATAGTGGTATTGGAATTGGAGGTTTAATTGTAACGAGAAAAAACCGTTCCAATGAAGGAACTTGGATTAATTTATGACAACCACGTGAGATTTTGCACCATGAATTGACGAAGTGCCGTAACGACTCGCGGTTGCCGACCACGTGGTTGATCGTGAAGCAGCCGATGAGATGTCAACTAGCTCCGTTACTTGTAGTTTCTAACTCCGTTAAAAAGGAGTTGATAATGGAAGGAACATACTTGGGTTGAAGAATATCATCAACACTTGTGTTCTCTGCTATGGCATGGACAAAGAGACAGGGATCCGTTATTGTGGCAGAGAATATGACAATAGGTAGTGTTGTTTTCGCTTTCCATAGCGATGAGACGGCCGGCGAGGGGTGGAAAGGGAGTGTTTGAGATGCCGAATTTGTGATGAAGATGGTTTGTAATAATAAAGAAAGCCTTTTTGGTTCATCTTGACTGGGAGTTGTTCAAGATCCCATGGGGTTAAATCGATTTTCTAAGCTGACCCGCTGCGACTAGGTGCTTGGATTGTACTGGCCGAGATTATTCGGATTCCAGCCATGGAAAAATCTTATGGAAGGAGCTTTACTGTTAGTGAGGTGAGACTTCAAGGGAATGATATGCTAAAAGAGCAGGCAGCGGTAGGTCATATTTGTAGGATCGGAGAGCCAAAATTTTGTGGCAAGGAAGAAATAATAGTCAATATCAAGGGATAAAGAAATCTTGTTTTAAAAAATATGTTTAATTTGAAATAAGTAACAAATTATTCAATTCCGTTAGTAGACAATGAAAATTGTAAATAATGAGTTACATTCTAAATTTACTAAATATGAATAAACTTAATTAATTTAAAATTTAATTTTAAGATTAAAATTAACTTTTATTTTTTAATATATTATTTAGATTGTTTATAAAAAGTATTGTTCTCTTATATTTTTTTATTTGTCAAATATAACCAACTAATTTGTTAATTTTTTTTATTAAAGATTAATTTATATAAAGTAAAAGTTGTTATCAACCAATTTGTAATATGATACTAAAAGCAATAATAACAAATTAAAACATATCATAAAAAAATTTAAATATTATAAATATAAAATCCTTATATGGAGATTTGGAAATGGTCAACAAATTAAATTCTGTTTTGGAAAGGCCATTAGATCCTTTATATAATCTTTTATATCTTGTTGATATTGAAGTTGCTGATAATTTTTTGAGCTTAACAAGAGCAGATGTCGCCATTGCCAGTTTGCCACTAGGGGTGTTGGAATTGGGAGTTCCTAAGTCAAATTCTTCCTCCAAACATCTTCAGCTTTATTCGTAAACGTTAGTGAAATTGTGTTTCTTTAGTGAATGGTGTTTTTTTAGTTTCCAGAACCTTCAGGTATGTTTAGTTGCAAATATGCTTACGAGGCTTGTGTGAGTTATGACCATAGTAGGTAGGCACAGCATTCGACTATTTTTTTAAATTTTTTAATAACCGTTAAATAGTATTTATTTAATTTTAATTATAAATTAATTATTTATATATTATTTAATTATAAAATTATTTTCTATTTTATAAACAGGCCTGCTATACATATAAGTTTTTTTGGCTTACAAGCTATACAAGTTGTTCCAAGTCCAAGAAAAAAATACGCGTATCACTTTTTTAGAATCAAGCGTCCAACGCATGCGCCTTAATCACCCTTCCACAACACGTTCACTCTTCCTCTTCTTCCTCAATCAAAACGCAAACCGTCAAGATTCAAGAGACATTCGAAATAAACTACGATTCTCCAGAAACGTTCCAACTCCTCGCGAAGAATAGAAGAAATCAAGAAGAAACGATACAAATCTCCATCAAAAATCACCAGAAAAAACAAAGAAACATTATTCAAGGTACTGTTTTACTGTTCTTCTAGGTTTTTCTTCTAGATTGTCTCTGCCATGTGTCTCATCCTTAGCCAGCAAAACATTAAAAGATTTCAAGAAGAAATATACTGTCTCCCCTTGTTTTTGGTGTATTTCTTAAATCCTTTGGGTGTATTTCTATAATCGTTTTGGTGTATTTCTGTAATCCTTTCTGTAACTGTTTGGGTGTATTTTTGTAACCGTTTGGGTGTATTTCTGAAGTTCCATTATCTTCAAAACGATTTCAAAGCTTGATTTCAGAAACCATAAAAATCGAAAAAAAGCGAAGCAAAGAGAGAACGTACGAAGGAGATCCAACAAAATTGGCAAGAAACTCGAAAAAAGAAACGAAATCTTTTGAAAAATGAAAGTTATATATTTGCGCGTTAATTGATTTGAATTGATTTAAAAGTCCGTTAAAGAGACACGTAACAAAAGCAGCGCGTTTAGTGGGTTTCGTTTTCTTCAGACTTGTAAAGCTTGTAAACGCAAAACACTTGTATGTAGAGATTTTCTCTTTTATAAATTATTATTTTATCATTTATCTATTATGTTTATTAAAAATTAAAAACAAAAACAATAACAAAATAGATCTTCCATTAATCGTCAAAGGCAATCCAAATCAATTAGTTTTTTATCATTGATCCGTTACATTCATAAACGTTAGTGAAATTGTGTTTCTTGATAATTCAATCGATTGGACGTATAATACAATCAATTGGATGACGCAAGACAGTATGAATTTTTTTTTCAGAATTCAACCGATTGAAAGTGTAACACAATCGATTTATTTTTACAAGGCAATATGGGTTCTCAAAATTCAATCAATTGAAATTATTGCACAATCGATTGAACTGCGCTTAGAATGTGAGTTTTGTCTTGTTCAGTCGATTGTTCGTGCTACCAATCGATTGAAATCTTTAAAGCAATAATATGGATTTTCACAATTCAATCGATTGGTTGTGTTACCTAATCGATTGAATTGTGCCCTGCGTTATATATATTACACCATTCTAAATTCGTTATATATATTACACCATTCTAAATTTTTCTCCGGTATTTATAAATTATTATTTTATTTTTCATCTATCTTATCTTTAAAATTCTATCTTCAATTTTTAAATTTTTATTTTGATTTAAATATTCTAATCTTATCTCTTTTAATATTAAGATTATAAATTGGTAAATAATCTATTGTTAATTTATTTTTCAATTACTCAATCTTACAATTAGAATCGTTTATCAATCTCTTTGATTATTAATTTTTTTTATTATTTTTGCTCATCGTTTATCCATCTACTTAATATTTAATTTTTTTTCATTATTTATCAATTTTTTTAATATCCAATATTTATTTATCATTATACAATAATAATAATAATAATAATAATAATAATAATAATAATAATAATAATAATAATAATAGATACAATGAAACAGGTTAATGCATATTAAGTTTGATTGAATAATTCTAGTTCATTGTATAATCATTATTATTATTATATCGAATAATGAATAAATATCATAGCACATAGCCTTAATTATCATATAACTCCGCTAATAAATAAATAAATGAAATTGTTATTATCATATTGCTTTTCAATTCAACTTACCAAGTCATCAAATTTATCTCATTCGATTTACCATGAAATATAAGCTATATAAATATCATCAAAACATTAGATGTTTATTTTAATAGAACTCACAATAACAAAAAAAATATAAATTATATAAATTATTTTAGCCTAATAATTTAATATTATATTTTAAGTTCATATTTTTAAATATTGTTAATTAATTAATAATAAAAAATAATAAATTTTATTTACTTTCTAATATTTTGTATGTGAATTACTAAAAGATAAAAAAAAACATATTTTTTATTACACAGTCAATTTCATGAATAAAGAATTGAAACAAAAAATTACAAAATTAGAGGTTCTATTTATTAACCTCAATTTTATAATTAAAACAATAGATTGTTTTCTGAACGACGTAAATTAAAAAGAAAATTCTTTCACGAACTAATCGATTACTACAATAAAGAAATTGATTGGATTTCTGCCGATTGCGATTTCTGCAACCGTGATTATCACATAGTGATGAACAAATATTGGATATTAAAGAGATGCATAAACAAAAGAAAATTTGAATATTAAGTAGATGGATAAACGATAAACAAATTAAAAACAATTGAAAAATTGATAATTAAGGAGATTGATAAACGATTCTGTTGCGACCCGGCCCAGCCGGCACGGCCTGATCCGGTTCTGCATACGAGACGACCCGACCCGAGAGGGCGCTCCTACACCCGGGCCACGATCCGAACACCTACACCCCTGTTGCCAACCACACGACAGCTGTGAGAGGAAACTTCCTAGAAGGAGACCCCTCCTGTGGCGTCCTTCCTACTGACAGGGTATATATGGGGAGGGTTCTATCCCTCCCCGAGATACGTCACTACCCACTCACTCTCATAGCCACCTGGGCACTTTTTGATTTGGGCGTCGGAGTGTCATTGTAGGTGACCCCCCATCACTTCACAAACAGCTCGGGAGATCGTCAACCCACGCGTCTTGCTCACAGGATCAGACCCAGGCTGATTCCCATCTCACCCAGAAAACCTCACCAACCCGTTCGGGACACCGACGAACCGAACATTAGCGCCGTCTGTGGGACCGGCCAAGATGGACTTTCTGTTGGATCCTGTAGTGGCAGACGACGGAGGCGAACCACGCGGGGAGGAAATGGTCCCTAGAAGCGGCAGGGTAGCCTCCGTGGCATCCTTTCGCGAACGCACCAAATCTCCCCTGCGGCAACCCGAGCTCCCTTCGCGCTCCCACGAGAGGCGACCCTTTGGAGGAATGGGTAGTGACAGCGCCAGAATAATACAAGAGCTGCGCCACCAAGTGCAAAACCTGGAGCGAGAGGTGGCTAGTAGAGAGCGCCACCAACCAGCTCCGAGGCAAGCGCATTCCCGATCTCCTTAAAGGAAAGGGAGAAGCCCTCGAAGGAGCCGCTCCAGACGCACCCCGAGCCCCCGATCGGAGTCAGAGAGCCAGGGAGAAAGCAGGGAAGTGCCAAGAAGACGACGGGATCCCGTAATTTACACCCGACCTCCGACAAGAAATACCGTGGAGGAAAACCGAGAGGATAGTAGAGAAAGACCAAGGAGAAGGCGACAACCCGTAATCATGGGAACAACCCTGATGATTTGATTTTTGACGGTTTAGAATTCACAATAAATTCTTGTTGCAAGTATAGTTTCTAAACCAATAAAGAATTCTTTCATACAAAAGATTGTTTGTCACTAAAACAAACCCCTAAATTTATAAACCGAAGTATTGGAACCTCGGATCGTTCTCCCTAGGAATTGCGATAAAGTGTCTTGTTATTGGTTATGAGATATTTTGGGATTTTTGGGATAAGAGACATGAAATGTAAATGGCAATGAAAATAAACTAACAACTAAAAAGGTCTTGGCAAGGGTTGGTGGTCAAGGATCTCTATCCCTATCACTAACTACAACATGAGAATTGGCAAAGATCAATCCTACTAAGTCATCCTCTAACTAGTAGTAAAGGAATGTCAAGTGAGCTATATCAATCCAAGTCCATAAGTCCCAGTTCTCCACCAAATCAATTAGTGAGATCTAGAGTTAATGGCTCCCAATCGTCAATTACTTGGACATTAGTAACTCAAGAGTTCCTAACTTATCTTCCCAAGCCAAGAGCATAAAATTCTACTCTAAAATCCAACCAAGCATTTTATCAAACACTTGAAAGGCACAAAAGGAAAGCATAGTAAAATTGCAAAGGATGTAAATCTACACTACTCAATTGCAAGGAATTAAACAACAACAAATCAAATAAACAATAAAGGAACATGAATCATAAATTGCATTAAAGAGAAATAGAAGAAACAAAAGTGCATCAACATAAAAGTAGAGAATTACATGAATTAAATGCTAAACTAGAGAGAAGAGATGTAGAAGAAGAAGAATTACAAAAGAAAAAGTGAATCAAAGCATGAAATTAACCTAGATCTAAGAAATCCTAATCTAGATCTAACCTAATCCTAATCCTAGAGAGAAGTGAGAGCTTCTCTCTCTAAAATTAACTTTCCCTCCAAAAATTAAACTAAAGCTACACTAGTGTCTAATGTGTGTCATCCCTCTTCAATCCTTGGGTTAAATAGCATCAGAAATGAGTTGGATTGGGCCCACAAGGCTTCTAAAATCGCTGGCCACGAGTTGCATTAAGTGAATCATGTGCAACCATCGGCGTGTAAATGTACAGTGCACGTGCGCACCTTTAAACGTGATGCAACTATGGTAAATTTTATATTATTTTGAAGCCCCAGATGTTAGCTTTCCAACGCAACTAGAACCGCATCATTTGGACCTCTATAGCTCAAGTTATGGTCGATTAAGTGCGAAGAGGTTGGGCTTGACAGCTTTACGATTCCTTCATTTCTTCATGAGTTCTCCATTTCTACATGCTTTTTCTTCATTCCCTCAATTCCAATCTTTGCCTCCTAAACCTGAAATCACTTAACAAACATATCAAGGCATCTAATGGAATCAAGGTGAATTAAATTTAGCTATTTCAAGACCTAAAAAGCATATTTTCACTCTTAAGCACACTTAAAGGATAATTTACAAAACCATGCTATTTCATTGAATAAATGTGAGAAAAGATGATAAAATCCCTCTAAATTCAACACAAGATAAACCCTAAAAATGGGGTTTATCAAATCCCGTTCCACCATTCGATCCTTGAGGTCTGGCTACCAAAGCACTTCAATAAGCCAACGGACATGAGGTATGATGGGACCCAGGACCCCCAAGAGCATCTAACGGCCTTCAAGACCAGGATGAACTTGGAAAGGATAGGCGACGAAGTGAGATGTCGCACCTTTCCTGTCACCCTAGCGGGCTTGGAAATACGTTGGTTCAACGCCCTCACCTAAGGCTCCGTGACGACCTTCGCAGACATCACCCGCGCCTTCCTAGCTCAGTTTACCACACGTATTGCTAAAGCGAAGCATCCTATCAACTTGCTCAGGGTGACACAGAGAACTGGCAAACCAACCAGGAAGTACCTGGATAGGTTCAATAACGAGTGCTTGGAGATTGACGGCCTAACTGACTCGGTGGCCAGTTTGTGCTTGACGAACGGTTTGCTGAACGAGGATTTCAGGAAACACCTCACCACCAAGCCCGTGTGGATAATGCAAGAAATCCAAAATGTGGCTAGGGAGTATATCAATGATGAGGAGGTTAGCCAGTTCGTGACAGCTAACAAGCGGCAGCCCGCCTACAACCATGCCCGTCAGCCCGGTAACAAGGAAAGACCTAGGGAACACTCCAAGGACGGAGCTCCAGGTAAAACCTTCAAGCCGTTCCCCCGGGTAGGGAAGTTTACCAACTATACTCCCTTGGCAGCCCCAATTCTTGAAGTCTATCAGCGGATCGCCGACAAGGGCATCCTATCGAATCCCCGGCAGCTCAAGGACAGGACAGGAGGAAACAAAAACCTCTATTGCGACTACCACAAGGGCTACGGCCACAAGACCCAAGATTGTTTCGACCTGAAAGATGCTCTGGAACAGGCGATCCGAGGAGGGAAGTTGGCCGAATTCTCCCACCTTATAAGGGAACCCCAGAGACGGGATCGCGATCGATCTGGCGACGACAAGAGCCATGCCGTAAGGCAGAGGCAAGAGCCCGAGGAGGACAATGAGCGTGGCCTCACCATCGTGAACATCGTGGTCGGGAGAGACGTGGCTCCCAGGTTGAAATTGGCAAGTAGAAAAGACGCCAAAGTCTTGGCTGTGTCATAATCCGGTTCCTCGCCTCCCTCCAGGAAGATACCGTCAATATCATTCGGGCCCGAGGACCAATGGTTTGACGAATCCTAGTAGACACTGGAGCTGATTCGAACATCATGTTTCGCAACGTGTTTGATGCTTTGGGCCTCCGGGACACCGATCTAAAGACCCACCATCACGGCATGGTCGGCTTAGGGGATAACTTCATCAAACTAGATGGGATGGTCTCCTTGCCGGTATCCATAGGAGGAGGATGAGGGAAGAGGTCGGTAGTAGCGGAGTTCGTGGTTTTAAGAGACTCCACGGCCTATAACCTCATCTTGGGGAGAAAAACTATCAATGAATTTGGAGCAGTGATTTCTACAAAGCTACTGATGATGAAGTTTGTTGTCGATGATGGGTCAGTGGGATCCATCAGAGGAGACTTGAAAACGGCGGTCGCTTGCGACAACGCCAGTCTCTCCCTGAGGAAGAAGTCCAAAGAAGCATCCGGGGTCTTCCTAGCTGACCTAGACGCGAGGGTCAATGACAAACCAAGGCCAGAACCTGAAGGAGACCTCGAAAAGTTCAGGGCCAGCGACTCGGAAGGAAAGTTCACCTTTGTGAATAAGAACTTCCCTCACGATTCGAAAGGGTGATGAGCGGATAATTTATACGCTTTTTGGCATTATTTTTAGTATATTTTTAGTAGGATCTAGTTACTTTTAGGGATGTTTTTATTAGTTTTTATGTTAAATTCATATTTCTGGACTTTACTATGAGTTTGTGTGTTTTTCTGTGATTTCAGATTTCTGGCTGAAATTGAGGGACTTGAGCAAAAAAATCAGATTCAGAGGTTGAAGAAGGACTGCTGATGCTGTTGGATTCTGACCTCCCTGCACTCAAAGTGGATTTTCTGGAGCTACAAAACTCAAAATGGCACGCTTCCAATTGCGTTGGAAAGTAGACATCCAGGGCTTTCCAGTAATATATAATAGTTCATACTTTGGCCGAGTTTAGACAATGCAAAAGGGCGTTGAATGCCAGTTCTACGCTGGAGTCTGGAGTTAAACGCCAGAAAAACGTCACGAACCAGAGTTGAACGCCAAAAACACATTACAACTTGGCGTTCAACTCCAAAAGGAGCCTCTGCACGTGAAAACTTCAAGCTCAGCCCAAGCACACACCAAGTGGGCCCCGGAAGTGGATTTATGCATCAATTACTTACTTCTATAAACCCTAGTAGCTAGTTTAGTATAAATAGGACTTTTTACTATTGTATTTACATCTTATGATTTTTAGTTCAACTTTGGATCATATTGATCACGTTTGGGGGCTGGCCATTCGGCCATGCCTAAACCTTCATCACTTATGTATTTTCAACGGTAGAGTTTCTGCACTCCATAGATTAAGGTGTGGAGCTCTGCTGTTCCTCATGATTTAATGCAAAGTACTACTGTTTTTCTATTCAATTCAACTTATTCCGCTTCTAAGATATCCATTCGCACCCAAGAACATGATGAATGTGATGATTATGTGACGCTCATCATCATTCTCACTTATGAACGCGTGCCTGACAAACACTTCCGTTCTACATGCAAACAAGCTAGAATGAATATCTCTTAGATATCTAATACAGGGGACCGAGTCCGAGATATTAGAATCTTCGTGGTATAAGTTAGAACCCATGGATGGCCATTCTTGAGATCCGGAAAGTCTAAACCTTGTCTGTGGTATTCCGAGTAGGATCCGGGAAGGGATGGCTGTGACGAACTTCAAATTCGCGAGTGCTGGGCGTAGTGACAGACGCAAAAGGAGGGTGAATCCTATTCTAGTATGATTGAGAACCTCCAGATGATTAGCCGTGCCGTGACAGAGCATTTGGACCTTTTTCACAGAGAGGATGGGATGTAGCCATTGACAACGGTGATGCCTTACAGAAAGCTTGCCATGGAAAGGAGTAGGAATGATTGGATGAAGAAAGTAGGAAAGCAAAGGTTCAGAGGAACGAAAGCATCTCTATATGCTTATCTGAAAATCTCACCAATGATTTACATAAGTATTTCTATCTTTATTTTCTGTTTATTTATTATTATTATTCGAAAACTCCATAACCATTTGATATCTGCGTGACTGAGATTTACAAGATGACCATAGCTTGCTTCATACCAACAATCTCCGTGGGATCGACCCTTACTCACGTAAGGTTTTATTACTTGGATGACCCAGTGCACTTGCTGGTTAGTTGTATCGAAGTTGTGAATGAAAAACAATTTATTAAGACGTGCGTACTGAGTTTTTGGCACCGTTGCCTGAGATCACAATTTCGTGCACCAAGTTTTTGGCGCCGTTGCCGGGGATTGTTCGAGTTTGGACAACTGACGGTTCATCATGTTGCTCAGATTAGGTAACTTTCTTTTCGTTTTTCCCAATTAATTTTCGAAAAATACAAAAAAATTTACAAAATCATAAAATCAAAAATATTTTGTGTTTCTTGTTTGAGTCTTGAGTCAATTTTTAAGTTTGGTGTCAATTGCATATTCATCTTGCATTTTTCGAAAATTGCATTCATGCATTGCATTCATCATGATCTTCAAGTTGTTCTTGGCCAGTCTTCTTGTTTGATCTTCATATTTTCTTGTTTTATGTCTTTTCTTGTTTTTCATATGCATTCTTGAATTCTTAGTGTCTAAAAATTAAAAATCTTTAAGTTGAGTATCTTGCATGTTTTTCTTTTCTTAAAAATTTTCAAAAATAAGTCTTGATGTTCATCTTGATCTTCAAAGTGTTCTTGGTGTTCATCTTGACATTCATAGTGTTCTTGCATGCATCACATGTTTTGATCCAAAATTTTCATGCATTGAGTCTTTTTGATGTTTTTCTCTTTCTTCATTAAAATTCAAAAATAAAAAAAATATCTTTCCCTTCTTCACTCATAAATTTTCAAAAATTTGAGTTGACTTTTTCAAAACTTGTTAAAATTTAGTTGTTTCTTATGAGTCAAATCAAATTTTCAATTTAAAAATCTTATCTTTTTCAAAATCTTTTTCAAAAATCAAATCTTTTTCATTTTTCTTATTTATTTTCGAAAATTTTAAAAATATTTTTCAAAAATCTTTTCTTAATTTTATCCTATAATTTTCGAAAATATTATCAACAATTAATATTTTGATTAAAAAATTTCAAGTTTGTTACTTGCTTGTTAAGAAAGATTCAAACTTTAAGTTCTAGAATCATATCTTGTGATTACTTGTGAGTCAAGTCATTAATTTTGATTTCAAAATTTCAAATATTTTTCAAACAAATATCTTTCAATCATATCTTTTCAAACTTTGATTTCAAAATCTTTTTCTAACTTCTTATCTTTTCAAATTTAATTTTCAAATCTTCTTAATATCTTTTCTAATCATATATTTTCATATCATATCTTTTTCAAATATCTTTTCTAATTTCTTATCTTCTTATCTTTTAAAAATTAATTTTCAAAATTTGTTTCAACTAACTAATTAACTTTTTGTTTGTTTCTTATCTCTTTCAAAACTACCTAACTAACTATCCATCTCTAATTTTCGAAAATATCTCCCTCTTTTTCAAAAAGTTCTTTTCAATTAATTAATTGTTTTAAATTTTAATTTTAATTTTACCTCTCCTTTAATTTTCGAAAATCATCAACCCCTTTTCAAAAATTATTTTCGAAAACTCCTCCCTCTCATCTTCTTCTATTTATTTATTCATTTACTAACACTTCTCTTCATCTCAAATCACTGCTCCTATCCTCACCCTTGTGTTTGGATTATCCATTCTTCTTCACTCTTATTCCCTTTCTTCTTCTACTAACAACAAGGGAACCTCTATACTGTGGTAAAAAGGATCCCTATTATTATTTTCTGTTTCCTTCTTCTTCATATGAGCAGGAGCAAGGACAAGAACATTCTTGTTGAATCAGACCCTGAACCTAAAAGGACTCTGAAGAGAAAACTAAGAGAAGTTAAAATACAACAATTCAGAGACAACCTTACAGAAATTTTTGAAAAAGAAGAAGACAATATGGCCGAAAATAATAATAATGCAAGGAGGATGCTTGGTGACTTCACTGTACCTAATTCTAATTTACATGGAAGAAGCATCTCAATTCCTGCCATTGGAGCAAACAACTTTGAGCTTAAACCTCAATTAGTTTCTCTTATGCAGCAGAACTGCAAGTTTCATGGACTTCCATCTGAAGATCCTTTTCAGTTCTTGACTGAATTTTTGCAGATCTGTGATACTGTTAAGACCATTAGGGTTGATCCCGAGGTCTACAGGCTTATGCTTTTCCTATTTGCTGTAAGAGATAGAACTAGAGTGTGGTTAGACTCTCAACCCAAAGATAGCCTGAACTCTTGGGATAAGCTGGTCACGGCTTTCTTAGCCAAGTTCTTTCCTCCTCAAAAGCTGAGTAAGCTTAGAGTGGATGTTCAAACCTTCAGACAGAAAGAAGGTGAATCCCTCTATGAAGCTTGGGAGATATATAAGCAACTGACCAAAAAGTGTCCTTTTGACATGCTTTCAGAATGGACCATCCTGGATATATTCTATGATGGTCTGTCTGAATTAGTTAAGATGTCATTGGATACTTCTGCAGGTGGATCCATTCACCTAAAGAAACACCTGCAGAAGCTCAAGAACTCATTAACATGGTTGCTAATAACCAGTTTATGTACACTTCTGAGAGGAATCCTGTGCGTAATGGGATGCCTCAGAAGAAGGGAGTTCTTGAAATTGATACTCCGAATGCCATATTGGCTCAGAACAAACTATTGACTCAGCAGGTCAATATGATTTCTCAGAGTCTGAATGGAATGCAAGCTGCATCCAACAGTACTCAAGAGGCATCTTCTGAAGAAGAGGCTTATGATCCTGAGAACCCTACAATAGCAGAGGTAAATTACAAGGGTGAATCCTATGGAAACACCTATAATCTCTCATGGAGAAATCACCCAAATCTCTCATGGAAGGATCAACAAAAGCCTCAACAAGGCTTTAATAATGGTGGAAGAAATAGGTTTAATAGTAGTAAACCTTTTCCATCATCCACTCAGCAACAGACAAAGAATTTTGAGCAGAATTCATCTAGCTTAGCAAATTTAGTTTCTGATTTATCTAAGGCCACTCTGAGTTTCATGAATGAAACAAGGTCGTCCATTAGAAATTTGGAGGCACAAGTGAGCCAGCTGAGTAAAAGGATCACTGAAATCCCTCCTAGTACTCTCCCAAGCAATACAGAAGAAAATCCAAAAGGAGAGTGCAAGGCCATTGATATAACCATCATGGCCAAATCCAAGGAGGAAGGGGAGGACGTGAATCCCAAGGAGGAAGACCTCCTGGGATGTCCAGTGACCAATAAGGAGTTCCCCTCTGAGGAACCAAAGGAATCTGAGACTCATCTAGAGACTATGGAGATTCCATTGAACCTCTTTATGCCATTCATGAGCTCTGATGAGTATTCCTCTTCTGAAGAGAATGAGGATGTTACTGAAGAGCAAGTTGCCAAGTTCTTTGGTGCAATCATGAAGCTGAATGCCAATTTATTTGGTAAAGAGACTTGGGGAGATGAACCTTCCCTGTTCACCAATGAACTGAATGCATTGGATCAACTGAGATTGCCTCAGAAGAAACAGGATCCTGGAAAGTTCCTAATATCTTGTACCATAGGCACCATGACCTTTGAGAAGGCTCTATGTGACTTTGGGTCAGGGATAAACCTCATGCCACTCTCTGTAATGGAGAAACTGGGAATCTTTGAGGTACAAGCTACTAAAATCTCATTAGAGATGGCAGACAATTCTAGAAAACAGGCTTATGGACAAGTAGAGGACATGTTAGTAAAGGTTGAAGGCCTTTACATCCCTGCTGATTTCATAATCCTAGATACTGAGAAGGATGAGGATGAATCCATCATCCTTGGAAGACCCTTCCTAGCCACAGCAAGAGCTGTGATTGATGTTGACAGAGGTGAACTAGTCCTTCAATTGAGTGAGGACTCCCTTATGTTTAAAACTCAAGGTCATCCTTCTGTAAACATGGAAAAGAGGCACAGTAAGCTTCTCTCAAAACAGAGTCATACAGAGCCCCCACAGTCAAACTCTAAGTGTGGTGTTGGGAGGCCACAACCAAACTCTAAGTTTGGTGTTGAACTCCCATATCCAAACTCTAAGTTTGGTGTTAGGGAGTCTCAACAATGCTCTGAACATCTGTGAGGCTCCATGAGAGTCCACTGTCAAGCTATTGACATTAAAGAAGCGCTTGTTGGGAGGCAACCCAATTTTTATTTATCTAATTTTATTTGTATTTTTATTGTTCTTTCATGTTTTATTAGGTTCATGATCATGTGGAGTCACAAAATAAATAGAAAAATCAAAAACAGAATCAAAAACAGCAGAAGAAAAATCACACCCTGGAGGAAGGGCTTACTGGCGTTTAAACGCCAGTAAGGAGCATCTGGCTGGCGTTCAACGCCAAAACAGAGCATGGATCTGGTATTAAACGCCCAAAACAAGCAGCATCCTGGCGTTCAAACGCCAGGAATGCACACTGAGGAAAACTGGCGCTGAACGCCAGAAACATGCTTTATTTTGGCGCTGAACGCCCAGAACAAGCACTAATTCGGCGTTTAAATGCCAAAATTACATGCAAAGGCATTTTACATGCCTAATTGGTGCAGGGATGTAATTCCTTGACACCTCAGGATCTGTAGACCCCACAGGATCATATCAGCATCTGTGGATCCCACAGGATCCCCACATACCTCCACTCACCTTTCCTCCTCATAATCCTATATCTCTCTTCCCCATCACCCCTTCACCACTCACATCTATTTCTTCTTCTTCTTCTTCTTCTATTCTTTCTTCTTTTGCTCGAGGGCGAGCAACATTCTAAGTTTGGTGTGGTAAAAGCATAGTTCTTTTTTGTTTTTCCATAACCATTGATGGCACCTAAGGCCAAAGAAACATCTAGAAAGAGGAAAGGGAAGACAAAAGCTTCCATCAAGGGTCTATAGCTCAGTGGTAGAACATTTGACTGCAAATCAAGAGATCCCTGAGATACCTCAGGGGATATATTTTCCTCCACACAATTATTGGGAGTAACTAAGGGTGGAACATCAAGAGCACTCCATCATCCTTCATGAAATTAGAGAAGATCAAAGAGCAATGAGGGAGGAGCAACAAAGACAAGGAAGAGACATAGAAGAGCTCAAGGACATCATTGGAAAACGCCACCATCACTAAGGTGGACTCATTCCTTGTTCTTAAATTTTCTGTTTTTCGTTTTCTTATGTTAAATTTTATCTATGTTTGTGTCTTTATTACATGATCATTAGTGTCTAAGTGTCTATGCCTTAAAGTAGTGAATATGAACCCATCACCTTTCTTAAATGAAAAATGTTTTAAAAACAAAAGAACAAGAAGTACATGGTTTCGAATTCATCCTTGAAACTAGTTTAATTATTTTGATGTGGTGACAATACACTTTGTTTTCTGAATGAATGCTTGAACAGTGCATATGTCTTTTGAAGTCGTTGTTTAAGAATGTTAAATATGTTGGCTCTTGAAAGAATGATGAACAGGAGACGTGTTATTTGATAATCTGAAAAATCATAAAAATGATTCTTGAAGCAAGAAAAAGCAGTGAATAGAGGAAAGCTTGCGAAAAAAAAAGAAAAGAAAAATAGCGAAAAAATAGGAAAAAAAAAGAGAGAAAAAGCAAGCAAAAAAAGCCAAAAGCTCTTAAAACCAAAAGGCAAGAGCAAAAAGCCAATAACCCTTAAAACCAAAAGGCAAGGGTAAATAAAAAGGATTCCAAGGCTTTGAGCATCAGTGGATAGGAGGGCCTAAAGGAATAAAATCCTGGCCTAAGCGGCTAAACCAAGCTGTCCCTAACCATGTGCTTGTGGCGTGAAGGTGTCAAGTGAAAACTTGAGACTGAGCGGTTAAAGTCAAGGTCCAAAGCAAAAGAAGAGTGTGCTTAAGAACCCTGGACACCTCTAATTGGGGACTTTAGCAAAGCTGAGTCATAATCTGAAAAGGTTCACCCAATTATGTGTCTGTGGCATTTATGTATCCGGTGGTAATACTGGAAAACAAAGTGCTTAGAGCCACGGCCAAGACTTATAAAGTAGCTGTGTTCAAGAATCAATATACTGAACTAGGAGAATCACTAACACTATCTAAACTCTGAGTTCTTATAGATGCCAATCATTCTGAACTTCAATGGATAAAGTGAGATGGCAAAACTATTAAGAGGCAAAAAGCCACAAGTCCCGCTCATCTGATTGGAGCTATGTTTCATTGATAGTTTGGAATTTATAGTATATTCTCTTCTTTTTATCCTATTTGATTTTCAGTTGCTTGGGGACAAGCAACAATTTAAGTTTGGTGTTGTGATGAGCGGATAATTTATACGCTTTTTGGCATTGTTTTTAGTATGTTTTTAGTAGGATCTAGTTACTTTTAGGGATGTTTTTATTAGTTTTTATGTTAAATTCACATTTCTGGACTTTATTATGAGTTTGTGTGTTTTTCTATGATTTCAGGTAATTTCTGGCTGAAATTGAGGGACTTGAGCAAAAAAATCAGATTCAGAGGTTGAAGAAGGACTGCTGATGCTGTTGGATTATGACCTCCCTGCACTCAAAGTGAATTTTCTGGAGCTACAGAACTTAAAATGGCGCTCTTCCAATTGCGTTGGAAAGTAGACATCCAGGACTTTCCAGAAATATATAATAGTTCATACTTTGGCTGAGTTTAGATGACGCAAAAGGGCGTTGAACGCCAGTTCTACGCTGTAGTCTGGAGTTAAACGCCAGAAACACGTCACGAACCAGAGTTGAACGCCAAAAACACGTTACAACTTGGCGTTCAACTCCAAAAGGAGCATCTGCACGTGAAAACTTCAAGCTCAGCCCAAGCACACACCAAGTGGGCCCCGGAAGTGGATTTATGCATCAATTACTTACTTCTGTAAACCCTAGTAGCTAGTTTAGTATAAATAGGACTTTTTACTATTGTATTTACATCTTATGATTTTTAGTTCAACTTTGGATCATATTGATCACGTTTGGGGGCTGGCCATTCGGCCATGCTTGAACCTTCATCACTTATGTATTTTCAACGGTAGAGTTTCTGCACTCCATAGATTAAGGTGTGGAGCTCTGTTGTTCCTCATGATTTAATGCAAAGTACTACTGTTTTTGTATTTAATTCAACTTATTCCGCTTCTAAGATATCCATTCGCACCCAAAAACATGATGAATGTGATGATTATGTGACGCTCATCATCATTCTCACTTATGAACGCGTGCCTGACAAACACTTCCGTTCTACATGCAAACAAGCTAGAATGAATATCTCTTAGATATCTAATACAGGGGACCGAGTCCGAGATATTAGAATCTTCGTGGTATAAGTTAGAACCCATGGATGGCCATTCTTGAGATCCGGAAAGTCTAAACCTTATCTGTGGTATTCCGAGTAGGATCCGGGAAGGGATGGCTGTGACGAACTTCAAACTCGCGAGTGCTGGGCGTAGTGACAGACGTAAAAGGAGGGTGAATCCTATTCTAGTATGATTTAGAACCTCCAGATGATTAGCCGTGCCGTGACAGAGCATTTGGACCTTTTTCACAGAGAGGATGGGATGTAGCCATTGACAACGGTGATGCCTTACAGAAAGCTTGCCATGGAAAGGAGTAGGAATGATTGGATGAAGACAGTAGGAAAGCAAAGGTTCAGAGGAACGAAAGCATCTCTATATGCTTATCTGAAATTCTCACGAATGATTTACATAAGTATTTCTATCTTTATTTTCTGTTTATTTATTATTATTATTCGAAAACTCCATAACCATTTGATATCCGCCTGACTGAGATTTACAAGATGACCATAGCTTGCTTCATAGCAACAATCTCCGTGGGATCGACCCTTACTCACGTAAGGTTTTATTACTTGGACGACCCAGTGCACTTGCTGGTTAGTTGTATCGAAGTTGTGAATGAAAAATAATTTATTAAGATGTGCGTACTGAGTTTTTGGCGCCGTTGCCTGAGATCACAATTTCGTGCACCAAAGGGCCACTGGTGGAGATGATCCAGGCAAATGGCGACCTGTTTGCCTGGATACCATCCGACATGCCGAGGATTGACCCCCAGATCATGTCACACCACCTAGCTGTGAAGACGAAAGCTAAGCCAGTGGCACAAAGGAGGAGGAAAATTTCCAAAGAAAGAGCCGATGAGGTGGCCAGACAAACGGCTGGCCTGCTAGAAGTAGGATTCATTCGGGAACTAGACTATTCGACTTGGCTGTCGAATGTAGTCCTGGTTAAGAAGGCCAATGTGAGATGGAGAATATGTGTGGACTATTCGACCTCAATAAGGCGTGCCCCAAGGATTCCTTCCCCCTTCCTAATATTGATGCTCTTGTTGACGCGGCTGCGGGATACCGGTATCTGTGTTTTATGGACGCGTACTCAGGCTATAATCAGATACCAATACACCGGCCAGATGAAGAGAAGACGGCATTCATAATTCCAGGGGGAACATACTGCTACAAGGTAATGTCGTTTGGATTAAAGAACGCGGGTGCTACATACCAAAGGCTAATGAACAAGATATTTAAGAATCTTATCGGCAAGACGGTGGAAGTGTACGTAGACAACAATCTGGAAAAGACCACAAAGGTTGAAGACCTCATTACTGATCTAAAGATTGTGTTCACATCTCTCCGGCGGCACGGCATGAGGCTTAACCCGCTCAAATGCGCCTTCGCCGTGGAAGCCGGAAAGTTCTTAGGTTTCATGATAACCCAGAGAGGGGTGGAGGCCAACCCTGAGAAATGCGAAGAAATCTTAAAAATGAAGAGCCCCAGATGCATGAGAGACGTCCAGAGATTGGCGAGAAGGCTCACCGCACTATCCCGTTTCCTCGGGGCCTCGGCTGCCGAGGCTCTGCCATTCTTCAACTTAATGGAAAAGGGGATAGCGTTCGAATGGACCCCGGCATGTGAAGAAGCCTTCAAGCACTTCAAGGAGATAATCTCGGCATCGCCTGTCCTCGATAAACCTAAGAATGGAGAGGCGCTGTACCTATACTTGGCAATAACTGATGAGGCTTTGGCGACAGTCTTGGTGCGAGAAGAAGGAAAGATCCAGCAACCAATCTACTTTGTAAGTAAGGCGTTACAAGGGGCGGAACTGAGGTACAGTAAGCTGGAGAAGCTAGCATATGCACTCCTGACCTCCTCCCGCAGACTGCGACAGTATTTCCAAGGACACCAGATAATTGTCAGGATGGACCAAGCAATCCGCTAAGTACTCCAAAAACCCGACCTAGCGGGAAGGATGATGACCTGGGCAATCAAGCTATCCTAGTATGACTTACAGTACGAATCCAGGCATGCGATCAAGGCCCAAGCCATGGCTGACTTCCTGGTCGAAGTAACGGGAAACCCCCCTCCCCCCCGAGGCACCGAGCACACGGTGGAAGTTCCATGTAGACGGGGCCTCCTACCAGACGTTCGGGGAGCGGGGATCATCCTGGAAAGTCCAACCGGAGTCGTATATGAATAATCGGTCAAGTTTGAATTCCTGGTGTCCAACAATCAAGCGGAATACGAGGCCTTATTGGGCGGCCTAGTTCTTGCAAGAGAGGTTGGGGCGACCAGAATAGAAGTGTGCAGCGACTCTCAGGTCATCACATCACAGATCAATAGAACATACCAAACCAGAGATTCACTATTACAGAAATATCTGGAGAAGGTCAGAAAGCTGAGCGAGGAGTTTGACAAGGTCACGGTGTAGCACGTTCCGAGAGATAGGAACACCCGAGCAGACCTCTTATCAAAGCTGGTAAGTACGAAGCCAGGAACGGGAAACCGATTCCTGATTCAATGTCTAGTAAAGGAACCAATAGTGACCCTGCATGTAACACAGGCAACTGACCCCCCTTCTGGATGAGCCCAATCGTTGATTTTTTGGAAAAAGGTAAACTCCCTGAGGACGACAAGATGGCAAAGGCGCTGAGAAGAGAAGCGGCCAAGTATACAATAATACAAGGCCAGCTGTTTAAGAAAGGGTTTATCCAACCCCTACTGAAGTGCCTGCGCCCCGACCAAACGGACTACGTGTTAAGTAAAGTCCACAAGGGATGCTGCGGTCACCACATCGGAGGGAAAGCCTTGGCCCGAAAGCTCGTCAGGGCCGGTTACTACTGGCCCTCAATGATGACGGTTTCCAAAGAGTTTGTAAAGAGATGCGGGAAATGCCAGGAGAATGCCAACTTTCATGGAGCGCCGGCAGCCGAACTGAGCCTGATGATGGCCACCCGACCATTTCAACAATGGGGAATCGACCTGTTAGGGCCTTTCCCAACTGGACCTGGACAGGTCAAATATCTAATTCTTGCCATCGACTATTATACAAAGTGGGTAGAAGCCGAGCCGTTAGCCAGTATATCCTCGGCCAACTGTCGGAAATTCCTGTGGAGGCAAGTAATTGCCAGATTCAGGATACCAGCGGTCATCATCTCGGACAACGGGACGCAGTTTGCCGATAAGAAATTCGGAGAATTTTTCGCCGGCTTGGGCATAAAGCAAAAGTTCTCGTCTGTTGAGCACCCCCAAACTAATGGCCAATTCAAAGTGGCGAATAAGGTCATCTTACAAGGCCTCAAAAAGTGACTCGACCAGAAGAAGGGAGCATGGGCGAACGAGCTAGCCTCAGTCCTCTGGTCCTATCGCACAACTCAACAGTCATCTACCGGGGAAACGCCCTTCCGGCTCACACACGGAGTGGACGCGATAATTACCGTCGAGGTTGGGGAACCGAGCCTACGACTACTTTTAGGAGGAGTCGAGGAAGCCGTAGAAAAGGACTTTGTAGATGAGACCAGGGAGATGGCCCACTTGTCAGAAACAGCGTTGAAGCAGAGGGTGGCCCTACGGTACAATGCCAAAGTCCTCAAGAGAGACTTTGAGTTGAACGACCTAGTCTTACGACGTAACGACGTCAGACTCCCAACACCAGGAGAATGAAAGTTAGCGGCAAATTAGGAAGGTCCATACAGGGTGAAGGCAGTACTCGGCAACGGTGCGTACAAGTTAGAACGGCAGGGAAGTTCCTAGGACCTGGAACGCGGGGAACCTAAGAAGATTCTAGTCCTAGAAGCCGAGGCAAACCAAGCGAGCAAGCGGTCTGACGGTCTAACCAGTTTAGTAAGACCCGTACTACTTTATGTGAGATTATTTGCCCTTTGTTATCTGTTTACCATTACTCATATTCATATTATTCGCCATTAGTTGTTTGTTTCAAGTAGTTGTTTATTGGCAATTCGTCATCATTTTTCCTCGTTTTCAATGTTATTTAAAGTAACCAAATTACTTTGCCAAGTAGAAGTAATCAACGCCAGAACAACACGATTTCCCGGGACTGATCACCCCGAAAACCACCGAAGTAACAAACGCCACAATAAACGGCCACTAAAATGATAAAAGCCACGACCTGGCTTCAATAGTTACCAACGAAACGGTAAAACAAGTAAGCAAATAGTTAATTACCGGCAAAAAGGTAAGAAAGCATCAAACAAGCCGAGTCCCCAAAAAGCGGGAAATAAGCAGTCTATCACATACCAACAAAATGGTAAACGGATTCGCTAAAACTACTAAAGTGTTCAAAGGTGTACAAGTTGCAAAATTAAGAAAAATACAAATCGCATTACTTCTTCAGCATATCAACAATCTTTTCATCCTTGATGGTCTTGAAAACGCCAACAGCCAACGTGTCAAAATCAGGAGCCAGCAGCTTCACCTGAGCTTTGAGGGCCACCTCAGTCATCAAGATGGCACCCTTGCCTTGCTTCACGGTCTCTTTGTACTTATTTTTCAAATCAGCTGCTTCATTCTTGGCCGCGATTGCCGACGAAAGAGCCTCATCACGCTCCTTCTCGAGCTCCTTCACCCGACCTTGAGCAGCGTTCAGCTGATCCTCCAAGGCAAGCTCCCGCTCGGTAAATCGCACCACGGTAGCATCGGAGGTCTTAATCTTCTCCTCGGCTTCAGCTAGCTGTGTCTGGAGCGACTTCACCTCAACCTTGTACTTGTTATTAGCTTGGACAGAGGACTCAAGCTTGTTCTCCAACGATCGCGCCGCAGCCAAGGCGGCTTCCGCTTTCCTCGCTATGGTGGCTCCCCGGAGCAAAGTACGGTACATCCATCTGGCCTGCGAAGAGAGATCCCCACCATGGAAGAAGTCCTCCGTGCCGGGGAGCAGTTGGAAATCAATAAAGTTCCCGGCATCAAAGTTCTTCTCCATCACCGTGAGGACACCCTCGGGGCTAGAGGACAGTTTCCTCTTTCTCGGGTTGTGAAGGATAACCACCTCTTCATCCTCCACCTTGACCCCTGGTTGGGGACCCAGACCAGCACTGGTCCTGATCACCTCACCCTGGGCAGGTTGCGATTGTACCTCGGCCGCGACGGCATCATAGGGAGGCACCTCGTTGTGAGGAATGGTAGAGGCATCATCACTATCATCAGCAAGGAATGTATTAAAGAAAGTATCAAGTCCAACTTGCTCGCCAGCCATCGATACTGAAACAAAACATGGAAGCTAGTTAGTCATTAAACCGGTTGAATAAACAAGGGTAATAGGAAGAACGGGTGCACCACTAAACAACTACTCACATATATAACTCCTAGCCATATCCTGATCACCCATGAGGAGATGGAGATTAACGTGATTCTTCCCAAAAACGGCCAACAACACGTCGGCGACCTTCTTGTTCTCGGGAGATAACCCCTTGCATGTCACCTTGGTAAAGGCATTGGCTCCCGTCCCGAAACTCCAATAGGTCGGGATGCGACATTCTCCCTCCAATGTCAACTAAAAGGGATGCCGACCTTCAGCCGGACGAACCTTAAAGTATTTATCCTTGAAACCATGGTACGAATCCTCAAACAGGCCAAAGATCCTCCGACCTTGGGCAGACCAGAAAGACATGAAGCCTTTTTTGGC
The DNA here is from genome assembly GCF_003086295.3 of Arachis hypogaea. NCBI lineage: Eukaryota > Viridiplantae > Streptophyta > Magnoliopsida > Fabales > Fabaceae > Arachis > Arachis hypogaea. Next base: position 19,847,987 of record NC_092046.1, on the reverse strand, counting down.
CTTCCCCTCTTTAGAAGGATTCGTCAGGGTAAAAAGGAAAAGAAATACCTCGACGGAGGCCGGCACCTCTAAGTACTCACATACCATCTCGAAACAGCGGATAGAAGCCCAGCTGTTCAGATGCAACTGAGACGGCACCACATCACATCGGTTGAGTAGCGCCATTTGAAAAGGAGATACGAACCCCCAGCTAGGTGAACATCGCCTTATAAAACCAGATACAATCGGGGACCCGGGGAGAGTGTGGATTCAAGTGGAATATCCGTTCCTGGGAGGCGGGAACGAAAACCTCATAGTTATTCTCTTCGTCTCCTCCTCCGTAGAGGTACTCGGCTTGTCGGAACTCGGTAAGTTCCTCTAAGTCCATTTGGTTAGGGGTATCCTTCACATCCGAGGTTACCCAAGCATATCGATCATAAGGTGCTCTCGCAATGGGAACCCGCACAACAGGACGTTGAGCCATACCTACAGTGGGGGCACCACTCACAGTTAGTCTAAGAGACCGGGAGACCGGGACTGGCCCAAAAACTACAGTTTGCCTATTCGATAGCTACAGTCAAACAAGGGATAAATTTATAGCCAAAACAAAGCCTAAAAAACCAAAATTCTGGAATGGTAACCCCTCTAATGCGTCTACCTAATGCTAACGCCATTCAACATGCAATCCAATCAAACGAACAACACGCATACGAAGGTGAAACAGGAAATCAAGCGGCATAAATAGCAAAATAAAGTTATCCAGACTGAGGGATGAAAGATGGAGCTTACCAAGACAATCATAATGATCGAAGGAGGGTGGAAAATTGGAGGAGACTTGAACGGAGCAGGAAGTTGCAGCAAGGAATTTGGAAAGGGATGGGAGAAAGTGAAAGGAGTGTGATGACAGTAAGGAAGTGAAAACTGAAAGAAAAACTAACTCCAAGAAGCGCGAAATACAGGGGTACATCGGTCATTTCACGCAGGGTTTTGAATCACTCATTAAGAGCATTAAATGCTCGACGCAAAAAATAAAGCGAGAAACAACGCTCCCCTGCAGCGAGAAGGTTCACACACGCAAACAAGATACCCCCCAATCGCGCGTGACCGACTGATAAGAGAATTTTTCGTCGATCTAGATTTTTCTCAAATTAGAATTCACTTCGTTGCAAGTATAGTCTAGATCAACAACTAATTCCCAATCAAATTTAGATCAAAAGAATAGTCACATTCAAAACACAATAACCGAGAATATTAAACTCCCGGGTCGTCTTTCTTAGGAGTTGCAAATGAAATGTCATATTATTGGCTATGGGAGAATTTGCAAGAGAAGCAAGTAATGTAAATGGCAAGAAAGTAAATGATCATGCAAGGAATTAAAAGTCAAAGCAATTAAAGAAAGAAAAGGAAAATTCAAATGCAAGAAACCTCTTGGCAAGTAATTGAGAGCTAAGGTTACTTATCCTAGCCATTGACCACAAACACATGATGATGATTATGAAGAGTTAATCCTACTTAGTCAACCTTACATCGAAGATAAGTCAAATAGGCATAGTTAATTCCAATCCCTAAATCCTAGTCAACACTATTAATGGGTCACTTAGAGTCAAGAAAAACCAAATCAACTAACTACTCTAATGTATCAACAAGAATGGACATCAATGACTCAAGGGTCACCAAAGTCCTCAATACCAAGCCAAGAGTGAAGAAAAAAAACTATGTAGAAACTAAGCCAAGCATTTTATCAAACAATTGGTGTGCATAAAAACAAAATAATATTAAATTATATTAAAAATAAAATCTAACTACCAAATGCAAGGAAATAATAATAACAACTAAAGAAAGCAAGGATTAACATGAAAATATAAACTTCATTAATTGAAATTAAAATTAACAAAAGTATCCATAAACATAAAAATGACAAAATAAAGGAAATAACAAAAGAGATGAAGAAGATAAAGACAAAAGGGAATGAAAACATAAAGCAAACTACACTAAAACAAGATTTAAAGACTGAAATTAAAGAAAATTAAACTAAACCTAACCTAATTCTAGAGAGAAGGGGGAGCTTCTCTCTCTAAAAAACTAAGAGAAAAACATGTAAAAGCTAAACCTAATTTCCCCCCTCCTTCATCCCTCTTCAATTTGGCTTGAAATAGCTTTAGAAATGAGTTGGATTAGGTTTTGGAGGCCCAGAATTTACCCCCAGCAATTTGCAATTAATGAGCTCACGTGCCAGGACTTGTGCGTACGCACAAATGTGTGCGTACGCACACTTGCTAAATCCTGACTTGTGCGTACGTAGAAATTGTGTGCGTAAAAGCACACTTAAGCTTATGTCCATTATAGCAAATTACATATCATTTTGAAGCCCCGGACATTAGCTTTCCAATGCCGCTGAAACCGCCTCATTTGGACCTCTGTAGCTCAAGTTATGATCAATTTAGTACCGAGAGGTCAGGGTGGACAGCTTTACAAATCCTTCATTTCTTGAATTCTTCCACTTTGTATGCTTTCCTTCCACTTTCTCAAGCTATTCTTACCTTCAAAACCTTAAATCACTCAAACAAACATATCAAGGCATCGAATGGGAGAAAAGTGAATTAAAATTGGCAATTTAAGCATGAAAAAGCATGTTTTTCACAATTAAGCACAATTAGGAAATAATTAACAAAAGTATGCTATTTCAATGAATAAATGCAAGAAAAGTGAATGAAATCCACCTAATTAAAGCAAATAAATACCAAGAAATGTGGATTCATCACATCCCCACACTTAAACAATAGCATGTCCTCGTGCTATACCAAATGAAGACAAGAAGGAGAATCAACAATTATTCAATGCAAACTATCTATATGCAATGTACCTATATGTATGTAACTATACTATCTAACTATCTATATGTATTTAATTAGTCCAAATAAATCAATTTCCAAAAAGAAAACATCTATATACGACCAAGGGCTAAGACAATCATAACCAAATCACATTCACAATTAAATTGAGTCATATAAAAGAATTTAATCAAACTTGCAAGATAAGCAATAATCATAGGTGAAAATATGGAATTGAGTAATTGAATCCTCACTGGATATGTGTATGCACTCTAGTCACTCAAGTGTTTAGGGTCAATTCACTCAATTCTCCTCTAATCATGCTTTCAAAAGTTTGTTCTTCATCTAACCAATCAATACAAATTTAATGTACATACGCAAAAATCATGAGGTCTTTTCAAGGTTGTAATGGGGCTAAGAGTAAAGGTAAGTGAGCTAAGTGAGCTTGTATTTGAATCTTTGATTAACCTAAGTTCTCACCTAACACATACACAACCTATATAATTCTAATACCATGCTTAGCTACCCATAATCTCACTTTTAAATATACACACACTCATGCATCAAATGCAATTCCATCATATGCATTAATTATTATTGAATTTCACATTGGGGTAATTTTGTTCTCCTTTTTATTTTTTCTTTTTTTTTCTTTTTCTTTCTTTTTTTTTTCTTTTCTTTTTTTTCAAGAACATAATATATATATATATACCAACACATCAATGCATATGGTTTCTATAATATTACATGAGTATGCACCCCAAATTTCTAAGATTTTTCAACAAGAATAAAACACCTATTCATCAACCAAAGTTCCCACATTTTCCCCATACTTAAACATTACACACTCTCACTAACTTAAGTTACTCAAATATTCAAATAAAGGACATTTTTATTATTTTTCACTTAAGGTTAATGATGTGCCAAAATAAAGAACAAAAAGGGGGCATTCATAGGCTCAAAGTGGCAAATAAAGGTGAATAAAATGGTAGGCTATTTGGGTTAAGTGAGCTATAAAGAAATAATGGCCTCAATCACATAATTACATAAATATACATTAAACAATGGATATATAGAATTAAACAAACCAAAGATTCCAATCATAAAGAAGAGCAACATACAAGAATGAAATAAGTGATCCAATGATGTAACCACACAATAAGACTCAAAAATTCACAAGTTGTACGTTCTTTAACTCAAAAGCCATATTCCACAATATATAAATCATGCAAGTTTCATAGAATTTCAACTCAATTCAATTCAAATTTTCAATGCCCTATATACAAAAGATAAGCTTCTTGAAAATTTCATTAATTGACTAACACTTATTCTATATATGTATATAGTGTGATTGGATGAAAAAGGTCAAAAATACTAAGTTTAATTCCCAATTTCAATCAAACCAAAATAGAAAGTGTATAGAAAATCAAACTAGGTGCAATCATCACATCATCCTAAATCACAACCAAGACAAAGAACCAAAAAAAGAAGAAAAAACATATGTACAAGACAAAATTAAGAGCAAAATGTCAAAATATACATAACTACTATATAATACTAAGTTATGTACAAGTAAAATTAAAAAGTGCAATAAACTAAGAAATTGCAATAAACTAAGTAAAAAGTTCCTCAAAAGGATAAAATATATACAAAGTACCAAACAAAACATAGAAAGAAACTACACTAAAAGTGTTTGGAAACGGAATTTTCACCCAAAATATGCTTGCTGAAGATGGACAACCTCCCCACACTTAAGATGTAGCACCGTCCTCGGTGCTTAGATCAAGCGGAGTGGAAAGAATCGTCGCTATCATCGGCTCATTCGTCTACTGGTGGGTCTCGGGTGATAGAATGGCTGTAAGAACGATGGTGGTGCTGAGAAGGAAAGAACTAAGTCACAAAACAACATATGAAGTGAACAGATAATAAAAATTTGAATGAAAGCATACATGAGATTCCAGTTAAAAGCAAATAGAAGCAACTTCCAATCAAATAAAGGAATCTAAGAAAGCTAACTTGCTTGTTTATCAAAGAGAAAAAGAAGAAAGGAGCATTGTTGCTATGCACAAAGAGAAAGAAAACAGTTATAAGTTATTGTTAGTTGAAAGGTAAAAAAAAAGTTAAAAGTTACATGAGTAAAAAGAAAATAGTTAGTTGAAAAAGAAAAAAAAAGTTAAAAGTCAAGAAAAGTTAGAAATTAATGTTAGTTGAAAAGGAAAAGAAAAGTCAAAGTTATATGAAGAAAAAGAAAAAGTTAGTTGAGAAAAGAAAAGAAAGAAAAGATAGTCAAAAGGTATGTTAAGAAAAAGAAAAAGTTAGTTGAAAAAGAAAACAAAGGTTAAAAGTTATGTAAAAAGAAGGCAAAAGTTAGTAAAAGAAATGGAAGAAAAATAAAAAATTAGGTGCATAGTCACAAGTTCTTTAATTCCAAAAAGTTTCAAAAATTTCAATACAAGCAAGTTTCTATTCACTTCTCAAAAAAATTCAAGATGCCAAAACAAGTGATGCACATGTATGTGTAGAGCACATCATCAAGTAAATATCAATCACAAGTAAATTGGTATAATTTAAAACAATTTGGCGTTGACAAAGTTAGAAACATAGAGAAACAAGTAAGCCAAAGAACATTCAAACACCAAATTCCAATGAGGCATGAAAGTCACAAGTTGAAACAAGAATTGAAAACCTCATGATCTATGTGACTTAATGTAAGTTAGGCATGAATAGAATGAATCAAATCAACCACATAGTTTGAAAACCTTCAAATTTGTGAGTTTATGCAAAAGAGGCTCAAATTTTCCAAAGAATTTCAAGTTTATGGTCAATTTAAAAATTCACTTGAACTATTCAATGCATAGAAGTAAATTAGCATCACAAGTAAGCAAAGAAAGTTAGAAGCATGACCAAAACTTTCAAAGAAGTTCTTGAGGAGTTTTCCAAAACCATTTAGCAAACAAGATTCTTTTTGACACAGAAATCTGTCAAATAGAATCTTGTTGCCCCAAATAACACAATGTCACTTAATAAAATAAGGTTAGAAAAAATCCGGCAGCATTTCAGCAGTAAATTGGCCTATTTCAATCAATCAATTCAGACTTCCTATGAATTCATTGACAATTAAAAACACAACAACCATATATGTAACCATGGGAAGTAAGCAAATGAGCCAACATGGATTGAAAAATCAGTAGCAGTCAAACTTGAAGCAAGAACAAAATGGATAATTGAACTTGAGCAATTGACAATTTAATTCAAATTCAAGAAAGGCAGTATCATTCAGCAACAAAACAGCAATCAATGGCCCAACATACAGCATCAAAACAGTAATAATGAACAATCCAGCAGCAATAACAACTCGAATTCATAAATTTATCAAGATCATCATCACTGCAACAGCCATATCTAGGAATTGTTTGTTTTAAAAACCAACCACCAACAAGAAAAAGCAATAATTAACAACCGGGCAGCATTCTGTTCTTTGAATTCAATAACCATTCCAGAAGCAGCATGAGTTTAAACAATTAAGCATAACTGAATCCAACAACCAAGTGCAAATTGAACCAAGAACTCAGCCCATAACACTCAGCAACAAGAAACCAAGAAAAATTAATGAAACAGTAACACTTTCACAGCATCTATTTTGGACAATGAACAAAAATACAATACACAGCAATCACAAGTCCAGAATTCAACACCAAAATAGTAGAATAAACAAGTTCATCCAGGGCAGCATTCAGGGAAGAGACAAAATCATTCTGAACAACAGCAGCAATCACAATTGAAATTCATAACAGCCTTCAGCAAGAGTAGAGCAGCAATAAGACTATGCAGCAGCATCAAGAAATCAATTCAGCACAGAGCAGATCAATGAAACAGCAACATTCCAAACAACATTATTAATCAAAACAAACCTAAATCCACTATCCACGCCAGATTCTCTAACCACCTAATCAACTAAACTAAACCAATTGAACTAAACAAGCTAAACAGAATGAGCTAAACCATATAAATCAAACAGAAATAAAATAAAAATGAGAAGAAAGGGAACCTGGGAAGCAGAATTGGACAGAGGAAGGGGAGGGATAGAAGAAGGTTGATGATGGTGAGTGAATGGCCGGAGCAACTCAGCTGGCCTGGTAGTGGAGCTACTCTAATGGTAGCAGCGGAGGAGGGGCGCAGCAAAGAAACAGGGGCCTTGCCCTGTTCTGGCCTTCGAAACGCAGTGAAGAGCAACAGGGGGAAGGAGCTCGTGTGTGGGAGGAAAAAGGGTTGGGTCGCCGTGGCTCGTCGATGGTGGAGGCTACGGTAGTTCGCGGTGGTGGTTCGGCCAGTGAGAGGAGGCGCGAGGGTAACATCGCGATGGCACTGGGCTTGGTGGAAGCTAGAAGAGGGAAAGGGGAAGAGAAAGGGGCGTGGCGGTGTGGGTTATCGCCGGCGATTATGGATGAAGGGAAGGGGGTGTGGTGTCGCGGCTGAGGTGGCGCGGAGGAGCAGAGAGCATGCAAAGGGAGCTCTGGCGGCTACTTGTAGCGCGAAGAGGAGGGTCGGGGCGCCGGACAGGACGCGGCGGCGCGGTTGGGTAACAGGGCTGCGAAAACAGAAGGCGACGGTGGTGCTGGGCTCGCGGAGTTGCGGGCGGAGAAGGGTGTGAACGGGAAACGGGAAAGAGGAGGAGAAGAAGAGGTGAGGTCGCCGGCGGCTGCGAGCTCGCCGCGGCAGTTGTGAGCGAAGGTGGGTGATTGACGGGAAAGAGCTGGTGATGATGGTGAAGAAGATGATGGTAAGGAGGTTGTGACTCAGAGAAGAGGAAAAGACAACAGAAGGGGAGAGGAGGGGGATGCAGAGGCGCCAACTGTGCGGGTGCTCCCAGCAGAAGGGGTGAATTGGGGGTGCGTATGCACCAACGTTCGTGCGTACGAGGAAAATGGGCAATAGTACATGTGCATATGATGTGCGAACGAGGCGAGTATGAGCGTGTGCGTACCCACGCAGCAGGAGTGTGCCTACGTACAAAGTGAAATTTTGTTTTTTTCAAAACAGAATTTCACCCAAACATTCTAATATGCATATAAACAAGAAATTAATAAAAATATGTAACTATTTACATTAAACTTTAAAATTAATCCAAAATTTTATTTTTCAAATCAAAATTATGGACTATTCAAAGCACTTGTAATATTCACAAATAAAAATTTATCCAAATTCAACTATCCAAAAACTAATTAAAAATTTTAAAAGTGTAATTGAAGTCAAAAAGACAATTTAAACAAAATTACTAACTATTCACATATGCATTTTAAAATAAAAATTTATTACTATCAACCAAGAGACATATTTATAAGCAAAAAAAAAACAAGTAAGCAATCAAAAACAAACTATTCACATATTAACAATAACCAATAATGTAACACCATTGCAATCCCCGGCAACGGCGCCAAAAATTTGATAAGAGAATTTTTCATCGATCTAGATTTTTCTCAAATTAGAATTCACTTCGTTGCAAGTATAGTCTAGATCAACAACTAATTCTCAATCAAATTTAGATCAAAAGAATAGTCACATTCAAAACACAATAACTGAGAGTATTAGACTCCCGGGTCGTCTTTCCTAGAAATTGCAAATAAAATGTCATATTATTCGCTATGGGGGAATTTGCAAGAGAAGCAAGTAATGTAAATGGAAAGAAAGCAAATGATCATGCAAGGAATTAAAAGTCAAAGCAATAAAAGTCAAAGCAATTAAAGCAAGAAAAGGAAAATTCAAATGCAAGAAACCTCCTGGCAAGTAATTGAGAGTTAAGGTTACCTATCCTAGCCATTGACCACAAACACATGATTATTATGAAGAATTAATCCTACTTTGTCAACCTTACATCGAAAATAACTCAAATATGCATAGTTAATTCCAATCCCTAAGTCCTAGTCAACACTATTAATGGGTCACTTAGAGTCAAGAAAAACCAAATCAACTAACTACTCTAATGTATCAACAAGAATGGACATCAATGACTCAAGGGTCACCAAAGTCCTCAATACCAAACCAAGAGTGAAGAAAAAAACTATGTAAAAACTAAGCCAAGCATTTTATCAAATACTTGGTGTCAATGAAAATAAAATAATATTAAATTATATTAAAAATAAAATCTAACTACCAAATGCAAAGAAATAATAATAACAACTAAAGAAAGCAAGGATTAACATGAAAATATAAATTGCAGTAATTGAAATTAAAATTAACAAAAGTATCCATAAACATAAAAATGACAAAAAAAAAGGAAATAACAAAAGAGATGAAGAAGATAAAGACAAAAGGGAATGAAAACATAAAGGAAACTACACTAAAACAAGATTTAAAGACTGAAATTAAAGGAAATTAAACTAAACCTAACCTAACTCTAGAGAGAGGGGGGAGCTTCTCTCTCTAGAAAACTAAGAGAAAAAAATGTAATAGCTAAACCTAATTGCCCCCCATATCCTTCTTCAATTTGGCTTGAAATAGCTTCAAAAATGAGTTGGATTGGGTTTTGGAGGCCCAGAATTCACCCCATCGATTTGCAATTAATGAGCTCACGTGCCAGGACTTGTGCATACGCACAAATGTGTGCGTACGCACACTTGCTAAAACCCGACTTGTGCGTACACACAAATTGTGTGTATGAACACTTAAGCTTATGTCTACAATAACAAATTGTATATCATTTTGAAGCCCCGTACGTTAGGTTTCCAATGCCGCTAAAACTGCCTCATTTGGACCTCTGTAGTTCAAGTTATGATCAATTTAGTACCGAGAGGTCAGGGTGGACAGCTTTACAAATCCTTCATTTCTTGAATTCTTCCACTTTGTATGCTTTCCTTCCACTTTCTCAAGCCATTCTTGCCTTCAAAACCTTAAATCACTCAAACAAACATATCAAGGCATCGAATGGGAGAAAAGTGAATTAAAATTGGCAATTTAAGCATGAAAAAGCATGTTTTTCACAATTAAGCACAATTAGAAAAGAATTCACAAAAGCATACTATTTCAATGAATAAATGCAAGAAAAGTGAATGAAATCCACCTAATTAAAGCAAATAAATACCAAGAAATGTGGATTCATCACCGACAAAACAACAACACACGCAAGGATGAACTGAACGCGCCAACCACGATGCTCACGGCCATAGCTGGCGCGTTAGGGGAACTGTTGCGGCCCGGTCCAGTCAGCACAGCCTGATCCGGTTCTGCATACGGGACGACCCGACCCGAGAGGGCGCTCCCACACCCGAGCCATGACCCGGTCACCTACGCCCCTGCTGCCAACCGCACGACAGCTATGAGAGGAAACTTCCTAGAAGGAGACCCCCTCCTGTGGGTCCTACTGACAGGGTATATATGGGGAGGGTCCTACCCCACCCCGAGGTACGTCACTACCCCCTCACTCTCAGAGCCACATGTGCACTTTTTGACTTGGGCGTCGGAGTGTCATTGCAGGTGACCCCCTATCACTTCACAAGCAGCTCGGGAGATCGTCAACCCACGCGTCTTGCTCACAGGCTCAGACCCAGGCCGATTCCCATCTCACCTAGATAACCTCAGCAACCCGTCCAGGAAACCGACGAACCGAACAGATTCCAATTGTAAGATTGAGTAATTGAAAAATAAATTGATGATAGATTATTCACCAATTTATAATCTTAATATTAAAAGAGATAAGATTAGAGTATCTAAATCAAAATAAAAACTTAAAAATTGAAGATAGAATTTTAAAGATAAGATAGAAGAATAATAAAATAATAATTTATAAACACGAGGAGGAAAATTTAGAATAGTGTAACATATAATGCAATGCACAATTCAATTGATTGGGTAACACAACCAATTAATTGAATTGTGAAAATCCATATTGTTTTGAAGATTTAAATCGATTGGTAACAGAAACAATCGATTGAATAATAAAAACTCACTTTCTAATCACAGTTCAATCGATTGTGCAACAATTTCAATTGATTGAATTTTGAAAACTCATATTGCCGTGCGAAAATCAATCGATCTGAAAAAATCCATAGTATCTTGCAACATCCAATTGATTGTGATGTATGTCCAATCGATTGAATTACCAAGAAATACGATTTCACTAACGTTTACACATGTAACGAATTAAAGATAAAAAATCAATTGATTTGGATTGTTAAAATATTTATCACGATTAATAGAAGATCTATTTTATTATTATTTTTATTTTTAATTGTTAATAAATATGATAGATGAATGAATAAAATAATTATTTATAAAATAAAAAATAAATTTTATAATTAAATAATATATAAAAAATTAATTTATAATTAAAATTAAATAAAAACTATTTAACAGTTATTAAAAAATTTAAAAAATATATTTTGTTACAAGACTATTAAATAGTAGTTCAAACATTATGAGATTGTCGAATCCTGTCCTATTAGCTATAATAGTGTCGTCAAATATGTTTGGAAACTGCATCTCACCAACGAGTGAGGTCTTTTATGTGGTTAACCAGCAACAATGCCCTCTTAATGAATCAGGAATGAGTTAGAAGGCATATAGCTAATGGGGCTAGTTGTCGTTGTGTGAGGGAGAAGAAGAATCAAAGCGCCATGTGCTTTGTGACTACACATATAGCAAAGAGTCTTTGGATTATTATTATTATTTTAAATTTTAAATTCTATACCCTAAATAGTAAACTCGCACTTTCAATAGAGTTTTGTGGCTTTTTTTTTTTGCAATTACTTACCGAAGTCTATGGAACCAACGAAATCATTGGATTTTTGAATTAAAACTTGAACGGTAATATTGATGTTTGTTTTTGTTTATTAGAGATATAATTATTCATATTGTCTTCTTTTATTAATTTAAATTTTTAGGATAAATAATTTCATCACATAATATCATAGCTTTATATCTGAAAAGTCAAAAATTCGATTATTGGTCAGCCTCAAAAATAAAAAAAATAACATAAGACAAATAAAAAAAGATTAATGCAAAAAACAAACAAACCCAAAACATAACATAAGCCTGAGTTTGGGTAAGGTGTATCAATATCAATATAGATGGCTCAGTTAGAATTTCATTGAAGCCTTCTATTCATGTATAGTTGATGAGCGGATATTTTATACGCTTTTTGGGGTTAATTTCATATAGTTTTTAGTATGTTTTAGTTAGTTTTTAGTTTATTTTCATTAGTTTCTAGGCAAAATTCATATTTCTGGACTTTACTATGAGTTTGTGTGTTTTTCTGTAATTTCAAGTATTTTCTGGCTGAAATTGAGGGAGCTGAGCAAAAATCTGATTCAAGCTGAAAAAGGACTGCTGATGCTGTTGGATCCTGGCCTCTCTGCACTCGGAATGGAATTTCTGCAGCTACAGGAGTCCAATTGACGCGCTTCCAATTGCGTTGGAAAGTAGACATCCAGGGCTTTCCAGAAATATATAATAGTCCATACTTTGCTCAAGGATAGACGACGTAAACTGGCGTTCAACGCCAGTTTCATGTTGCAGTCTGGCGTCCAGCGCCAGAAACACGTTACAAGTTGGAGTTCAACGCCAGAAACAGGTTACAGCCTGGCGTTGAACGCCCAAAACAGCTCAGGCACGTGAGAAGCTTTAGTCTCAGCCCCAGCACACACCAAGTGGGCCCTAGAAGTGGATTTCTGCACTATCTATCATAGTTTACTCATTTTCTGTAAACCTAGGTTACTAGTTTAGTATTTAAACAACTTTTAGAGACTTATTTTGTATCTCATGACATTTTAGATCTGAATTTTGTACTCTTTGACAGCATGAGTCTCTAAACTCCATTGTTGGGGTGAGGAGCTCTGCTGTGTCTCGATGAATTAATGCAAGTATTTCTGTTTTCCATTCAAACATGCGTGTTCCTATCTAAGATATCCATTCGCACTTCAATATGAATGTGATGAACGTGACAATCATCATCATTCCCCCACGAACGCGTGCCTGACAACCACTTCCGTTCACCGTAGAATGAATGAATATCTCTTGGATCTCTTAATCAGAATCTTCGTGGTATAAGCTAGATTGATGGCAGCATTTAAGAGAATCCGGAAAGTCTAAACCTTGTCTGTGGCATTCCAAGTAGGATTCAATGATTGAATGACTGTGACGAGCTTCAAACTCGCGAGTGCTGGACGTAGTGACAGACGCAAAAGGATAGTAAATCCTATTCCGGTACGATTGAGAACCTGCAGATGATTAGCCGTGCGGTGACAGCGCACCTGGACCCTTTTCACTGGAAGGATGGATGGTAGCCATTGACAACGGTGATCCACCAACACACAGCTTGCCATAGGAGGACGTGCGTGCGTGAATCAGAAAACAGAGGAAAGCATAATTTCAGAAGACAAAGCATCTCCAAAACTCCAACATATTCTCCATCATTGCACAATAAGTATTTATATTTATGCCCTTTTATTCCTTGCAATCAAATTTGATAAGTGAATTGTTTTATTGTTTTCCTGACTAAGAATAATAAGATAACCATAGCTTGCTTCAAACCGACAATCTCCGTGGGATTCGACCCTTACTCACGTAAGGTATTACTTGGACGACCCAGTGCACTTGCTGGTTAGTGGTACGAGTTGTGAAACGTATAATTCACAATTCGTGCACCAAGTTTTTGGCGCCGTTGCCGGGGATTGTTTGAGTTTGAACAACTGACGGTGAATCCTGTTGCTTAGATTAGGAAAATTTTGTCTTTTGGGTCAGAGTCTTTTATATTCTTTTCAAAAAAAAAAATTAAAAAAAAATTATAAAAATAAAAATAAAAATAATATTTTTTCTTAGTTATTAAAAATATTTTTCAAAACAAGTGTTACATTTACTGCCCATTTGGCTAGAGCGTTGGTCTGTGTTCTTGGTAAATTGGGTACCTTCTTTTTAAAATTCTTTTTCAAAAATAATTTTTACATTAAATCTTGTACCAAACTTTAAGTTTGGTGTTTTCTTGTTGATTTTTCTTTGGTTTTCGAAAAATCTTATTTTGGTTTTCTAAAAATTTTAAGTTTGGTGTTCTTTCTTCATGTTCTTGTGTTCTTGTGAATCTTCAAAGTGTTCTTGAGTTTTCCTTGTGTCTTGATCTTAAAATTTTTAAGTTTGGTGTTCCTTGGTGTTTTTCCTCCAAAATTTTCGAAAACAAGGAGCATTAGATCTAAAAATTTTAAATCTTGTGCTATCTTATTGTTTTTCTCTCTCCTCCTTAAATTCAAAAATATCTTTTCTCTCTATTTTAAAGCAAATTTTCAAAATTTATCTTTAAAATTCAGATTTTTATTTCAAAATTTAAAACCTTTTTCAAAAATCATCATATCCTTTTCAAAACTTCCTAACCACTTTCTCTCTCCTCATTTTTTCGAAAATCTTCACCCATTTTTATTTATTTTATTTTAATTTATTTTTGAAATAAATAAATAAATAAATAAAAATAATTTTTTTTACATCATCTCCCTTTCTCCATCATGGATTTAAGTGGAAATGAACAGTCCAGAAGGACTCTGGGGTCATATGCTAACCCCTCTACTGCTTCATATGGGAGTAGTATCTGCATACCCTCCATTGGAGTCAGTAGCTTTGAGTTGAATCCTCAGCTCATTATCATGGTGCAGCAAAGCTACCAGTATTTCGGTCTTCCACAGGAAGAACCTACAGAGTTTCTGGCACAGTTTTTACAAATTGCCGACACAGTACATGATAAGGAAGTAGATCAGGATGTCTACAGATTATTACTGTTTTCATTTGCTGTAAAAGACCAAGCCAAGAGGTGGTTAAATAACCAACCTAAGGCTAGCATAAGGACATGAAAACAACTGACAGAAAAATTCCTGAATCAATACTTTCCTCCAAAACGGATGACACAGCTAAGGCTGGACATCCAAGGCTTTAAACAAGGAGATAATGAATCTCTTTATGATGCCTGGGAGAGATACAGAGAGATGCTACGAAAATGCCCCTCTGAAATGTTTTCAGAGTGGGTTCAGTTAGACATCTTCTATTATGGGCTTACAGAAAGAGCTCAGATCTCTCTAGATTACTCAGCTGGTGGATCTATCCACATGAGAAAGACAATTGAAGAAGCTCAAGAGCTCATTGATACAGTTGCAAGAAATCAGCATCTGTACCTAAGCAGTGACCCTTCCATGAAAGAAGAGGTTAAAACAGTAACTGCTGAACTCAGTCCTGTAGAACAAGGTGCTGAATTCAATCAGCAATTGGACTTTCTAACACAACAGTTAGCCGAATTCAAAGATATACTACAAGAGACAAGGATGGCTAATTGACAAACCCCATTTGTAGGATTTATCTTGTATTGATTTTTGGGGATTTTATCACCTTTTACCCATATTTATTCAAGAAATAGCATGGTTTTGTATATTCTCCTTTAATTGTGCTTGAATGTGAAAACATGCTTTTTAGGACTCAAAATAGCTAAATTTATTTCACCTTGATTCTATTAGATGCCTTGATATGTTTGTTAAGTGATTTAAGGTTTAGGAGGCAAAGATTGGATCAAGGGAATGAAGAAAGAAAGCATGAAAAGTTGGAGAACTCATGAAGAAATGAAAGAACCGGAAAGCTGTCAAGCCGACCTCTTTGCACTTAAACGACCATAACTTGAGCTACAGAGGTCCAATTGATGCGGTTCCAGTTGGGTTGGAAAGCTAACATCCGGGGCTTCGAAACGATATAAGATTTTCCATAGTTGCATCGCGCATAGGGGCGCGCACGCGCACGGTACGCGGACGCGCCGATGGTGGCACATGACCCACTTAATGCAAACGTGGCCAGCGATTTTAGAAGCCTTGTGGGCCCAATCCAACTCATTTCTGATGCTATTTAAGCCAAGGATTGAAAGGGAATCAACATACTTTACATACTTTTCATACTTTAGAAGTTAGTTACCATTAGTTTAGTTTTAGCTTAGTTTAGTAGTGAGAGTTAGTTTCTAGAGAGAGAAGCTCTCTCTTCTCAACATGAACCTCAACCACACTCACAAGCCTATTTTCACCAAATACCTCCATATGACCCTAATTCTTATCCACCATACCAACCACCTTATGAGCCATATGAACCATACATGGAACCACCACCATTCCAACATCAATATTTTCAAGAGCCACCTCCTCCACATTATTACCAAGATGAACCACCTCCAATATATGAAAATTTTCAACCACAAGATGAATACTACTTTCCACCACAACCTCCCATGGAAGAATACTCATATCCATTGATCCAAGAGCCACATGATCCTAATCATACTATCCAAGAGAAACAAGAGTCAAGGGATCATCTCAAGGAAGCAGTGGATCAATTTCAAGCAACCATGGAGTGTGTTGTGCAACAAGTGGAAAGAATGGAAAACATAGAACCACCACAACTCTACCAAGAAGAACCACCTTCCTACTATGAACCTTCCCCCCAATTTAATGAACCCTTCCACCCACCCCAATCTCTAATGGATAACATCCTTGGTGTTCTTGTTCAAGGGCAAGAAGAGATGAAAAGGGATGTGCAAAATTTCATGGCCACCTTGGATGCGGTAACAAATCAATTAGCCTCCCAATGCTTGAACACTCAAGGAACTCCCATGGCTACATGTGGAGAATCAAATGAAGAACATAGCATGAAGGAGAGATTGGAAACTCCGGTGGGAAATGAAGGAAGTTGCTTTGTATTGGAACAATTGGAGGAAGCTTTAATTGTTGAAGACAAGGAAGAAGTGGTAGAAGACTTAGGAGATGCGGAGCCTCCATGGGAACATAGAGTTGAAGAAAACCCCTCCAAGATGATTGAAATTGATGCTAGGGAGGAAAGTACACACCTTCCAAGGCATATTCCATATGAAGACTTGGATGGGATAGAGCAAGAATTGAGTTCCCATGGCAATGAAGAGCAAGCATCAAGTCCTAGTGGTGGAGAATCCTTTGAACTTGAAGAACCTTCTCCCGGTGCATTTGAAAATGTTGCGGAGGTAAACTTCTTTCACCCTCCCAATTATAGTTTGATTAAGGGAAAAGGCTTAGATAGTATTAATGAACAAAGGATTGAATTAGAGAGATCTTGTGAAGAGGTGGAAGTCCTTAGAAATAGAAGGATGGGAGTGGAATACGCTTTGTCAAGATCTTTGGGAGCATCTTTGCCTAGGTTGTCATCTAACCCTTCACTTAAGTGGGTAAAATTCATTTCTATTAGCTTCATTATCCCACTTGAGTATGGCTTGCTCGAAACAGATGGTCAACTTAGGATGCTTTGTGGGATGAAGCGTAAGCGAAAGATGTTTCGTGGTTGGCGTTGTAAATCAAGGTTCATTTTGGTTGACACTTCAAGAGTTGAATACAAAGGTGGGAATAGTGCTCAAATAGATGGGTCTAGGAGGATTGTTGGGCATTTCATAGAGAATTCATCTTGTTCACCACCCGGATGGATTAATAATGATGATCAACTTCAAGACGGGTGTGAAAATAAAGTGTGGGATCCCGGATTACAAGAAGAGGATCAACTTTGGGAGCCCCAAGCTTGTGAAGAACTCCATCAAGACTTGGCTCAATCCATGAAGAATCTTGGGGCACAATGGAGAACCAAGCATTGGTGGGAGTTCCAAGATGAATACAAGCACAAGCCACCTTGATGAGGAGCTCCCCATAAGTCCAACTTAAGGACAATAAACAAAAGTGCTAGGTGGGAGACAACCCACCATGGTAAAATCCTTTCATTTTCTCTTTTGTACATATTGATAGAATTAGTTTAATTTCATGTTTTGTTTAGATAGTTGAGTTTAATTGGTAGTTTAGTATGTTAAATAAGGTTTTAGGGTGTTTTGGTAGATGCTTGGAGGTTTAGAATGCTGAGATTGGTGCAAAAAAAAAAAAAAAAAAACGGCCATCGGCGCGTTAGCACGCTGTGCGCGCGCGCGCACATTGCACTTCCGCAACTTCTGGTACAAAAACCAGAGAGTTGTGCGCGCGTTGTGCCCGCATTGTGCTGGGAGCACAAGCTCATCCACGCGTAAGCGCGCTGTGCGCGCGCGTGCAGATCGTCCCTGCTGCATCCACGCGTAAGCGCGCTGTGCGCGCGCGCGCGGATTTGCTCCCTGCTTTTCTCCTTCCTCTTTCCTCCTCTCTTCTTCTTTCTTTCTAATTTTTTTTCTTCTTCTTCTCTTAGAAATTTTTTTTTCTTTTAATATAAATGAAAATTTTTTTTTAAAAAAATAATAATAATAATAATATAATAATGAATAAATAAATAAATAAATAAATAAATAAAATACAAAAAAATGTTTTTTCTCTTTTCCTCCATTTTCTTTTATTTCATTTGCTTATTTTCATTCATTGCATTTTAATTTTGTTTTTTTACCTTGTTCTCATTTTATTTTCTAAGTTTTCCATTTTAATAATGGTGTTGAACTTTCCTACTCAATTGTTGAGACTTTCTTACATTATTTTGGTGCTCTTGACTTGTTTGATATTGTTGGGTGATGAAACTTTTAAATCAATGCTTCATCTTGTATGACTTTTGTGTCTTTGTGCATTGATATGACCTCATATTGTCTTTCATGACCCACTTCTTCTCATTTGAACTTGATGCTCAACACACTCTTCATACTTTAACTTTACTCTTGCATCGAGCTTAATGATATGCCTTAGCTTACATTGTTTTCTCACTCACATGCTTAGCTAACATGTAGTAGGAAATCATACTCTTATTTGGCATTAGCCCCGCCTATGTTCTAATTGCCTTGATATCTTTGTTATAGGCTTAATTTTCTTTCCTTTTCTTTCCTTTTAGGTTGGCCACCAAGAAGGGAGAAAGGAAAAGCTTTTAAATGGGGCACCAAACAAGTCCTCCGCGCAGCCTTGTGAAGAAGCTCATCCATTGTAGCAACCCGTCCACCTTGCTCTTCTTTGCATGCACCGAGGACGGTGCAATCTTCAAGTATGGGGAGGTCGTCTGACCGATCTCCATGGGTAAAAATTTCCTTTTCAACACCAAATTTTTTTTATTTTTTTTTAATTAGATTAGCTATTGCATTGCATGATAGGTTGCATGTTAGTTAGAATTTGTACATATTTTTACCACTTCTTTGTTATTAGGACTACTTGGTTAGGGTGATGATTTTCTTTCCAAGAAACCGTTTTAGGGTAACCTACCAATTTGAAAATTTTTGTTGAACTTGCTTGAAAGAATTTATTTTGGAACATGGTTTTTGAGCTAAGAACATAAGCAAGTGAGATTTGTGCCTAATTGCGTGGTTACATCTTATAACCACTTATTTTTCCTTCTTGTGTGCATTATTCTCTTCCTATGATTGTGATCTTTGATTTGTTTGATTCTTTATGTCCATTATTTGGTGTATTCATGCATTTATATGATTGAGGCCATCATTTCATTAGCTCACTCACCCAAATGGCCTTACCTTCTATCTTCCTTTGTTAGCCAAATTTGAGCCTACGATTAACCCACTTTGTTCTTAATTTAGCACATTACAAGCCTTAAAGCGGAAAACAATAAAAGTCCTTATTTGGATCTTTGATTAGCTTAGGCTAGTGTGTGTGAGTATCATTCAAGTGTGGGAACCTTGGGACATTGGGTGAATAAAAGGGTAGTTTTGTATTATTATTGTAAATATTGGGAATTGGGTACATACTCATGCGTTAATTAAATGTAAGACCTTATGCATTGATATTCTTGAAAAAAAATGAGAAAAATAAAAGAAAAAAGAAAAAAAATAAATGTGAAAAAAAAAAGAGAAAAAGAAAAGAAAAGAAAAAGAAGAAAAAGAAAGAAATAAAAAGGGGACAAAATGTCCCAAAGTAAAGTCCAATAAAGATCAATGCATAAGTATTGTGAAATGAAAAGGGATGCATGAGTATGTGAAAAAGTGAGGAAAGGGTAGTTAGATTAGTACTTAATTGTATAGGTCATTATATAGGTTAGGTGGGAAAGCTTAAGTTAATCAAAGATTCAAATCCTAAGTCCACTAGCCATATATGATCCTACCTTAACCCTAGCCCCATTACAACCTAAAGAAAAGACCTCATGATACATGTATGCATGCATTGAATAATTGTTGATTGTTAGATGAAAAACAAATCTTGGAAGGCATGATTAGGGGAGAATTGAGAGAATTGACCCTACACACTTGAGCGACTAGAGTGCAAACACTTCCGGTGAGGGTTCGATGCTCAATTCCTTGATTCCCGGCTTTCATGAGCGTTCTTCTTGCAAGTCTACTTGAACTTCATTTTGATATTCGAATTGGTAGGATTCATGAATCGTTATATGATCTTGACCCTACTTGTACATGTATGACTTGGAGGATTGATTTATTTTTAACCAAGTAGGTAAAACCATTTTGCATTTAGTTGCATCCATTTAGATAATTGCATATAGTTTATTTACATTGAATAAATGTTGATACCCTTTGTTTCTCTCTTGGCTTAAGCATGAGGACATGCTTGGTTTAAGTGTGGGGAGGTTGACAAACCCCATTTGTAGGATTTATCTTGTATTGATTTTTGGGGATTTTATCACCTTTTACCCATATTTATTCAAGAAATAGCATGGTTTTGTATATTCTCCTTTAATTGTGCTTGAATGTGAAAACATGCTTTTTAGGACTCAAAATAGCTAAATTTATTTCACCTTGATTCTATTAGATGCCTTGATATGTTTGTTAAGTAATTTAAGGTTTAGGAGGCAAAGATTGGATCAAGGGAATGAAGAAAGAAAGCATGAAAAGTTGGAGAACTCATGAAGAAATGAAAGAACCGGAAAGCTGTCAAGCCGACCTCTTTGCACTTAAACGACCATAACTTGAGCTACAGAGGTCCAATTGATGCGGTTCCAGTTGGGTTGGAAAGCTAACATCCGGGGCTTCAAAACGATATAAGATTTGTCATAGTTGCATCGCGCATAGGGGCGCGCACGCGCACGGTACGCGGACGCGCCGATGGTGGCACATGACCCACTTAATGCAAACGTGGCCAGCGATTTTAGAAGCCTTGTGGGCCCAATCCAACTCATTTCTGATGCTATTTAAGCCAAGGATTGAAAGGGAATCAAAATACTTTACATACTTTTCATACTTTAGAAGTTAGTTACCATTAGTTTAGTTTTAGCTTAGTTTAGTAGTGAGAGTTAGTTTCTAGAGAGAGAAGCTCTCTCTTCTCTCCAGAATTAGGAGTAGGATTAGGTTTAGTTCTTAGATCTAGGTTTTAATCTTTGCTTTCTTCTACTTCTACCTTTCAATTCTTTGTTGTTACATTCACCATTCTTCCATTCTTTTGTTGCAATTCCCTTTATGTTGTTCTTATGTTTTGTTGTAGATCTACTATTGTTCATTCCATTTTCTTTCAATTCAATAAGAGGTAATTCATGTAGATCTTGTTTCCTTTAATTGTTGTTGTTAATTCTTTACATTTGATTGTAGTTAGAATTAATTCTTGTTGTTGATTTACTATGTTTTTCTTTTGTGCCTTCCAAGTGTTTGATGAAATGCTTGGTTGGATTTTAGAGTAGAGTTTTATGTTCTTGGCTTGGAAAGATAACTTAGGAACTCTTGAGTTACTAATGTCCAAGTAATTGATGATTGGGATCCATTAACTCTAGTTCTCACTAATTGAATTAGTGGAGAGTTAGGACTTATGGAGTAGGATTGATATAGCTTATTTGACTTTCCTTTACTACTAGTTAGAGGATGATTTAATTAGATTAATCCTTGCCAATTCTCATATTGTGGTTAGTGATTAGGATAGAGATCCTTGACCACCAACCATTGCCAAGACCTTTTTAGCCATTAGTTTACTTTCTTGCCATTTATCTTTCATGCTCCATATCAAAACCCCAAAAATAATTCATAACCAATAGCAAGACACTTTATTGTAATTCCTAGGGAGAACGACCCGAGGTCCAATACTTCGGTTTATAAATTTTAGGGGTTTGTACTAGTGACAAACAACTTTTTGTATGAAAGGATTAGTGATTGGTTTAGAAACTATACTTGCAACGAGAATTCATTTGTGAAATTCTATACCATCAAAAATCCATTCATCACTAATATAAATATGGAAGAACAATTGAAGCAAACAAAACAGCAGCTGTCAAAACAAATAACAGAAGAATGCCAAGCAGTTCAATTAAGAAGTAGAAAAACATTAAATACCCCACCTCAAGGCAGCAGGAAGCTAAGAAATGAGCAAACCACCCAAAATCCATCTGAGGACAGTAAGAGCCCAGGAAAAAATAATTCTGGCGTTAAAACGCCAGAAATTGGGTGGAAGGCTGGCGCTGAACGCCCAGACCATGCTCAGGACTGGCGTTCAACGCCAGAAACAAGCAAGGAACTGGCATTGAACACCCAAAGGAAGCACATTTTTGGCGTTCAGACGCCAGGAACAGATGAGGAATTGGCGTCTAACGTCACTCCAGCTTCTAACTCTGGCACTCAAACGCCAGAAAGGGATCAGACGCACACAAGTGCTGATGACAACCCCTCTAAAAAGGCTTCTTCAACTATTTCTGTAGGAATTAAACCTACAGCAACCAAGGTTGAGGAATATAAAGCCAAGATACCTTATCCTCAAAAACTCCGCCAAGAGGAGCAGGATAAGCAATTTGCTCGCTTTGCAGATTATCTCAGGACTCTTGAAATTAAGATTCTGTTTGCAGAGGCACTTGAGCAAATACCTTCTTATGCCAAGTTCATGAAAGAGATCTTGAGTCATAAGAAGGATTGGAGAGAAACTGAAAGAGTTCTCCTCACTGAAGAATGCAGTGCAGTCATTCTGAAAAGCTTTCCTGAAAAGCTTAAAGATCCCGGAAGCTTTCTAATACAATGCACATTAGAGGGAAATTGCACAAGGACAGCTTTATGCGATCTTGGGGCAAGCATCAACCTAATACCTGCATCCACTATCAGAAAGCTTGGTTTAACTGAAGAAGTTAAACCAACCCGGATATGTCTCCAACTTGCTGATGGCTCCATTAAATACCCATCAGGCGTGATTGAGGACATGATTGCCAGGGTTGGGCCATTCGCCTTTCCCACTGACTTCGTAGTGCTGGAGATGGAGGAGCACAAGAGTGCAACTCTCATTCTAGGAAGACCTTTCCTAGCAACTGGACGAACTCTCATTGATGTCCAAAAGGGGGAAGTCATCCTGAGAGTCAATGAAGATGAGTTTAAGTTGAATGCTGTCAACGCCATGCAGCATCCAGACACACCAAAAGACTGCATGAAAGTTGATTTTATTGACTCTTTGGTAGAAGAGATCAACATGGCTGAGAGTCTCAAATCAGAGCTGGAAAACATCTTTAAAGATGTTCCACCTGATCTAGAAGATTCAGAGGAATTGAAAAAGTCTCTGAAATTTCCTCAGAAAGAGGAAAAACCTCCTAAACCCGAGCTTAAACTATTACCGCCATCCCTGAAATATGCATTTCTGGGAGAAGGTGATACTTTTCCAGTGATCATAAGCTCTGCTTTAAATCCACAGGAAGAGGAAGCACTAATTCAAGTGCTAAGGACACACAAGACAACTCTTGGGTGGTCCATAAGTGACCTTAAGGGCATAAGCCCAGCTAGATGCATGCACAAGATCTTATTGGAGGACAATGCTAAGCCAGTGGTTCAACCACAGAGGTGGCTAAATCCAACCATGAAGGAAGTGGTGCAGAAAGAGGTCACTAAATTACTGGAGGCTGGGATTATTTATCCTATTTCAGATAGTCCCTGGGTGAGTCCTGTTCAAGTTGTCCCTAAAATGGGAGGCATGACAGTGGTTCATAATGAAAAAAATGAACTGGTTCCTACAAGAACAGTTACAGAGTGGCGCATGTGTATTGATTACAGAAGGCTCAATACAGCCACCAGAAAGGATCATTTTCCTTTACCATTCATAGACCAGATGCTAGAAAGACTAGCTGGTCATAATTATTACTGCTTTTTGAATGGCTATTCAGGCTACAACCAAATTGCAGTAGATCCCCAGGATCAAGAGAAAACAGCATTCACATGTCCATCTAGAGTATTTGCTTATAGAAGGATGCCTTTTGGGCTGTGTAATGCGCCTGCAACCTTTCAGAGATGCATGCTCTCTATTTTCTCTAATATGGTGGAAAAATTTCTGGAAGTCTTCATGGATGACTTCTCAGTATATGGAGACTCATTCAGCTCCTGTCTTGATCACCTGACACTGGTTTTGAAAAGATGCCAAGAGACCAACCTGGTTTTAAACTGGAAAAAATGTCACTTTATGGTGACTGAAGGGATTATCCTTGGGCATAAAATTTCAAACAAGGGAATAGAGGTGGATCAAGCTAAAATAAAGGTAATTGAAAAATTATCACCACCTGCCAATGTTAAGGCAATCAGAAGCTTTCTGGGGCATGCAAGATTCTATAGGAGGTTTATAAAGGATTTTTCAAAAATTGCAAAACCTCTAAGTAACCTGCTAGTTGCTGACACGCCATTTGTGTTTGACACAGAGTGTCTGCAGGCGTTTGAAACTCTGAAAGCTAAGCTGGTCACAGCACCAGTTATCTCTGCACCAGACTGGACATTACCGTTTGAATTAATGTGTGATGCCAGTGATCACGCCATTAGTGCAGTACCGGGGCAGAGGCATAACAAGCTTCTGCATGTCATTTATTATGCTAGCCGTGTTTTGAATGATGCCCAGAAAAATTACACAACTACAGAAAAAGAATTGCTTGCAGTAGTTTATGCCATTGACAAGTTGAGATCATACTTAGTAGGATCAAAAGTGATTGTGTACACAAATCATGCTGCTCTTAAATATCTACTCACAAAGCAGGATTCAAAACCCAGACTCATAAGATGGGTGTTACTTCTGCAAGAGTTTGATATAGAAATAAGAGACAGAAAAGGGACAGAAAACCAAGTGGCTGACCATCTGTCCCGGATAGAACCAGTGGAAGGGGCGTCCTCCCCCTCTATTGAGATCTCTGAAACCTTTCCGGATGAGCATTTGTTCGCCATTCAGGAATTACCATGGTTTTCAGAAATTGCAAACTACAAAGCTGCAAGGTTCATTCCCAAGGAGTACAGCAGGCAACAAAAGAAAAAATTAATTACTGATGCAAAGTACTACTTGTGGGATGAACCCTATCTCTTTAAGAGATGTGCAGACGAAATAATCCGTAGGTGTGTGCCTAGAGAAGAAGCGCAGAGGATCCTATGGCATTGCCATGGATCACAATATAGAGGCCATTTCGGAGGTGAGCGAACAGCCACCAAGGTCCTCCAATGTGGTTTCTACTGGCCTACACTCTATAGAGATTCCCGAGAGTTTGTACGTAACTGTGACAGTTGCCAGAGAGCTGGTAATTTTCATCATAGTTATGCCATGCCTCAACAAGGAATCTTGGAGATTGAGTTGTTTGATGTATGGGAAATTGATTTCATGGGGCCTTTCCCACCATCATACTCAAACACTTATATTCTGGTGGCAGTTGACTATGTATCAAAATGGGTAGAAGCCATTGTCACACCCACCAATGATACTAAAACAGTACTAAAGTTCCTCCAGAAACACATATTCAGCAGATTTGGTGTCCCTAGGGTACTAATCAGTGATGGGGGCACTCACTTCTGCAACAAACAGCTTTACTCTGCCATGGTCCGGTATGGGATTCGCCATAAGGTGGCAACTCCATATCATCCACAGACAAATGGGCAAGCTGAAGTCTCTAACAGAGAACTAAAAAGAATCCTGAAATGGACTGTAAGTAGCCGTAGAAAGGATTGGGCACGAAGCTTGGATGATGCTCTGTGGGCTTACAGAACAGCATTCAAGACTCCCATAGGGACCTCTCCTTACCAACTTGTGTATGGTAAGGCTTGTCACCTGCCCGTGGAACTGGAACATAAGGCCTACTGGGCAACCAGATTCCTTAACTTTGATGCCAAATTAGCTTGAGAGAAAAGATTGCTCCAGCTGAATGAGCTAGAGGAATTCAGATTCACTGCTTTCGAAAATGCCAAGCTTTACAAAGAGAAATAAAAAAGGTGGCATGACAAAAAGTTGTCATCTAGAATCTTTGAACCAGGACAAAAGGTTCTGTTGTTTAACTCTAGGCTCAGGCTATTTCCCGGGAAACTGAAGTCCCGGTGGAGAGGACCATATGTGATTACAAGTGTATCACCATATGGTTATGTGGAGCTTCAAGATATTGATTCTGATAAGAAGTTCATTGTTAATGGACAGAGAATCAAGCACTATCTTGAAGGCAATGTTGAGCAAGAATGCTCAAGGCTGAGGCTAGATTAAAAACTCAGCAAGGTCCAGCTAAAGACAATAAAGAAGCACTTGCTGGGAGGCAACCCAGCCATGGGGCATCACTTCCTCTAAGCATTTTGCCCTATTCTTGATTTTATTTGTTTATATAAAGTTCATTGATACTAAGGTAAAGAGTCAATTGTATAAGTTTACAGGGTTACAGAAGGATTCTGCACACAAAACAGAGAAAAAGAGCTCACTGGCAAGAAAACGCCAGTAAAAGTCTGTTTTGGGCGTTCAACGCCCAAAAGAAGCATCCACTGGGCGTTGAACGCCAGTAAGGATAGCCATCTGGGCGTTAAACGCCAGAAAGAAGCATCTTCTGGGCGTTGAACGCCAGAAAGAAGCTCCTTCTGGGCGTTTAACGCCAGATTTACAGCGTCCTGGGCGTTCAGAAAAATGCCCAGTGACAAAGGAGTTCCTGGCGTTCAACGCCAGAAAGAAGCAACAGCTGGGCGTTGAACGCCCAGGAGAAGCAGCAGTTGGGCGTTGAACGCCCAAAACATGCAGCGTTTGGGCGTTCAAACGCCAGGATGGTGGGGAGGAGGTAATTTCGTTTTTTCTTCATAATTTTCATTTTAATCTTAATTTTCATGTTTCAATTCATGATTTCTTGCATAAACATGTTACAAATCCTGATTTCTAAAATCCCTAATTTCTAAAAACCCCACTTTAAAAATATCAAATGTATCTTAATCCATAAGCACAAATCCTTTTTTTTATCCAATTCAACTCTTTTTCAAAATTTTCAAAACAAATCTATCTCTTTTCATTCAAAAATCTTTTCAACCAATCAATATCTTTTTCAAATTTCCATATTATCTTTTTCAAAAAAAAATCCAAATTTATCTTTTTTAAATATCTTTCATATCTTTTCAATTTTAAATTATATCTTTTCTTATCATACTTATCTCTTTTTAAATCATATCCTCTATCTTATCTTTCTCCCTATTTTCGAAAAACCCACCCCCCTCCCTTTTTAAAAACACATTCGGCCTCCTTCCTCTCATCCACCATTCAACACTAGCTCTCCTTCTATCCCTCTCCTTTCTTTTCTTTTGCTTGAGGACAAGCAATCCTCTAAGTTTGGTGTGTTTATCCGTGATCACTAAACCATACCCACTAAGATCATGGCTCCTAAAGAAAAATAACCCACTCCAAGAGGCAAGAAAGAGAGTATTCCAAAACCACTTTGGAATCAAGGGAGGTTCTTAACCAAAGATACAAAATAATGGGTCTAAGATCTGTGATCCCGGAAGTCAAGTTCGATCTGAAAGAAGATGAATATCCGGAGATCCAAGAGCAGATTCGAAACAGGAATTGGGAAGTCCTAGCTAATCCTGAAACGAAAGTGGGAAGGAATATGGTTCAAGAATTCTACGCTAATCTTTGGCAAACAAACAGGCAAAGAATATCTGGAGCTGCCCTCTATGACTACAGGACTGTGGTCAGAGGAAAGATTGTTCACATTCACCCTGACAAAATCAGGGAGATCTTTAAGCTACCTCAGCTGAAAGATGACCCAGACTCCTTCAATAGGAGAATGATGAGAACAAACAAGGGCCTGGATAAGATTCTAGAGGATATATGCATCCCTGGAGCCTAGTGGACCACCAGCACGAATGGTGCCCCAAGTCAACTCAAGAGAGAAGATCTCAAACCAGTCGCCAGAGGATGGCTGGACTTCATTGGGCGTTCTATATTGCCCACCAGCAACCGTTCTGAAGTCAATATTAGAAGAGCAGTGATGATCCATTGCATTATGTTGGGAAAAGAAGTAGAAGTTCATCAACTGATCCCATCTGAATTCTACATACTTGCCAACAAGAACTCCAAGGATGCCAGGTTGGCTTATCCAAGCCTAATCTCTATGCTCTGGAAAGATGCTGGAGTAAAGATGGGAATAACAGAGTATATCTCAGTGGAGCAACCAATCACTAAAATCACAATGGAAAAACAACAAATGCAGGATGACCCCATCAAGAGGAGGGCGCAAGAATTCCTACCAAAACTCCCTCAATTTGAATACTGGGAGCATCTTGAGGCATCTGTCACTAAGTTGCAAGAAACCATGAACCAATTGAAGGAAGAACAGCAAAATCAAAACAGCATGCTTTGCAAACTGCTCAGAGAACAAGAGGTGCAAGGGCGTGAATTAAGAGAACTAAAGCGTCAGAAACTATCTCTTGAAGGGCCAAGCACCCCACAGACTAAAGAGGCATCCGCTTCCCAAAGTCAAGGTTGTTGAGTTCTGATCTTAACCTTAACCCTGTGATAACTTTTTTTTCTATTATTTGAGTTTCACCTTAGGAGTCATATAATGGCAATTAGTATTTATATTTTGATTTTATCCCCAATTAAGCTATAATCTATTTTTCTCATCATCATTAAACATGAATAAAATAGAAGATTTTCTTTAGAACAAGGAGGCAATAATTTTCGAGTTTTTAATAAAACAAATTCTAATTGTTTACATGTGGTGGCAATGCTTTCTGCCTTCTGAATGAATGCTTGAACAGTGTATATGTCTTTGGAATTTGATTTTCTTGAATGTTAAATATGTTGGCTCTTGAAAGAATGATAAACATGAGACATGTTATTGGTAATCTGAAAAATCATAAAAATGATTCTTGAAGCAAGAAAAAGCAGTGAATACAAAGCTTGCAAAAAAAAAAAAAAGCAAGCAGAAAAAGCCAATAACCCTTAAAACCAAAAGGCAAGGGTAATAAAAAGGATCCAAGGCTTTGAGCATCAGTGGATAGGAGGGCCTAAGGAAATCAAATCCTGGTCTAAGCGGCTAAACCAAGCTATCCCTAACCATGTGCTTGTGGCGTGAAGGTGTCAAGTGAAAACTTGAGACTGAGCGGTTAAAGTCAAGGTCCAAAGCAAGGAGAAGAGTGTGCTTAAGAACCCTGGACACCTCTAATTGGAGGCTTTAGCAAAGCTGAGTCACAATCTGAAAAGGTTTACCCAATTATGTGTCTGTGGCATTTATGTATCCGGTGGTAATACTGGAAAACAAAGTGCTTAGGGCCACGGCCAAGACTCATAAAAGTAGCTGTGTTCAAGAATCAACATACTGAACTAGGAGAATCAATAACACTATCTGAATTTTAAGTTCCTATAAATGCCAATCATTCTGAGCTTCAATGGATGAAGTGAGATGCCAAAACTGTTCGGAAGCAAAAAGCTACTAGCCCCGCTCATTTAATTAGAATCTGAGCTTCACTCAAAAACTCTGAGATATTATTGTTTCTTGACTCATTTGTATTCTATTTTATTTATCTAGTTGCTTGAGGACAAGCAACAGTTTAAGTTTGGTGTTGTGATGAGCGGATATTTTATACGCTTTTTGGGGTTAATTTCATATAGTTTTTAGTATGTTTTAGTTAGTTTTTAGTTTATTTTCATTAGTTTCTAGGCAAAATTCATATTTCTAGACTTTACTATGAGTTTGTGTGTTTTTCTATAATTTCAGGTATTTTCTGGCTGAAATTGAGGGAGCTGAGCAAAAATCTGATTCAGGCTGAAAAAGGACTGTTGATGTTGTTGGATCCTAACCTCTCTGCACTCGGAATGGAATTTCTGGAGCTACAGGAGTCCAATTGCGTTGGAAAGTAGACATCCAGGGCTTTCCAGCAATATATAATAGTCCATACTTTGCTCAAGGATAGACGACGTAAGCTGGCGTTCAACGCTAGTTCTATGTTGCAGTCTGGCGTCCAGCGCCAGAAACACGTTACAAGTTGGAGTTCAACGCCAGAAACAAGTTACAGCCTGGCGTTGAACGCCCAAAACAGCCCAGGCACGTGAGAAACTTTAGTCTCAGCCCCAGCACACACCAAATGGGCCCCAGAAGTGGATTTCTGCACTATCTATCATAGTTTACTCATTTTCTGTAAACCTAGGTTACTAGTTTAGTATTTAAACAACTTTTAGAGACTTATTTTGTATCTCATGACATTTTAGATCTGAATTTTGTACTATTTGATAGCATGAGTCTCTAAACTCCATTTTGGGGGTGAGAAGCTCTGCTGTGTCTCAATGAATTAATGCAAGTATTTCTGTTTTCCATTCAAACATGCGTGTTCCTATCTAAGATATCCATTCGCACTTCAATATGAATGTGATGAACGTGATAATCGTCATTATTCCCCCACGAACGCGTGCCTGACAACCACTTCCGTTTACCGTAGAATGAATGAATATCTCTTGGATCTCTTAATCAGAATCTTCGTGGTATAAGCTAGATTGATGGCCACATTTAAGAGAATCCGGAAAGTCTAAACCTTGTCTGTGGTATTCCAAGTAGGATTCAATGATTGAATGACTGTGATGAGCTTCAAACTCGCGAGTGCTGGGCGTAGTGACAGATGCAAAAGGATAGTAAATCCTATTCCGGTACGATTGAGAACCTGCAGATGATTAGCCGTGCGGTGACAGCGCACCTGGACCCTTTTCACTGGAAGGATGGATGGTAGCCATTGACAACGGTGATCCACCAACACACAGCTTGCCATAGGAGGACGTGTGTGCGTGAATCAGAAAACAGAGGAAAGCAGAATTTCAGAAGACAAAGCATCTCCAAAACTCCAACATATTCTCCATCATTGCACAATAAGTATTTATATTTATGCCCTTTTATTCCTTGCAATCAAATTTGATAAGTGAATTATTTTATTGTTTTCCTGACTAAGAATAATAAGATAACCATAGCTTGCTTCAAACCGACAATCTCCGTGGGATTCGACCCTTACTCACGTAAGGTATTACTTGGACGACCCAGTGCACTTGCTGGTTAGTGGTACGAGTTGTGAAACGTATGATTCACAATTCGTGCACCAATAGTAAGCCTTGAAAGAGGTATAACTTGTCTGGTTCAAGGTTGAACTCACTTTGGCCTGGGCTGGATAAAGTATACGTTGGCTTCCAAAAAATGACAATGGTGAACACTTGCGAAGACACTTCAACGCTCAAGTTAGAAAGAGAGTGAGATGAATATAATGCAATTTAGAGTGAATAGCGTACCTTATTATGTTTAGGGTTTTTTTTCTTTATAGACTTTGAGTTCAAACGTGCTACAGTACCGTTACCTAATTGATCTATTTTTTAGATGATTCTTTTTCTGAAGAGGCGTTATCTATCTTTAGTAACTGAACCATGCACGTGACTGTTGGTTTGTCGATTTATAAGGAGTTTTTGACTGAGTTGTATGGAACGAATCACAGCCCCCAAGCTTGACTTGTAGTCTCCTTTACAGAAACAGGTTGAGCTTTTTCCAAAAAGTTCGAGCTATAAATCAGCATGTTTGTAATGGAGAATATAGCCCCCAAACTCAATGTGTTGAAGTTGGAGTAGTAACATATGTTGAAAAAAAAAAGACAATTGCAAAATTAAAGTAAGTTTTGGTATGTTTTTTTTATAATAGAAAATAAGAGGTAAGTGGTAATAAAAGTTATGGTGGTATATTAAAAGGTGGGTTTATTGAGTTGGACTAAAGAAAAAGAAAATAAAAAGACAGAACATTTATTATAGAGAAAGAGAAAAAGAGAGAATTGAATGGTTAATTTTCCTTTATTGTAGAACATAATAGCCATTCATCATGGGAGGGTGGTGTTGTGTGAAGATGTGTTTTGCATCAATGGTTGGAATGTATAAAATACTGAACAATTTTTTATTGTAGGTCATTTGATTAGAAAGTAGTGGTTCAAAATTAGTGGCTGGAAAGAGAAGCAGTTTTGCATAGAAAAAGTTATTTGCCCTTATTTGAAGAGAGAAGATGAGTAAGAAAGATGAGTCACTTTATTCGTTTTAGGTGTTCTTATGTACTGCTTTTTGTTGTTAAAATTTTTATCTATTATTGATAAGGACCATTTGTTTAACGAAGAGAGTATGGGTAAGAATGATGCGAAAGAGAAAGGGACGAAGAGGAAAAAAATGATACAGAGGAGAGTGACGTGAAGGAAGAATTTGTGTGGGATGATAATAATCCTTACTCTTGGGTTTCGAAAATTGTGAAGAAACAAGTGTCTTTGTTTGATGATAAGAATATCATGAGTCAGTTAGGGTCTGCAAGATGGGTGAGAGAGGGTGAATATATAAAGGTGGAGTTTTTACCATGTCTGTCTTCAGACCGTGTATTTCATAGAGGGAAATGGTTCAAATTTTTTTTATATGTATTCTTGTTTGCTTGTGGAATTACATGTAAAGTTTCCATTTACAAGTTTTGAATGCGGTATGTTAACTCAATTGAGGTGAACTCCAACTCAACTTCATCCGAATGCGTAGACATTTGTGAAAGGCTTTGAAATTTTGATGAGGTTTCTTGAGTTGGAACCATCTCTCTTTTGCTCTGTTTCAAGCCAAAGGAGTGCGAAAAGGTGTTTGGATTCATCTTAGTGGCATACCTACCCGAGCTATATTCAACTTACATAAATCGTCGTTTAAAGGTTTTAAGGAGATGTATGTGAAGGTGAGGTCAGTTGAGGATGAATATCTTTTTTATGTAGATGAATTTCTGGTGGAGAGGTTTTCTTTATACTAGAATCCTCAACTAAGGCAGATATTAGACATGGATAGAATGGAGTATAAAAATGAGATAGTAGTAAAGTTTTTAGTCGATAATATCTCTTTTGCAAGATTACTTGTTGTTTTCGAATTGCTTGAGTATGAGATGGATAAGGAAGCTGTTGTTGAGTATATAGGTAAAGATATAAGTGTATAATTGAATGTATTATTTTCGGTAATGTTTTGTTAACATGTTATGCTTGCTTATTTGTGTAGGAGAGAAAGCATTGAAAGTGTCGACAGCAAATTTGCGAGCATTTTTTAGGGCTAAAAATGTAGAGAAGAAAGGTTCGACTACTGTGGTGAAAGCTGGGGGTGGAACCGAGGTGAACCAACCAAAGATAAAGAAGGTGAGTGTTAAGAGGAGGAGGCTTGAAGTTGATGCTATGAAGGAAAAAGTAATAGATCTTACTGTAAAAAAGGACAATGCAAAGGAGTTGGATTCTGAAGAAGTGGAAGCTTTTACCGTGAATCAGAAAGAATTACATGAATTCAAAGATGTGGAGGATACAACATCGCTATAGAGTGAGCATTACCCATTTGCTCTGTTATCTGATGAGTATGCTCAGTCTTCAACCGATGTAAAACTTGTTAATGATGCTGGCAATGTTGTTTTGGACCAGTATCTTTAGGTATACTTAGGCCCAGTTTGGATAAATAACTTAAATAAGTATTTTTGGAAAAAGAGCTTAAAGCATAAGGACTTTTATTAATAGCAGCTTATAAATAAGTTATTTTGTGTTTGGATTTTTAGTTATAAAAATACTTATTTTAAAGTTGTAGCGTTTGGATAAATAACTCAAAAAATAATTTTTTTTTACAGAAGAGAATGAATATTAAAATAACGATGATAATAAATACTTTTCAATATTGAATGTTGATTTTACATAACCTAATCACTAATATTGTGTATGATATAGTAGGTGAAAATAAAAAATAAATATAAAATGTGTGTCAATATATATTTTGTTGCTGTTTTTATTTTTTTTTACTCCTATTAGAACTCTCTTCTCTTTTATTGAGGTCAAAAACTTGCTATAATTAACTATGAAAATAATAACAAGCTATAAAATCACATATGAAAAAAATAAAATTAAAACTGAAATTTCATACCACAGTTAAATACAAATTTAATAATAAAAAATAGAGTAATAAAATGATAAAAAATACTTAGAAGGAATATATACAGTAGGTTGTTCAGATGCAATATTATCTGAAAATGGTGGTGGAGGATCAATACTTCCATCAGATGAATCATTACGTGAAAATGGTGAGATTTGAAACATTGCGTGAGAATGATGTTGGAATGATGGTGGAAGGCCGGTGCTTCTAGCATACCTTGCGTAAAAATGGTGGTGAAGGGTAGTATTTTTCACAGAGTCAAGAAGGAAAGTAGATTTTTGTGGTTTTGAAATTAAATTTTTTTTAAGTAAGTGGTAGAATGACTTATGGAGAAGCAGATAAGTCATATATTTCTACTTCTTCAAAAAGCTGCAAATTAACTTTTCGGCAAGTTAAAAGCTTTTTTTAAAATAGTGCCAAACACGCAGATTGTGACTTTTCATAATCCAAAAATCAAAAAAAGTAGCTTCTGCTACTTCCTAAACGGGCTCTTAGATAAAAATAAAATGAGAAAATGAGATATATAGAATTCTTGTGCTGAATCTGGTTCTCTTATTGTGCATATTATAGGTGCTCAACTAATGTTTATAGGGTGGAGCTGAGAATTGAAGCATAAAAGTGTTTTGGTAGACGAGAAGGAACTAAATAAGGTTGTGGAAGAAAAAGCTACTAAAGAAAAGGATTTGAAAGAAACTCTTGAGAGACTTAAGGTAAAGAAAAAAGAGTGGAAGAACATGAAGGAGAAGGTTGGGTTACTGGAGGAGAATGAAAAAATATTTGATAAGCAAAAAATTGAATAAGAGACTAGGGTTGTGGAGCTCACTCTTGAAAGGAAAAGTGCTGAAGAGTGTGTAAGTGGAGCAAATCAAGTTCATTGCATACCAAAGGTTGATATTTCTTCTATGGACCCTTGCAAAGTGATTATGAATGGAGAGTTTGTTGACTATGACCAAGATCAAGAGGGTGAGAACGAGAATATGGGTGCATCATGATAGGTGCATTAGTTTAAGAAACTTTACTTTTTGTTTTTTTTTTTTTTTTGAAAAGATTATTTGATAATGTTAGTTATATTAGTTTGATAGACTGATGACCGGAGTATAACTCAGTCAAATTTGGTATGGTTGTCAAGTGTTTAAAATAATGTTAGTATTTGTGATATTTTGAATAAACATAACCCTAGTATGTTACATGTTTTGATTATGGGATTTTGTGAATTGTTACTTGTATTTGGACAGCATAGTAAGTTTGATTAGTTCCAAAATATATTGCATAAGATAGCACCAGCTGATTCAAATTTGATATTTGTTAATGGTTTAATTTTGCAATTACTCATATTTGATATGCGTTTAGATGTAGTAGTGATAACCCCTCCATATTAGTGGTACGACCTATAAATCGGTTCGAGAATAAGGAAGAGAAAATAGTAGTAAAAGTGAGCAAGTTAAGAAGTAATGCTTTTTATTAATGAAGAACCTTCATGATTGGAAAGTGCATGGGGTGTGCCCCATTAAAACATTTCCCAACAAAATTCAATTTAGGGATAAAATTCGGGTAGTAAGAAAAAGAGTACGTCACCTTGTCCTGATTGATAGATTTAACTGTAATATATCTTTAAAGAAGAGATGTTCCATGTGCTTGGTAGATCATTGCCCTGTAATATTTGTAATTTGTATGCTCCTTGTCCGATGATTTTTTATATTTGGAAAATGGACCATCCCAATTGGTGTTGAGCTTTCCATGACCTTGTAGTTTCCATTCTTCCTTTGTTTTTCAAGACAAGGACCTCTTCATGGAATGACCTAGGCTTGATATTTTTATTGTATTTTCGAGCTATAGCAAGTTGCGGTGCGCGTTGTTGAATCAGTGCTTGATCTCGTATTTCTTCTATTGAGTCCATCTCGGTGGCTCTTAGCTCGGCATTTATTTTATTACTTAAAGTATTTGTTCAGCCTGACTGATGTGAGACTTCAACAGGCATCATGGCGTCACAACCATATATATACTAGTATGAAAGAGATCTCTTTTGTTGATGAGTGTTCAATTGTGTTATAGCTCCACAAGATATTTGGAATGCTTTTGGCCCGTTGTCCCTTGAAATCATTTAACTTCTTTCGTAATGCCTGCAATATAACCTTATTGGCAGCCTCTGCTAAGTCATTAGCCTGAGGATGTTCTACATATGAGAATTGATGAACAATTTTGAAATTTTGTAAAAAAATTGTAAAATTCTTATAAATGAATTGTCTACCATTATCAGTGATAATAGAGTGAGGTATACTAAATTTGCATATTATATTTTTTCAGGCAAAAGATATCATCTTTTCTGAATTAATTTTTGCTAGGGGTATAGCCTCTATCAATTTTGTAAAGTCGTCTATAGCAACAATTAAACATTTTACCTAACCTGATACATGTGGGAAAGGATCGAGAATGTCTAGCCCCCAATGCATGTAACTGCTCGGCCGGATTGTGAATGATTGGAGTATGACTTTGGCAATGATCGCAGTATTTGACCTTGTTCATGCAATCTCTTTGTATTGTAGGCCAGTAGTATCCTGCTCTAAGAATTTTAAATGCTAGGCTTCTGCCCTTTATGTGTGTGCCACATACCCCTCATGGACTTCATCCATGGTGAGTTTAGCGCCGGCCTTGCTTAAACATTTTAACAAGGGTCTTGTAAAACCTCATTTGTATAGTTCGGCTCTGATTATAATGAAGAAGTCTGATTGTATTTTGAATTTTCGTTTGTCTTTGATATCCTTTAGGATTTGTTCCAGTTTGCAGATATTTGATGAACGGATCTCACCAACCTTCCTCCTGTTCAATTCTTAAAACAGTTGTGAGTGAAACACTAGGCTCATCCAGTGTTAGTTGTGATAAGCTCGAATATGGGTTAGACTTCTATTAGTTGCTAATTTTGATAAAATATCAGCTCGGCAGTTTTGCTCCCAAGAGAATATTTCAAATTTCAAAAAGTAAGAGATAAGGTTATTTTTTTAATAGATATTTTTCTAATAGTGTATCTCTTACTTAAAAGTTACCTGTTACCTGTTATACTACCAATAGTGAATCACATTTGATATTTATATGTGTTATCCTGAGGGATTGAGCTAATATGAGACCGGCTATAAGGGCTTCATACTCTGCTTGGTTATTGCTTGCATGAAAAATAAATTGCAAAGACTATTTTATAACTGTTTCTTGGCTATCTTCGAGCAATATACCGACTCTAGAGCCTTGCATATACGAAAATCCATCAATGTATAATGTTCATATCTTATTACCGGGGGTTGAGTCCTTAAGAGTGAGTTCTGCTATGAAGTCGACCAAAGTCTGGGACTTGTGGCTCTCCGTGCTTGATATTGTATATCATATTCTGAGAGCTCAATAGGCCACTTTATTAGTCTTCTCGCAAGCTCTGGTTTTGTTTAGATTTGCCTTAGTGGATGCTTCCTGATGAGCGGATAATTTATACGCTTTTTGACATTGTTTTTAGTATGTTTTTAGTAGGATCTAGTTACTTTTAGGGATGTTTTCATTAGTTTTTATGTTAAATTCACATTTCTGGACTTTACTATGAGTTTGTGTATTTTTCTGTGATTTCAGGTATTTTCTGGCTGAAATTGAGGGACTTAAGCAGAAATCAGATTCAGAGGTTGAAGAAGGACTGCTGATGCTGTTGGATTCTGACCTCCCTGTACTCAAAGTAGATTTTCTGGAGCTATAGAACTCGAAATGGCGCGCTTCCAATTGCGTTGGAAAGTATACATCCAGGGCATTCCAGCAATATATAATAGTCCATACTTTGGCCAATAATAGACGACGTAAACTGGTGTTCAACGCCACCTTTCTGCCCAAATCTGGCGTCCAGCGCCAGAAAAGGATCCAAAACCAGAGTTGAACGCCCAAACTGGCACAAAAACTGGCGTTCAACTCCAAGAAGGACCTCTACACGTGCAACACTCAAGTTCAGCCCAAGCACACACCAAGTGGGCCCCGAAAGTGGATTTATGCATCAATTACTTACTCATGTAAACCCTAGTAGCTAGTTTATTATAAATAGGACATTTTACTAATCTTTGGATCTTGGGATTACCTTATGATCCTTTGATCACGTTTTGGGGGCTAGCCTCTCGGCCATGCCTGGAACTTTCACTTATGTATTTTTAACGGTAGAGTTTCTACACTCCATAGATTAAGGTGTGGAGCTCTGCTGTTCCTCAAAGATTAATGCAAAGTACTACTGTTTTCTATTCAACTCATCTTGTTTCGCTTCTAAGATATTCATTCGTACCTCAACCTGAATGTGATGAACGTGACAATCATCATCATTCCCCATGAACGCGTGCCTGACAACCACTTCCGTTCTACTTTCGATTGAATGAGTATCCCTTAGATCTCTTAATCGGAATCTTCGTGGTGTAAGCTAGAATGATGGCAGCATTCAAGAGAATCCGGAAAGTCTAAACCTTGTCTGTAGTATTCCGAGTAGGATTCAATGATTGAATGACTGTGACGAGCTTCAAACTCGTGATTGCTGGGCGTAGTGACAGAACGCAAAAGGATAGTAAATCCTATTCCAGCATGATCGAGAACCGACAGATGAATAGCCGTGCCGTGACAGGGTGCGTTGATCATTTTCACTGAGAGGATAAGATGAAGCCATTGACAAGGGTGATGCCTCCAGACGATTAGCCGTGCCGTGACAAGGCATTGGATCATTTTCCCGAGAGATGACCGAAAGTAGCCGTTGACAATGGTGATGTATCACATAAAGCCAGCCATGGAAAGGAGTAAGACTGATTGGATGAAGATAGCAGGAAAGCAGAGGTTCAGAGGAACGAAAAGCATCTCTATTCGCTTATCTGAAATTCCTACCAATGATTTACATAAGTACCTCTATCCCTATTCTATTATTTATTATTCGAAAACATCATTATCAATTTATATCTGCCTAACTGAGATTTGCAAGGTGACCATAGCTTGCTTCATACCGACAATCTCCGTGGGATTCGACCCTTACTCACGTAAGGTATTACTTGGACGACCCAGTGCACTTGCTGGTTAGTTGTATCGAAGTTGTGAACCACGGTATTGGCATCATGTTCTTGGCACCATTGCCAGGGAAAGAAAGAGCTATAAATTTTACATAATCAAAGTGTAATCACGATTGCGCGTACCAAGTTGCTCACGTTGCCAGGGATTGTTTGAGCCTGGACATCACAATTTCGTGCACCAAGTTTTTGGTGCCATTGCCGGGGATTGCTCGAGTATGGACAACTGACGGTTCATCTTGTTGCTCAAATTAGGTAATTTTCTTTTTATTTTGTTTTCAAAAATTTTTCAAAAATCTTTCAAAGTTTTCTTCTTTTTTTCGAAAAAAAAAATTTAATAAAAATGTTTTCAAAAATATATTTTTCTTCAAAATTTTTAAGAATGAATTCTAGTGTTTCATGAAACATGTTGAATCCTATTTGGCTGTAAAGCCATACCCAAACTGCTTTGGGATTGGTATTCAACTAATCACTCCAGTCCATGTAATTATATACTAAAGCTTGGCTGGCTATTAAGCCATGCCTGACCCTTTGATTGGAGCTTTAGACTAAAGAGCATAAGATTCCTGGAATTCATATTAAAAATTTTGGAATCCTTATTTTTCTTTTTCAAAATATTTTTTTTCGAAAAATATAAAATAAAAATCCAAAAAAATTTAGAAAATCATAAAAATAAAAAATATTTCATGCTTCTTGTTTGAGTCTTGAGTCAAATCATAAGTTTGGTGTCAATTGCATATGCATCTTGCATTTTTCGAAAATTCCATGCATTCATGTGTTCTTCATGATCTTCAAGTTGTTCTTGGTAAGTCTTCTTGTTTGATCTTGATGATTTTTTGTTTTGTGTTGTATGGTGTTTTTCATATGCATTCTTGAATTCTTAGTGTCTAAGCATTAAAGAATTCTAAGTTTGGTGTCTTGCATGTTTTCTTTGCATTAAAAATTTTTTTCAAAATTGTGTCTATGATGTTCATCTTGACATTCATAGCATTCTTGCATGCAGTCATTGTTTTGATCCATAACTTTCATGCATTGCATCAATTTTCCTGTTTTCCTCTCTCATCATAAAAATTAAAAAAAAAAACAAAAAAATATCTTTTCCTTTTTCTCTCATCAAATTCGAAAATTTGAGTTGACTTTTTCAAAAATTTTTAAAATCACGTTGTTTCTTATGAGTCAAATCAAATTTTCAATTTGAAAATCTTATCTTTTTCAAAATCTTTTTCAAAAATCAAATCTTTTTCAAAATTCTTAGTTATTTTCGAAAATTCCAAAAATATTTTTCAAAAATCTTTTTCTTATTTTTATATCAAATTTTCGAAAATAACATAATCAATTAATGTTTTGATTCAAAAATTTGAAGTTTGTTACTTGCTTGTTAAGAAAGATTCAAACTTTAAGTTCTAGAATCATATCTTGTGATTTCTTATGAATCAAGTCATTAATTGAGATTTTAAAAATCAAATCTTTTTCAAAACTAATTTCTAAAATATCTTCTTATCTTACCTTTTTCAAAAAGTTGGTTTCAAAATATCTTTTCTAACCTCCTAACTTCTTATCTTTTCAAAATTTGTTTCAACTAACTAACTAACTTTTTGTTTGTTTCTTAACTTTTTCAAAACTACCTAACTAACTCTCTCTCTCTAATTTTCGAAAATATCTTCCCCCTTTTCAAAAATTTCTTTTTAATTAACTAATTATTTTATTTTTATTTTGAATTTTCGAAAAAAAAAAACTACTAACCTTTTTCAAAAACTATTTTCAAAAATTACTAACTCTTTTTCAAAAATAATTTTCGAAAATTCTATCTCCCTCTCATCTCCTTCTTCTTATTTATTCATCTACTAACATCTCTTCCTCACCCATAAAAAATCCGAGCTCTCTCTCTCTCTCTGAGTTCAGATTTTTTCTCTTCTTCTTTTCTTCTACTAACAATAAGGAACCTCTTTACTGTGACATAGAGGATTCCTCTTCTTTTCTTGTTTTCTTCTCTTTCTTATGAGCAGGAACAAGGAAAGAGGCATTCTTCTTGAAGCTGATCCAGAACCTGAAAGGACCCTAAAAAGGAAACTAAGAGAAGCTAAAATACAACAATCCAGAGATAACCTTTCAGAAATTTTTGAACAAGAAGAGGAGATGGCAGCCGAAAATAATAATAATGTAAGGAAGATGCTTGGTGACTTTACTGCACCTAATTCCAATTTACATGGAAGAAGCATCTCCATTCCTACCATTGGAGCAAACAACTTTGAGCTGAAACCTCAATTAGTTTCTCTGATGCAGCAGAACTGCAAGTTTCATGGACTTCCATCTGAAGATCCTTTTCAGTTCTTAACTGAATTCTTGCAGATATGTGATACTGTTAAGACTAATGGAGTAGATCCTGAAGTCTACAGGCTTATGCTTTTCCCTTTTGCTGTAAGAGACAGAGCTAGATTATGGTTGGATTCTCAACCCAAAGACAGCCTGAACTCTTGGGATAAGCTGGTCACGGCTTTCTTAGCCAAGTACTTTCCTCCTCAAAAGCTGAGCAAGCTTAGAGCTGATGTTCAAACCTTCAGACAGAAAGAAGGTGAATCCCTCTATGAAGCTTGGGAAAGATACAAACAGTTGATAAAAAAGTGTCCTTCTGACATGCTTTCAGAATGGACCATCCTGGATATATTCTATGATGGTTTATCTGAGCTATCAAAGATGTCACTGGACACTTCTGCAGGTGGATCCATTCACCTAAAGAAAACGCCTGCAGAAGCTCAAGAACTCATTGACATGGTTGCTAATAACCAGTTCATGTACACTTCTGAAAGGAATCCTGTGAGTAATGGGACGCCTATGAAGAAGGGAGTTCTTGAAGTTGATACTCTGAATGCCATATTGGCTCAGAATAAAATATTGACTCAGCAAGTCAATATGATCTCTCAGAGTCTGCATGGAATGCAAGCTGCATCCAACAGTACTCAAGAGGCATCTTCTGAAGAAGAAGCTTATGATCCTGAGAACCCTGCAATAGCAGAGGTAAATTATTTAGGTGAACCTTATGGAAACACCTATAACTCATCATGGAGAAATCATCCAAATTTCTCATGGAAGGATCAAAAGCCTCAACAAGGCTTTAATAATGGTGGAAGAAACAGGTTTAACAATAATAAACCTTTTCCATCATCCACTCAGCAAAAGATAGAGAACTCTGAACAAAATGCTTCTAATTTAGCAAATCTAGTCTCTGATCTATCTAAGGCCACTGTGAGTTTCATGAATGAAACCAGGTCTTCCATTAGAAATCTGGAAGCACAAGTGGGGCAGCTGAGTAAAAGGATCACTGAAATCCCTCCTAGTACTCTCCCAAGCAATACAGAAGAGAACCCAAAAGGAGAGTGCAAGGCCATTGACATAAGCAAAATGGCCGAACCTATGAGGAGAGGGGAGGACATGAATCCCAAAGAGGAAGACCTCCTGGGACGTCCAGTGACCAATAAGGAGCTTCCCTCTGAGGAACCAAAGGACTCTGAGGCTCATCTAGAGACCATAGAGATTCCATTGAACCTCCTTATGCCCTTCATGAGCTCTGTGAGTATTCCTCTTCTGAAGAGAACGAGGATGTTACTGAAGAGCAAACTGCCAAGTTTCTTGGTGCAATCATGAAGCTGAATGCCAAATTATTTGGCATTGATACTTGGGAAGTTGAACCTCCCTTGTTCATCAATGAACTAAGTGATCTGGATCAACTGACATTGCCTCAGAAGAGACAGGATCCTGGAAAGTTCATAATACCCTGTACCATAGGCACCATGATCTTTAAGGCTCTGTGTGACCTTGGTTTAGGAATAAACCTCATGCCCCTCTCTGTAATAGAGAAACTGGGAATCTATGGGGTGCAAGCTGCCAAAATCTCATTAGAGATGGCAGACAGTTCAAGAAAACAGGCTTATGGACAAGTAGAGGACGTGTTAGTAAAGGTTGAAGGCCTTTACATCCCTGCTGATTTCATAGTCCTGGATACTAGAAAGGAAGAGGATGAATCCATCATCCTAGGAAGATCTTTCCTGGCCACAGCAAGAGCTGTGATTGATGTTGACAGAGGTGAAATAGTCCTTCAATGGAATGAGGACTCCCTTGTGTTTAAAACTCAAGGATCTCCCTCTGCAACCATGGAGAGGAAGCAGAAAAAGCTTCTCTCAAAGCAGAGTCAACCAGAGCCCCCACAGTCAAACTCTAAGTTTGGTGTTGGGAGGCCACAACCAAACTCTAAGTTTGGTGTTGAACTCCCATATCCAAACTCTAAGTTTGGTGTTGGAGAGTCTCAACAAAGCTCTGCACATCTGTGAGGCTCCATGAGAGCCCACTGTCAAGCTATTGACATTAAAGAAGCGCTTGTTGGGAGGCAACCCAATTTTTATTTATCTAACTATATTTTTCTTAGTTATATGTCTTTATAGGTTCATGATCATATGGAGTCACAAAATAAATATAAAAATTGAAAACGAAATCAAAAATAGCAGAAGAAAAATCACACCCTGGAGGAAGCATCTGCCTGGCGTTCAACGCCAGAACAGAGCATGGTTCTGGCGCTGAACGCCCAGAACAAGCATGGTTCTAGCGTTCAACGCCAGAAATGGCAACAAATGGGCGTTGAACGCCCAAAATGGGCACCAACCTGGCGCTGAACGCCCAGAGTTGTGTGCAAGGGCATTTTACATGCCTAAATTGGTGCAGGGATGTAAATGCCTTGACACCTCAGGATCTGTGGACCCCACAGGATCCCCACCTACCTCATCATCTCTCTTTCCATTCATGATCATCCCTTTTGTTTTCCATTTACCACTCACATCCATACACCCACTTACCTACAAAATTCAATATCTCTTTCCCTCCCAATCCCACCCATATGGCCGAATACACACATCCCCCCATCTCCCCCATATCTTCTTCTTCCTCCTCTATTCTTTCTTCTTTTGCTCGAGGGCGAGCAACATTCTAAGTTTGGTGTGGTAAAAGCATAGCTTTTTTGTTTTTCCATAACCATTAATGGCACCTAAGGCCAGAGAAACCTCAAGAAAGAGGAAAGAGAAGACAATTGCTTCCACCTCTGAGTCATGGGAGATGGAAAGATTCATCTCAAGGGTCTATAGCTCAGTGATAGAACATGTGGCTGCAAATCAAGAGATCCCTGAGATACCTCAGGGGATGCACTTCCCTCCACATAAATATTGGGAGCAAATCAACACCTCCCTAGGAGAATTAAGTCCCAACATGAGACAACTAAGGGTGGAACATCAAGAGCACTCCATCATCCTTCATGAAATCAAAGAAGATCTAAAAGCAATGAAGGAGGAGCAACAAAGGCAAGGAAGAGATATAGAAGAGCTCAAGGACATCATTTGTTCCTCAAGAAGGAAACGCCACCATCACTAAGGTGGATTCATTCCTTGTTCTTACTTCTTCTGTTTTTCGTTTTCTATGTTATGTGCTTATCTATGTTTGTGTCTTCATTAAATGATCATTAGTAGTTAGTAACTATGTCTTAAAGTTATGAATGTCCTATGAATCCATCACCTCTCTTAAAAAAAATGTTTTAATTCAAAAGAACAAGAAGTACATGAGTTTTGAATTTATCCTTGAACTTAGTTTAATTATATTGATGTGGTGACAATGCTTCTTGTTTTCTTAATGTATGCTTGAACAG
This sequence comes from Arachis hypogaea, assembly GCF_003086295.3. Classification (NCBI taxonomy): domain Eukaryota; kingdom Viridiplantae; phylum Streptophyta; class Magnoliopsida; order Fabales; family Fabaceae; genus Arachis; species Arachis hypogaea. Next base: position 19,803,427 of record NC_092046.1, on the reverse strand, counting down.
TGCATATGTCTTTTGAAGTTGTTGTTTAAGAATGTTAAATATGTTGGCTCTTGAAAGAATGATGACTAGGAGACATGTTATTTGATAATCTGAAAAATCATAAAAATGATTCTTGAAGCAAGAAAAAGTAGCAAAGAACAAAACTTGCAGAAAAAAAAAATAGGCGAGAAAAAAAATAGAAAGAAAAAGAAAAAGCAAGCAGAAAAAGCCAAGGCTCTTAAAACCAAGAGGCAAGAGCAAAAAAGCCAATAACCCTTAAAACCAAAAGGCAAGGGTAAATAAAGAGGATCCCAAGGCTTTGAGCATCAGTGGATAGGAGGGCCAAAAAGGAATAAAATCCTGGTCTAAGCGGCTAAACCAAGCTGTCCCTAACCATGTGCTTGTGGCGTGTAGGTGACAAGTGAAAACTTGAGACTGAGCGGTTAAAGTCAAGGTCCAAAGCAAAAAAAGAGTGTGCTTAAGAACCCTGGACACCTCTAATTGGGGACTTTAGCAAAGCTGAGTCACAATCTGAAAAGGTTCACCCAATTATGTGTCTGTGGCATTTATGTATCCGGTGGTAATACTGGAAAACAAAGTGCTTAGGGCCACGGCCAAGACTCATAAAGAAGCTGTGTTCAAGAATCATCATACTGAACTAGGAGAATCAATAACACTATCTGAACTCTGAGTTCCTATAGATGCCAATCATTCTGAACCTCAATGGATAAAGTGAGATGCCAAAACTATTCAAGAGGCAAAAAGCTATAAGTCCCGCTCATTTGATTGAAGCTATGTTTCATTGATAGTTTGGAATTTATAGTATATTCTCTTCTTTTTATCCTATTTGATTTTCAGTTGCTTGGGGACAAGCAACAATTTAAGTTTGGTGTTGTGATGAGCGGATAATTTATACGCTTTTTGACATTGTTTTTAGTATGTCTTTAGTAGGATCTAGTTACTTTTAGGGATGTTTTCGTTAGTTTTTATGTTAAATTCACATTTATGGACTTTACTATGAGTTTGTGTGTTTTTCTGTGATTTCAGGTATTTTCTGGCTGAAATTGAGGGACTTAAGCAGAAATCAGATTCAGAGGTTGAAGAAGGACTGCTGATGCTGTTGGATTCTGACCTCCCTGCACTCAAAGTAGATTTTCTGGAGCTACCGAACTCGAAATGGCGCGCTTCCAATTGCGTTGGAAAGTAGACATCTAGGGCTTTCCAGAAATATATAATAGTACATGCTTTAGCCAAGAATAGACGACGTAAACTGGCATTTAACGCCAGCTTTCTGCCCAAATCTGGCGTCCAACGCCAGAAAAGGATCCAAAACCAGAGTTGAACGCCCAAACTGGCACAAAAACTGGCGTTCAACTCCAAGAAGGACCTCTACACATGCAACACTCAAGCTCAGCCCAAGCACACACCAAGTGGGCCCCGGAAGTGGATTTATGCATCAATTACTTACTCATGTAAACCCTAGTAGCTAGTTTATTATAAATAGGACATTTTACTAATCTTTGGATCTTGGGATTACCTTATGATCCTTTGATCACGTTTTGGGGGCTGGCCTCTCGGCCATGCCTGGACCTTTCACTTATGTGTTTTTAACGGTAGAGTTTCTACACTCCATAGATTAAGGTGTGGAGCTCTGCTGTTCCTCAAAGATTAATGCAAAGTACTACTGTTTTCTATTTAACTCATCTTGTTTCGCTTCTAAGATATTCATTCGTACCTCAACCTGAATGTGATGAACGTGACAATCATCATCATTCCCCATGAACGCGTGCCTGACAACCACTTCCGTTCTACTTTCGATTGAATGAGTATCCCTTAGATCTCTTAATCGGAATCTTCGTGGTGTAAGCTAGAATGATGGAAGCATTCAAGAGAATCCGGAAAGTCTAAACCTTGTCTGTAGTATTCCGAGTAGGATTCAATGATTGAATGACTGTGACGAGCTTCAAACTCGCGATTGCTGGGCGTAGTGACAGAACGCAAAAGGATAGTAAATCCTATTCCAGCATGATCGAGAACCGACAGATGAATAGCCGTGCCGTGACAGGGTGCGTTGATCATTTTCACTGAGAGGATAAGATGAAGCCATTGACAAGGGTGATGCCTCCAGACGATTAGCCGTGCCGTGACAGGGTATTGGATCATTTTCCCGAGAGATGACCGAAAGTAGCCGTTGACAATGGTGATGTATCACATAAAGCCAGCCATGGAAAGGAGTAAGACTGATTGGATGAAGATAGCAGGAAAGCAGAGGTTCAGAGGAACGAAAAGCATCTCTATTCGCTTATCTGAAATTCCTACCAATGATTTACATAAGTACCTCTATCCCTATTCTATTATTTATTATTCGAAAACATCATTATCAACTTATATCTGCCTAACTGAGATTTGCAAGGTGACCATAGCTTGCTTCATACCGACAATCTTCGTGGGATTCGACCCTTACTCACGTAAGGTATTACTTGGACGCCCCAGTGTACTTGCTGGTTAGTTGTATCGAAGTTGTGAACCATGGTATTGGCATCATGTTCTTGGCACCATTGCCAGGGAAAGAAAGAGCCATAAATTTTACATAATCAAAGTGTAATCATGATTGCGCGTACCAAGTTGCTCATGTTGCCAGGGATTGTTTGAGCCTGGACATCACAATTTCGTGCACCAAGTTTTTGGCGCCGTTGCCGGGGATTGTTTGAGTATGGACAACTGACGGTTCATCTTGTTGCTCAGATTAGGTAATTTTCTTTTTATTTTGTTTTCAAAAATTTTTCAAAAATCTTTCAAAGTTTTCTTCTTTTTTTCGAAAAAAAAATTTAAATAAAAATGTTTTCAAAAATATATTTTTCTTCAAAATTTTTAAGAATGAATTCTAGTGTTTCATGAAACATGTTGAATCCTATCTGGCTGTAAAGCCATACCCAAACTGCTTTGGGATTGGTATTCAACTAATCACTCCAGTCCATGTAATTATATACTAAAGCTTGGCTGGCTATTAAGCCATGCCTGACCCTTTGATTGGAGCTTTAGACTAAAGAGCATAAGATTCCTGGAATTCATATTACAAATTTTGGAATCCTTATTTTTCTTTTTCAAAATATTTTTTTTCGAAAAATATAAAATAAAAATCCAAAAAAATTTAGAAAATCATAAAAATCAAAAATATTTCATGCTTCTTGTTTGAGTCTTGAGTCAAATCATAAGTTTGGTGTCAATTGCATATGCATCTTGCATTTTTCGAAAATTTCATGCATTCATGTGTTCTTCATGATCTTCAAGTTGTTCTTGGTAAGTCTTCTTGTTTGATCTTGATGATTTTTTGTTTTGTGTTGTATGGTGTTTTTCATATGCATTCTTGAATTCTTAGTGTCTAAGCATTAAAGAATTCTAAGTTTGGTGTCTTGCATGTTTTCTTTTCATTAAAAATTTTTTTCAAAATTGTGTCTATGATGTTCATCTTGACATTCATAGCATTCTTGCATGCAGTCATTGTTTTGATCCATAACTTTCATGCATTGCATCAATTTTCCTGTTTTCCTCTCTCATCATAAAAATTCAAAAAAAAAATAAAAAAATATCTTTCCCTTTTTCTCTCATCAAATTCGAAAATTTGAGTTGACTTTTTCAAAAATTTTTAAAATCACGTTGTTTCTTATGAGTCAAATCAAATTTTCAATTTGAAAATCTTATCTTTTTCAAAAATCTTTTTCTTATTTTTATATCAAATTTTCGAAAATAACATAATCAATTAATGTTTTGATTCAAAAATTTGAAGTTTGTTACTTGCTTGTTAAGAAAGATTCAAACTTTAAGTTCTAGAATCATATCTTGTGATTTCTTATGAATCAAGTCATTAATTGAGATTTTAAAAATCAAATCTTTTTCAAAACTAATTTCTAAAATATCTTCTTATCTTACCTTTTTCAAAAAGTTGGTTTCAAAATATCTTTTCTAACCTCCTAACTTCTTATCTTTTCAAAATTTGTTTCAACTAACTAACTAACTTTTTGTTTGTTTCTTAACTTTTTCAAAACTACCTAACTAACTCTCTCTCTCTAATTTTCGAAAATATCTTCCCCCTTTTCAAAAATTTCTTTTTAATTAACTAATTATTTTATTTTTATTTTGAATTTTCGAAAAAAAAACTACTAACCTTTTTCAAAAACTATTTTCAAAAATCACTAACTCTTTTTCAAAAATAATTTTCAAAAATTCTCTCTCCCTCTCATCTCCTTCTTCTTATTTATTCATCTACTAACATCTCTTCCTCACCCATAAAAAATCCGAGCTCTCTCTCTCTCTCTGAGTTCAGATTTTTTCTCTTCTTCTTTTCTTCTACTAACAATAAGGAACCTCTTTACTGTGACATAGAGGATTCCTCTTCTTTTCTTGTTTTCTTCTCTTTCTTATGAGCAGGAACAAGGAAAAAGGCATTCTTGTTGAAGCTAATCCAGAACCTGAAAGGACCCTAAAAAGGAAACTAAGAGAAGCTAAAATACAACAATCCAGAGATAACCTTTCAAAAATTTTCGAACAAGAAGAGGAGATGGCAGCCGAAAATAATAATAATGTAAGGAAGATTCTTGGTGACTTTACTGCACCTAATTCCAATTTACATGGAAGAAGCATCTCCATTCCTACCATTGGAGCAAACAACTTTGAGCTGAAACCTCAATTAGTTTCTCTGATGCAGCAGAACTGCAAGTTTCATGGACTTCCATCTGAAGATCCTTTTCAGTTCTTAACTGAATTCTTGCAGATATGTGATACTGTTAAGACTAATGGAGTAGATCCTGAAGTCTACAGGCTTATGCTTTTCCCTTTTGCTGTAAGAGACAGAGCTAGATTATGGTTGGATTCTCAACCCAAAGACAGCCTGAACTCTTGGGATAAGCTGGTCACGGCTTTCTTAGCCAAGTACTTTCCTCCTCAAAAGCTGAGCAAGCTTAGAGCTGATGTTCAAACCTTCAGACAGAAAGAAGGTGAATTCCTCTATGAAGCTTGGGAAAGATACAAACAGTTGATAAAAAAGTGTCCTTCTGACATGCTTTCAGAATGGACCATCCTGGATATATTCTATGATGGTTTATCTGAGCTATCAAAGATGTCACTGGACACTTCTGCAGGTGGATCCATTCACCTAAAGAAAACGCCTGCAGAAGCTCAAGAACTCATTGACATGGTTGCTAATAACCAGTTCATGTACACTTCTGAAAGGAATCCTGTGAGTAATGGGACGCCTATGAAGAAGGGAGTTCTTGAAGTTGATACTCTGAATGCCATATTGGCTCAGAATAAAATATTGACTCAGCAAGTCAATATGATCTCTCAGAGTCTGCATGGAATGCAAGCTGCATCCAACAGTACTCAAGAGGCATCTTCTGAAGAAGAAGCTTATGATCCTGAGAACCCTGCAATAGCAGAGGTAAATTATTTAGGTGAACCTTATGGAAACACCTATAACTCATCATGGAGAAATCATCCAAATTTCTCATGGAAGGATCAAAAGCCTCAACAAGGCTTTAATAATGGTGGAAGAAACAGGTTTAACAATAATAAACCTTTTCCATCATCCACTCAGCAAAAGACAGAGAACTCTGAACAAAATGCTTCTAATTTAGCAAATCTAGTCTCTGATCTATCTAAGGCCACTGTGAGTTTCATGAATGAAACCAGGTCTTCCATTAGAAATCTGGAAGCACAAGTGGGGCAGCTGAGTAAAAGGATCACTGAAATCCCTCCTAGTACTCTCCCAAGCAATACAGAAGAGAACCCAAAAGGAGAGTGCAAGGCCATTGACATAAGCAAAATGGCCGAACCTATGAGGAGAGGGGAGGACGTGAATCCCAAGGAGGAAGACCTCCTGGGACGTCCAGTGACCAATAAGGAGCTTCCCTCTGAGGAACCAAAGGACTCTGAGGCTCATCTAGAGACCATAGAGATTCCATTGAACCTCCTTATGCCCTTCATGAGCTCTGATGAGTATTCCTCTTCTGAAGAGAACGAGGATGTTACTGAAGAGCAAACTGCCAAGTTTCTTGGTGCAATCATGAAGCTGAATGCCAAATTATTTGGCATTGATACTTGGGAAGTTGAACCTCCCTTGTTCATCAATGAACTAAGTGATCTGGATCAACTGACATTACCTCAGAAGAGACAGGATCCTGGAAAGTTCATAATACCCTGTACCATAGGCACCATGATCTTTAAGGCTCTGTGTGACCTTGGTTCAGGAATAAACCTCATGCCCCTCTCTGTAATAGAGAAACTGGGAATCTATGGGGTGCAAGCTGCTAAAATCTCATTAGAGATGGCAGACAGTTCAAGAAAACAGGCTTATGGACAAGTAGAGGACGTGTTAGTAAAGGTTGAAGGCCTTTACATCCCTGCTGATTTCATAGTCCTGGATACTGGAAAGGAAGAGGATGAATCCATCATCTTAGGAAGACCTTTCCTGGCCACAGCAAGAGCTGTGATTGATGTTGACAGAGGTGAAATAGTCCTTCAATGGAATGAGGACTCCCTTGTGTTTAAAACTCAAGGATCTCCCTCTGCAACCATGGAGAGGAAGCAGAAAAAGCTTCTCTCAAAGCAGAGCCAACCAGAGCCCCCACAGTCAAACTCTAAGTTTGGTGTTGGGAGGCCACAACCAAACTCTAAGTTTGGTGTTGAAATCCCATATCCAAACTCTAAGTTTGGTGTTGGAGAGTCTCAACAAAGCTCTGCACATCTGTGAGGCTCCATGAGAGCCCACTGTCAAGCTATTGACATTAAATAAGCGCTTGTTAGGAGGCAACCCAATTTTTATTTATCTAACTATATTTTTCTTAGTTATATGTCTTTATAGGTTCATGATCATGTGGAGTCACAAAATAAATATAAAAATTAAAAACGGAATCAAAAACAGCAGAAGAAAAATCACACCCTGGAGGAAGCATCTGCCTGGCGTTCAACGCCAGAACAGAGCATGGTTCTGGCGCTGAACGCCCAGAACAAGCATGGTTCTGGTGTTCAACGCCAGAAATGGCAACAAACGGGCGTTGAACGCCCAGAGTTGTGTGCAAGGGCATTTTACATGCCTAAATTGGTGCAGGGATGTAAATGCCTTGACACCTCAGGATTTGTGGACCCCACAGGATCATCTCAGGATCTGTGGACCCCACAGGATCCCCACCTACCTCATCATCTCTCTTTCCATTCATGATCATCCCTTCTGTTTTTCATTTACCACTCACATCCATACACCCACATACCTACAAAATTCAATATCTCTTTCCCACCCAATCCCACCCATATGGCCGAATACACACATCCCCCCATCTCCTCCATATCTTCTTCTTCTTCCTCTATTCTTTCTTCTTTTGCTCGAGGGCGAGCAACATTCTAAGTTTGGTGTGGTAAAAGCATAGCTTTTTTGTTTTTCCATAACCATTAATGGCACCTAAGGCCAGAGAAACCTCAAGAAAGAGGAAAGAGAAGACAATTGCTTCCACCTCTGAGTCATGGGAGATGGAAAGATTCATCTCAAGGGTCTATAGCTCAGTGATAGAACATGTGGCTGCAAATCAAGAGATCCCTGAGATACCTCAGGGGATGCACTTCCCTCCACATAAATATTGGGAGCAAATCAACACCTCCCTAGGAGAATTAAGTCCCAACATGGGACAACTAAGGGTGGAACATCAAGAGCATTCCATCATCCTTCATGAAATCAAAGAAGATCTAAAAGCAATGAAGGAGGAGCAACAAAGGCAAGGAAGAGACATAGAAGAGCTCAAGGACATCATTTGTTCCTCAAGAAGGAAACGCCACCATCACTAAGGTGGATTCATTCCTTGTTCTTACTTCTTCTGTTTTTCGTTTTCTATGTTATGTGCTTATCTATGTTTGTGTCTTCATTAAATGATCATTAGTAGTTAGTAACTATGTCTTAAAGTTATGAATGTCCTATGAATCCATCACCTCTCTTAAAAAAATGTTTTAATTCAAAAGAACAAGAAGTACATGAGTTTTGAATTTATCCTTGAACTTAGTTTAATTATATTGATGTGGTGACAATGCTTCTTGTTTTCTTAATGTATGCTTGAACAGTGCATATGTCTTTTGAAGTTGTTGTTTAAGAATGTTAAATATGTTGGCTCTTGAAAGAATGATGACTAGGAGACATGTTATTTGATAATCTGAAAAATCATAAAAATGATTCTTGAAGCAAGAAAAAGCAGCAAAGAACAAAGCTTGCAGAAAAAAAAATAGGCGAGAAAAAAAATAGAAAGAAAAAGAAAAAGCAAGCAGAAAAAGCCAAGGCTCTTAAAACCAAGAGGCAAGAGCAAAAAAGCCAATAACCCTTAAAACCAAAAGGCAAGGGTAAATAAAGAGGATCCCAAGGCTTTGAGCATCAGTGGATAGGAGGGCCTAAAAGGAATAAAATCCTGGTCTAAGCGGCTAAACCAAGCTGTCCCTAACCATGTGCTTGTGGCGTGTAGGTGACAAGTGAAAACTTGAGACTGAGCGGTTAAAGTCAAGGTCCAAAGCAAAAAAAGAGTGTGCTTAAGAACCCTGGACACCTCTAATTGGGGACTTTAGCAAAGCTGAGTCACAATCTGAAAAGGTTCACCCAATTATGTGTCTGTGGCATTTATGTATCCGGTGGTAATACTGGAAAACAAAGTGCTTAGGGCCACGGCCAAGACTCATAAAGAAGCTGTGTTCAAGAATCATCATACTGAACTAGGAGAATCAATAACACTATCTGAACTCTGAGTTCCTATAGATGCCAATCATTCTGAACCTCAATGGATAAAGTGAGATGCCAAAACTATTCAAGAGGCAAAAAGCTATAAGTCCCGCTCATTTGATTGAAGCTATGTTTCATTGATAGTTTGGAATTTATAGTATATTCTCTTCTTTTTATCCTATTTGATTTTCAGTTGCTTGGGGACAAGCAACAATTTAAGTTTGGTGTTGTGATGAGCGGATAATTTATACGCTTTTTGACATTGTTTTTAGTATGTCTTTAGTAGGATCTAGTTACTTTTAGGGATGTTTTCGTTAGTTTTTATGTTAAATTCACATTTCTGGACTTTACTATGAGTTTGTGTGTTTTTCTGTGATTTCAGGTATTTTCTGGCTGAAATTGAGGGACTTAAGCAGAAATCAGATTCAGAGGTTGAAGAATGACTGCTGATGCTGTTGGATTCTGACCTCCCTGCACTCAAAGTGGATTTTCTGGAGCTACAGAACTCGAAATGGCGCGCTTCCAATTGCGTTGGAAAGTAGACATCTAGGACTTTCCAGCAATATATAATAGTCTATACTTTGGCTAAGAATAGACGATGTAAACAGGCGTTCAACGCCAGCTTTCTGCCCAAATCTGGCGTCCAGCGCCAGAAAAGGATCCAAAACCAGAGTTGAACGCCCAAACTGGCACAAAAACTGGCGTTCAACTCCAAGAAGGACCTCTACACGTGCAACACTCAAGCTCAGCCCAAGCACACACCAAGTGGGCCCCGGAAGTGGATTTATGCATCAATTACTTACTCATGTAAACCCTAGTAGCTAGTTTATTATAAATAGGACATTTTACTAATCTTTGGATCTTGGGATTACCTTATGATCCTTTGATCATGTTTTGGGGGCTGGTGTAACAGCCCAGACCACCCGCTAGCACGATATTGTCCGCTTTGGCACACAAGGCCTCACGGTTTTGCCTTTGACGATAGGGATGATGGCCAAAGCCCCCCACACTCACTCGTCAAAACGCGTCATGCTAGGGAGAGGTATCCACACCCTTATAAGGCATGCTTCGTTCCCCTCTCCAACCGATGTGGGCCTTACAGCTGGCCTCTCGGCCATGCCTGGACCTTTCACTTATGTATTTTTAACGGTAGAGTTTCTACACTCCATAGATTAAGGTGTGGAGCTCTGCTGTTCCTCAAAGATTAATGCAAAGTACTACTGTTTTCTATTCAACTCATCTTGTTTCGCTTCTAAGATATTCATTCGTACCTCAACCTGAATGTGATGAACGTGACAATCATCATCATTCCCCATGAACGCGTGCCTGACAACCACTTCCGTTCTACTTTCGATTGAATGAGTATCTCTTAGATCTCTTAATCGGAATCTTCGTGGTGTAAGCTAGAATGATGGCAGCATTCAAGAGAATCCGGAAAGTCTAAACCTTGTCTGTGGTATTCCGAGTAGGATTCAATGATTGAATGACTGTGACGAGCTTCAAACTCGCGATTGCTGGGCGTAGTGACAGAACGCAAAAGGATAGTAAATCCTATTCCAGCATGATCGAGAACCGACAGATGAATAGCCGTGCCGTGACAGGGTGCGTTGATCATTTTCATTGAGAGGATAAGATGAAGCCATTGACAAGGGTGATGCCTCCAGACAATTAGCCGTGCCGTGACAGGGCATTGGATCATTTTCCCGAGAGATGACCGAAAGTAGCCGTTGACAATGGTGATGTATCACATAAAGCCAACCATGGAAAGGAGTAAGACTGATTGGATGAAGATAGCAGGAAAGCAGAGGTTCAGAGGAACGAAAAGCATCTCCATTCGCTTATCTGAAATTCCTACCAATGATTTACATAAGTACCTCTATCCCTATTCTATTATTTATTATTCGAAAACATCATTATCAATTTATATCTGCCTAACTGAGATTTGCAAGGTGACCATAGCTTGCTTCATACCGACAATCTCCGTGGGATTCGACCCTTACTCACGTAAGGTATTACTTGGACGACCCAGTGTACTTGCTGGTCAGTTGTATCGAAGTTGTGAACCATGGTATTGGCATCATGTTCTTGGCACCATTGCTAGGGAAAGAAAGAGCCATAAATTTTACATAATCAAAGTGTAATCACGATTGCGCGTACCAAGTTGCTCACGTTGCCAGGGATTGTTTGAGCCTGGACATCACAATTTCGTGCACCACTTCCTTAGCATTATGATAGTGTGGCTTTGGAAATAGTGTCTTAGGTGCCTGGCTATGGTAATTAAGGCCAGTACTAACTTCTCCAATTTAGGATATTGGAGCTCGATATTCTATAGAGATTTGCTAACGAAGTATACGGGGCTGCTGTTCTTTACCTATTTTTGTTACCAAGATAGAGCTAATAGCATGATCAGTAATAGATAAGTATAAATATAAAGGTTTACCATGGCTTGAATGATTTGTGGTCCTCTTCGTTGTTTTGGTGTTTGTGTTGTTTGTCCTCCTCTCTGTCGAGGTTAGATTTTTCTACTCGTTGGATCTGTCGAAGCTCTTCTATTTCACTTTAACTTGTTGACCTTTTTTGAACTCGGCTAGCATCTTTGATTTCTTCATAGCTATGGTTTCTTGGAATTTTCTAGGACGGAGTCCGCTCTTCAGCGCATGCAGGTGAACATTTGGGTTGAGGTTAGGTATCTCCATAGCAGGCTTAGCGAACCTTGTCATATAGTCCTTGAGACTCTCGTGTTATCTTTGTCTAATGGTACTGAGATAGTCTAAGTCATGCACATAGATCTTTGAAGCTGCAAAATTGTTAACAAATAAGTCGGCCAACTCGTCAAAATTTGTCATAGAATTTGTAGGTAAACCAGAAAACTAAATCAAGGCAACACCGTCTAAAAAAGTTGAAAATGTATGATAGAGTATTGGATCAGATGCACCATTCATGAACATCATTGAATAGAACTTTGTGATGTGTATATTGGGATCGTTGATTCCCTCGTAGGGTTTCAATGTTATTGGTAGAGTGAAGTTTTTGGATATTTGAAAGCCCATGATTTCTTTCAAAACGGATTGGTCCTCTTCACTGGTGGCTTCAAGGTGACTGTCATCGTGGCTTTAGCCTCTGAGGTATAGTCATCATCATTATTGTCGTTTCCAGGACTTTTTTGCCCTTCCTCCATACTTTGTATGTTTTGCTTCTGATTTAATAACTCGGTCATCTGTTGATTTTCTGACCCTAGAGACTCATTAATAGCTAATAGCTCGACCTCAAGGTAAGGAGGAGGAGGATGATTCTTTTGCTTTTCTGCCGTTGATTATGGTCTGCAAAAAAGAAGTAAAGGCAAGTAGAAAAGGTTGTGATGGGGTTAGATAAAACTCAGCCCCACGGTGGATGCCAAATGTTTCTGCGTGGTATGTCTTAAGAGAGGTATAATTCGTCCGGTCCAAGGTTGAACTTGCTTTGGCCTGGGCTGGATGAGGTATACGTTGGCTTCCAAAGAACGACGGTGGTGGGCACCTGCAAAGGCCCTCCAACATTCAAGTTAAAAAGAGAGTGAGATGAGTATAATGCAATTCAGAATAAACAGCATACCTCGTTATGTTTAGGGTTTTTCCCTTTATAGATTTTGAGCTCGAATGTGCTATAGTATCGTTACCTAGTAGACCTATTTTTAGATGATTCTTTCTAAAGACGCGTTATCTTTAGTAACTGAATCATGCACATGACTATTGGTTTGTCAATTTATAGAGAGTTTTATGGTCGAGTTGTATGGAACGGATCACTACAAATCTGAGAAGTTATTCCATCACTCTAGTTGAACTTTGAGATATCTTCCTTGGACTTTCTATTGCATCTTAAAGAGGTTATCACAATATCTAGGATGAAGTAGGTTCCAAGATTGGTTTGAGTAGCTCCCATATAGTCTTTTTTCTTATTCCGACAATTCTGTCTTTGCTTGTAAAGAATTGGAATGTGTTGCTTAACTGTGTTTGGATAGGATAATAATATATTGATACAATAGTAAAATTTGGTCAGTTATTTATGAGATTTTTTTCTATTGTAATTTCGCTCGAATTCTCTGTCAATTATCATAAAAGTTGTCTTTGCTCGTACTATTTTCTTGTAATTGCTTTTTCCTTAAATTTTGTGATCATTGATAATAGAAAAATATTAATAAAGTAAAAATATTAAATATAAAAATATATTTTTTAAATAAAAAACTAGTACTCTTAAAAGACTGCTACATGGACATTTCTTTTTATATTTAAGGTATATTTAATATTCAATTCGTCCAGTTATATAATTTGAATCAACAATATCATAACATTTACACAAGAAGGTTAGATTCTTTCTCTTTTAACACTTTTTACAAAGTATGAGAAATTAACATTACATTACATTAAGATATCATACTGCCATTAACATTAGATTAGCATACATAATATAGATATAGATAATATATAATGAGTACTGCTACATATACAAGTCTTTTTGACATATAAATCATACAAGTCATTTACATAACGCATGCGTATCACGTTGTTTCTCTTTGTATCCCGCGTTCCTCTTCCTCCTCCTCCTCCTCCTCCTCCTCCTTCTTTTCCTTCTTCTTTGCGTTTCTCCTCCTTTTTCTTTGTGTGTTTCATCTTCATCATCTTTTTTTTAGAGTAAACACCCAATCCAGTCCTTGTCCATTTTCACGAAGGATAAAGCGATCCTTGTCCAAAAAAAGGGACACTTCGACCCTCAACCTTTTTATTTTGGGACAATACAATCCTTCTGTTAAAAAATCCGTTAAATAATAACAAAAATTTGTTTTCTGGGGGTTTTATTTTTATTTTGTGGGGGGTTTTAAACCTCCACAAAATTCTTTTCAACAATATAACTAATTACTACCACTACTACTACTACCTTCTTCATCCTTATTATATCACTCCTACCTCTATTATTTTTATTACTTTATCATCATCATTATCTCCTCTACCGTCGTCATCACTAATACCAATATTATCAACATTAAAGTTCTCTTCTTTCATTTTTTATTGGATGTTATTTTTTTCCTTTAAAAGGTATTTATACTACAATTATCTTTTCTTTGCGACATCATTTTCATCAATGATTTTTCTTCACTTAACCACCATTGGTGAAGGAATTTTTCAAAAACAAAATTATTAATAGTTTGTGGAGGTTTAAAACTCCCATAAAATACAAATAAAATCCCTACAAGGCTACAAAACTAATTTTTGTTATTATTTAACGGATTTTTTAACAGAAGGATCGTATTGTCCCAAAATAAAAAGATTGAGTGTTGAAGTGTCCATTTTTTCTAGACAGGGATCGCTTTGTCCTTCGTGAAAATAGACAAGGACCGAGTTAGGTGTTTACTCTTTTTTTTATTACTGTTGTTGTTGCTACATTTTTTTTCTCCTCCTCTTTCTATTAATTTTACAACATTATATATTTTTTTCTTCTTTGTTTGATTTTTCCCTCCCAAGAGGAATTATAAGAATATGAAATAAGAAGATGAAGAAGAAGAAGCAGTAGAAGATGAGGAAGAAGAAGATGAAGAGTTTTGAATTATGCAGAACTTATCTGCACACATACACCGAAAATTCTTAAGCAATACACTCGAATATCTTCGTGTTACTCCCAAATTTGCTGCAAATGCAGAAAAATGTTTCTTCTAATGCTGTATTTTTTTCTTCTTCTTCTTTTTTCCTTATTTTTTTCTTTCTTTTAGTTGAATGAATATAAGTTCATCATTTTTCAAGTAATTTTGCAGCATTATGTGTTTCTTTTTATTCTTTGTTTAATTTTTTTATTTTTATTCTTGTTAAAACAATAAAACAAGAAGAAACTTGAAAAGGTAAAATAAAAAGAAAAAGATGAATAAGAAAAGAAGAAGAAGATGGTGATGATGATGAAAAGAAGAAGAAGAAGCAATAGAAGATGAGGAGGAGAAAGAGGAAGAGTTTTGAATTATGCAGAACTTATCAGCATACATACACCGAAAATTCTTAAATAATACACTCGAATATCTTCGTGTTACACCCAAATTTGCTGCAAATACAGAAAATAATTTTCTCTAATGCTGCATTTTTTTCTTCTTCTTTTTTTTCTTATTTCTTTCTTTCTTTTAGTTGAATGAATATAAATTCATCCTCTTCCAAGTAATTTTGTAGTATTATGTGTTTCTTCTTTTTCTTTGTTTGATTTTTTTTTGTTTTTATTTTTGTTAAGAGAGTAAAACAAGAAGAAACTTGAGAAGATAAAACAAGAAAAAAAGATGAATAAGAAAAAAAAGAAGATGATGATGATGATGATGAAAAAGAAGAAGAAGAAGCAGCAAAAGATGAGGAGGAGAAAGAAGAAGAGTTTTGAATTATGTAGAACTTATCAGCACACATACACCAAAAATTCTTAAACAATATACCCAAATATCTTCGTGTTACACCCAATTATGCTGTAAATACAGAAAAATATTTTCCTTAATACAGAACTTTTACATTACATTCAATTCAAACCATCAACGATGAAACATTATTCACCTACAGAATCATAAACTACTAACAAAAAAATTAACTCGAATCAAACCACACCTCAACCACTTGATTGGATTCAAAACAATAATCAATTTTCTTCTGGTTTATTTGACAATCTGAAGAAGAAGAAGAAGAACGTGTAGTAATGACACGAAGAAAAATGTGCACGCGTGAATATAAATGACTTGTATAGACTTGTATAAAAAAATGATTTGTATGTAGAGAATAATTGATATATAATATCAGCTGATGTATTGAATTGATTCGAATAATAATGGTGCAAATAAGTGGAGAGATAGAGAAGTTGAGGTGAAACTAATTTGATAAATAATTTGGTAAATTTTATAATATTTATAATTTAGTGTCTAATTTTTTTACCTTATTTTTTGTAATAAATTTTAATTATTTAAAAATTATTTAATTTTATATTTTAAAATTAAATATTAATTTTTAATTTTTTTAATAAACAATCTTGCTATAAATATAAATTTTTTTTGTAATCAAATCTAATTAAGTTAGCCAAAGTCCAATTAATGAGAGTATAGATATACGCTCTAACTATCTCCACTAATGTAAATCCACTAATGTAAATATTGGTATCCTTATTCTTCCTCCTCCTCCTCGCGTTCCTCTTCCTTTTTTTTTGGTGTTTTTTCTCTTTCTTCTTTTTTACTTTTTTCTCATGGTCATTCTTTTATTAGTGTTATTGTTGTTACATTTTTTTCTCCTATTTCTAGTAATTTTGTAGTATTATATGTTTAATTTTAAATATTTAAAAAATTATTTAATTTTATATTTTTAAAATTAAAATAATAATTTTAAATTTTTTTTAATAGGTTAGATGCTACCTTCGTAGATGAGAGTCACTCAAATAAATATACCTAAATCGTTTTTTAAGACATTTTTTAATAATTAAAATTTAACATATATAATCGATTAAACCGTATTATTTCTGTCATAATTAGATCGAACAAATCAAATTAGCCAAAAAATCAATGAACCAAATTTTAAACTGATCTAAAATAATATTTTTATACAAAATGACTATAATATCTCTATTATAGAAAATGACTGAAATACTCATTATAATATCTCTATAATAAGAGTATTTTGTCATTTTTTATAATGAGAGTATTATAATTATTTTTTTAAATAATATTAATTTATACCAATTTAAAATTTAGTTTATCAATTTTTTGATTAAATTAATTTGTCAAATTTAATTTTTTGATAAAAATAATATAATTTAATCTGTTATATATATATATATATATATATATATATATATATATATATATATATTAAATTTTAATTATTAAAAATATTAAAAAAAAACGTCTTTATCTGGGTGAGTAGGCAGCAACGTGATGACTAGTGCACCAAGAAGTAAAAATAAACGAGAGTAGGTGAAAGAATACAGTTGAAACCATTGACACAGGCAAGAGTTGGATAAGTAGATTGTCAATGAATAGAGCACGTGGACGTGGTTGACCATGGTGGGAACATGACCGAATTTAAAGTTCCGAAAATACATAATCAACAATGACTTGTAGTTCTCACCTTCTCACTTAACACTTAACAGTAGAGCTCAGAAATGATTCAGGCTTCAGCCATGCCTGTGATCCGACTCATCTCAGCCAGCACAATCCAAGCACCGAGTCAAGCCGACTCAGCTCAGAAAATCCACTTAACACCATGGGATCTTGTGTCCCTCCCAATCAAGATAAACCAAAAAGGCCTTCTTTTTCATCACAAACCATCATCATCACAAATTCAGCATCTCAGACACTCCCTTTCCACCACCCTCGCTTTCTTTCCACTCCTCGCCGGCCGTCTCATGGCTACTGAAGGCGAAAACAACACCACCTATTGTCATATCCTCTGCAACAATAAAGGATCCCTCTTTGTCCATGCCATAGCAGAGAACACAAGTGTTGATGATATTCTTCAGCCAACGTACGTTCCTTCCATTGTCAACTCCTTCTTCCCACTTAACGGAGTTAGAAACTGCCAAGGCACGTCTCAGCCGTTGCTTGCGGTGCAGGTCACGGAGCTAGTTGACGGCGTCTTCATCGGCTTCACGATCAACCACGTGGTCGCCGACGGAGAGTCATTATGGCAGTTCATCAATTCATGGTCGGAAATTTCACGTGGCTGCCATAAACTAACTAAAGATCCTTCGCTGGAGCGGTTTTTTCTTGATTCCGTTGAACCTCCATTTCCAATACCAGCACCCTCTCCATTCATGAAGGAGGAGAATCAAAACTGGCAAAACTCAACACCAGAAACACCAGTGAGGGTGTTTCATTACACGAAAGAGAAAATAGCACAACTCAAAGCAAAGGCTAATGCAGAGGCCAAAACAGAGAATATATCTTCGCTGCAAGCGCTTTTGACTCACTTTTGGATATCCGTGATTCGTTGCAGTTTTGTGGACGCGCAAGAAGAGGTTTTCATCTTCTTGCCTATTGGCGTTAGAGGGCGAATTGTTCCGCCGTTGCCAGAGAATTATTTCGGGAACGCTTTGCAGATTGGAGTTGTGAGAATGAAAGCAGGGGAGCTGCTTCAAAGTGGGATCGGAAAGGGTGCTATGGAAATGAACAAGATGGTGGCTTCGCACTGCGATGAGAAGGTGAGGAGCCACTATGTTTCTATGGCGAAGAAGCCGGTCTTGCTTCAACTCGGTGGTGCCGTTGGTGCGAAGGCTTTGGCCACTGGAAGCTCGCCAAGGTTCAATGTTTATGGTAATGACTTTGGTTGGGGAAAGCCTGTGGCGGTTAGGGCTGGTTCGAATATTGGAGAAGGAATGGTTGTTTTATTTGGAGGGAAGGAAGAAGGGAGTGTTGACGTTCAAGTTTGCCTCCCTTATGAGATATTGGAGGCCATGGAAAGTGATTCCGAGTTCATAGATGCCTTCTAAAACAAAAATACTACGTTCACCTAAAAATTATCTGCAACCAAATTAATTATTATGTATTTATGTATAAATATATTTTTATTTTAACTAAATTTTGTGTAAATCGTTCATGGTTGCTTATAAGATGTTTTTGTTTTGAAAGTTCTTGTCAATCGCTTATAAGTAACTCCATTTTTAAAGGTGTTTGTTACGATATATTGATAAATTCATACGTATCAATACGTTTAAAATATGGACAAATAATAAAAAGTTATGTGAAATTTATTTTTTATATTAGTATTTAATTTTTTTTTAAAAATATATTATATTACCACTTTTATTTAAATACTCTTTTAATTAAATAAAAATAAAAAAATATTTTTTTATTTAATTTTATAAAAAATCTTAAATATCTTTATTTTATTAGATTAGACAAAATTATCTTTTTAAATCAATCAAATTTTAGAATTCAATCAATCCTAATTGTATAATTTCAAATAATTTAAACAACAAAATAAAAACATATCAAAAAAACAAAAAATAAAATTGTTCTTTCATCAATGTTCATCTTCTCACGTTGCTCTCAATTACATTCAATCTCCGCTGACACTGTTCCTGCTTCGTATCCAATAGTGATAGTAGCATCTTTAACCTCGCCATGAAGAACACCTTACTCACCACCCTCCTAGTATTCAAGAACACCATTAGGTAGCGTTTGGTGGAGAGACAGAAACGGAAAGACTGAGACTGAGAGAATGAGACTAAGAGATAGAGATTGAAATAAATCTCAATATTTTGTTTGGTGTAAAATGGGAGACAGAAATTGAAATAAGAATGAAACTCTAATTTAATTTGCACAAAAGATAAAATTAGAATTAATTAATTGAAATGAGGGTATTTTAGGTATAAAATATTAAAATTTCAGTCTCAATTTCTAAAAATTTTAGTCCCTTGTGTCTCTACATTTTGGAAGTACTGAAATACTGAAATTTTAGACAAAGAAACTGAAATTTTAGTACCAATCTCTGAATCAACAAATATAATATTGAGTTTCAGTCTCTCAATTTCTGTCTCATTATCTCAAAACAAACGCTATTTTAGAAAATTATAAAACCCCTCCTAGTGCCCCTTTATTATTTTTGTTACCGAATTATAAAATCTCAGTTAGGACAAGTGCACCGAACAAGGAGAAGATGATAGAATGCATCAATGACAAAGTCGAAGTCCCCAGGTCCACTCCTTGGCCTCTCCCTTTCAAGCTCATTTGACTACTGCCTTTACTTTGTAGGGTTTTGAATTATGTTCTTGCTTTGGGGTAACAATAAGTAAATTACTAGATAGCCTCATATCTGTGTGAGGGAGGTTCGGGTATGAGAAACACATTTCATTACTTGGCTTTACTGTTCTGCATATACATATATGGTGGTGTTATTTTTTAGTAGTTACGGATGACTTAATCAATGTTGTCCTTACTTGATTTGAGTTTTTCATTCACAGTTGATTTTCAAAGTTTTATTAGTCAGTCATCGATTGTTAGGCTCATTTCAAACAGTATTTTTCTCTATGTGTCTATGATATTGAGATTTTTCTATTCTAAAAACCTTTGAGAAAAATTCTTGCTCAAAAGAGTGTCCCATGTATCTGCGAAAAGGATTAATTAAAACAGAAAAGATAAATGAATTAGACAAAACTATACAGAAAAATCAGCTCTCTCTTTCAGGTTGCGGATGTTATTTTCCTCTGGGTATTGTAGCTCCTCTGACAATTGAAGAAACAAATCCGAATGTGAGAAACCAACTGGCCATGTATTGAGTGTCTTGGTGACTTAGTTGTTGCTTCATATCCATAGCAGATAGTCTATAACAGCAAGGCCACAATTTTGATCTATTGTCTTGCCCTCTCCATCACTTGAGGGTGATTTATCAACTCAGCTAGACCCCATTCTATAGTTAATGCTGAAGTGTCTGTTCCTGCTATAAATATGTCCTGCAATATTGATGAAAATGAAATTGGTAAGTTTAAAAATTAATGCTTCTATATATATATATATATATATATATATATATATATATATATACACGAATCTGAAACTTACCAAGATGAAGGCCTTGATGCTCTCTTTAGTCAAACGTATCTCAGAGTTATCATCTTCATGTATGTCCAATAATATATCAAGTAGGTCTCTGATTTCACCATCTTCTCCTTCCTTCTTCCTCTTCATCCTTTCCTCTTGATGTTCCTTGTTGATCACTCTCTCCATCATGGAATCAAACCTGTTCCGAATCTCCTCAACCTTTTTTCTGATACCTTGCAAGTCTCAGTTCTTGAGGAACCAAATGAAATCCGAAGCATTAAACTTCCCGGTAAGTTCTGCTGTGTCCTCCACCAGCTTTTGTACCTCCTCAGCCTCACCATCATTTTTCATATGGGTCTTGCTCATGATCATCCTCGAGATAACGTTATTCGAAAGCTTCAAGAGTTCTCCTCCAACATCAACAGCCTCACCAACCATCCCTCTCTTAAGCAATAACCTCAAGAATCTCTCTGTCTCTTGCCTCCTTAATGGTAAAAGCTAGTTTAGCGTGTCGCCTCCGAGAAGTTTAGACATACAAATCTTCTTCCTGAACTTTCAGTAAGGTCCATATGGGACAAAGGAGAAGTCTTGAGAACCATATGTAAGATAATCAACAGCAAGATTTCGAGGCCGGTTTGAGAAGGAAGATTCATGAGTCTTGAGGAATTCTTTTGTGGATTCTGGTGTGGAAGCTACTACACAAGGGACAGAACCGAGTTTAATGTGCATTATAGGTCCATAGCCGATTGAGAGTTTGTGAAGAGTTTAGTGAGGAATTGGAGCAAGAAGATGAAGGTGTCCAATTATGGGAAGGGACAGTGGACTTGGTGGTTTGTTATGAGACTTGTTGTGTTTTCTGTCATATATGACTCTAACTATGATTGTGGAGATTTTCCATATCATGAAAAGTTGAATATAATCTTTGTAATCTTAAGTACCAGCCATGTTATGAAACTTCCTCTTCTTGAAGTTGTGTATATAGGTTATCATGTGGTTCTATCTTATATAATTAGAAAGGTGATAGACTTGGTTAAATTACTATTATATTTGTTATGTTTTATATGTTTTGTTTTGTGCTTTGGTAACGGGCGTAAGTGTTTGCACTTTACTCAAACCTTTTTGTGAAGGCTGGCAATTATTGAGGTATCTTGTGACCAAATCCAAACTCAAATAGAATTTTGACATTCATCTGTTGTTGTCTTCATATACAAAGAAAGCTCTGTTATGATTATATATAGAAATGAGTTTGAAATAGTTTACAATTAATCTATTCATTTTTATTTTTTACTAATCTCCTCTACATGTTGTTAGTTGTAAAATCACAAGCAATGGCCAAACTAGAACTATTGTTTTAAGTTTTAGTCTTTCTCCTTGGAAAAAAATTCATACATATTAATCTAAATAATTGCCAGATATGGGATTGTTTATTGATTTCAATGGGAATAAGAGAAGAGAAAGGTAGACTTTATCACATAAATTGAAGTCATATATTGCAAGGGTCCCAAAATGAATCAATGAAAATAAGATACAAAATTCTTACAAGAATTTATTCTTCAACTTCATTGATTAAAACGTGGTAGTTGGTACAACAAATAAAGACACATTCTATTTACATACTTGTCACATAAAAATATTTTTATTATTTATTTTTACATAAAAATATTTTTATGTGTAATTTTAGACATTTAAGCCGACAGAGAAAAGGGATTAAAACATGGATTGATTATAATAAGGGTTTTGTTAAATTAATATGCTTATATATTTCACTTGATGAACACGTGGCCTGTTTAGGTTCATAAAAATAATTAAACTGATAATAATTGCCTTTATTAGACTAACCTGGATGATTGCTTTGATGTTGTCATCAGTTAAAAGATATTCAGAATCTTTTTGTTGAAACTTGAGAAGAACATCAACTAGATCCTTGTTACCTTCACATTTGCCATCTTTTCTATTTCTATGATCATCTATGATGTCTTGTAATACTTTATCAGTCTTTATATACAGTTCTTCAAGCTTAGCCTTGTCTCTACTCATCATTTCAAGCAGTACTCTAATTGAAGGATACATATCAGCAATGCAATTTCTTCCTCCTATTTGAATTGCTTTCTCAATAGATGATGTAAAAAATTTCTGGTAGCTATATTTTTTACCTATATTATCAAATAAAGCTCATTTGAATTGGGACTTTGGCACAGTCCAATATTTTTCATTGTATGCTAATTTGTTTTTCTTTTTTAATGTTCATCTCAGGTGCAAGATTTACACTTTATTATTCTTAACTATTTCTTGAGTGGAGTAGTGATACACACCTGCTTGTTTATCAGCAGGTTAGTATTACATACATTAAAATTACACTTTCATGGATATTATGATATTTTGGAAACTTTCTTATCAGCAGGTTAGTATTACGTACATTAAAATTGCACTTTCATGGATATTATGATATTTTGGAAACCATGACAGTAGAATATTAATTATTTCTTTATTATGCATATATATCAATTTTATAGATAAAGATGATGTTTCTAGCTATATAGATAAAGATGATGCTCCTAGCTAATAAGTTATATCATATTTATTTGAATCCATTGTATTCTTGTTTTCAAAAGAAAGACCATAGAAAGCTAATAAGTCAGAGAATTTTTTTTCTAACTCTTGGTTGTCATGTAAATAACATTCTTATGCATTGATAGCTCTTAGGTTTCATAGAATTTGATTGACCAATAATTTTAATCATAAAAAATTGAGTTTATTTTGCTTATTCCATTCTCCTAGCATTTATTTAGTAGCTAACATGTTAAAATTTTAAGTTCAGTCATGGAGAATGATGGCAAAGACTCGTATAAGAATGGTGATCAATATGAGGATCTAAGTGTTGAGTATGAGTGCAGTTCCGATGAAAATGATGATATGGTGGATGTAACGGTAGATAAAGCAGAGGCAGATCTAATTAATGTTGATGGTTTTGAAAAGTTGATAACTGAGTTGACCATCGAAGACATATGGGGATTGGTGTTTGATACAGAATCTCAAGTTTGTGAATTTTATGGCAAATATGCCAAGTGCTATGAATTTGTGTCTCGAAAAGACTTGAAGACACATAGCACCTTTGTACTATCGAAGGAGAAAGTGATTTTTACTAAAGCGTCTAAAGGTATTTAGATCTGATCTATATATTATATTTATATTATTGGAATAAAGTTTAAGCACAAAATAGATCTTTAAGGATTACATTATTTTTCTTCCGCTGCGTGTTATGAACACATGGTAATCCTACATTTGCTACGTTGGCCTATCTGTTGTCCAAGGCAGACAGTGACCCGTTATTTCTAGGAAAGTTTACCTTAAAGGATGGAAGGTTGGAATATGTGTATTTGTATTTTCCTCTTTGAAATGTTTATCTGCATAAGCTAACCGCGTCTTATTTAACACAGTAATGATTGTCGGGTATGGGTGGCAACCTGGATGACAAACTATAAGAAGGCGTATAGTTATACAATAAATGTAATTTTTTTGGCTAAAAAAAATAGTACTTCATTTGCTAATGTGTATGGTTTTGTTGGTAACCTAAAATATTTATATTTTTTAGGTTAATGATGGTACAAGGATGCGACTTGCGTTGGATTTGATTCTAAGGCCCCACAACTTGATGCTGCATAATGTCATTGACTCTGCTAGCAGGAATTACAATAAGTATAATCAAAAGGATTCAAACAAAAATTAAAAAATCGTAATTGTCATGTAGACATGTTTGGTTTATATTAAGATTTGTTAGTTTCATCTCTTTTACTTTAAAAATTATTATGCACTATATTTTCTATAGAGTCTTTAAAAATTCATGTTTCTATCTTTAGTGCAATTATATTTGAATTTAGATGAAATTCACTGTGATGTAAGCTAGCCAAATCCTCGTATTTGGAATAAAACACACGCATTGCAAATAACATGATATAGAGAATTAATTTGAATTATTTTTATTTGAAAATTATCCTTTTTGGAGAAGGTGAATTTAAATTAATTTGCTTGTGACCAGATAGGACAATTAAAAACTCACCCATTGGAATACAGAGAAAAAACACACACTTTATTTAACTAATTTCAGTGCCGGTTCAAATAAAAAAATTCACTTGAATTTCTAACCAAAAAAGGTGAATACTGAGAAAATTCTTAAGGTTAAATAAAAAACATTTATAGGAGAGAGAAGTGTATGAAGTCCTCAAAGAGTAGTACTTCCAATGTGGACTAAAATTACAATTTAGAACCTTCAGATGCATAATTTTCAATATGTAACCTTCAAGTCTCAATGATAGTATTGTTGCTAATGCTGCTGCTGGATCCATCTCAGGTATAACAAAAGGATTTTCATTACTCATCTGCAATATAAAGCATTGAATAATCAATGTGTTAGTTTTTGGACTAGGCCTTATTATAATTTAATAAGTTAACAAAAAGTATGGAGATGGCAAAGAAGTAAAGAAATGCATTTGATATATCTTACTGTGTGAAGATTAGTAGTATAACAGAAACAATCCGAATCCTAGCATGTAAATTGTTACATCCCAAATGAAACCAATCTATTTATCAACAATTTCCATAATTTAAATGTAACACCCTAATATTCAAATCCTTATACTCGAGTCATAAGTCAATGATATTATGGTAGTACGACTCTCAGGTGGATTTTTAATACATAGATATAAGTATAATTGAAAAGAGTACTAATCGAGAAGCCTGAAAAGAGTAAAAATAAAATCGTGGAGTCGTATCACTCATGCATCGACAACTTAAAGATAAGGCGTAACGTTGAAAGCGATGTACAGATGAAGGCATAAAGGAGAATAAGAGAATGACAGTATATAGATATATAACATAAGTAAATAGCCACTAGTCGCAACCCGCGAAGTTTAGGCCGGCTAGATTTCTATCTATGATAGTCAAAATTAAATACCAACTTAATCGTACTTTTAACATGTTACCAATCTTTCACTTACCTTTTCCCGAACTGTCGGGTCTAGCGGTATCCTCCATCGTCATGGTGAACACACGACCCGGCTGTTGGGACTTGGTAACATTTCAAGTGGACTTCTCAGGACAGTTCTAAGACATGTGTCCAGCTCCTCCACAACTATAGCAAAGTTCCAATCCAGCTCGACACGGAGTTCCCGGATGATAGCTTCCACACCGCCTACAAGTCATCTCATTCTGAGGTTGCTTTCCATACCTCCTCCCCTGATGATTGTTGTTGTTGTTCCTTCGGGAGTTGTCTTGGGCTTGTTGGGGTTGTGGACTATAACCTGCTCTCTTAAAATCTTGACCCCTTGGAGAAAAGTCCCTTCCTCGATTCTGTTGAAAAGGTCCCCTATGACTTCCTCTCTTTGCTGCCGCCTTTTTCACACACTCTTTAGCAACCCTGCTCTTATTCACCAACTCTGAGAAGGTTCTGATCTCCATTGGTCCCACTAAACTTAAGATATCGCTCCGGAGCCCTTCTTCATACTTAATGCACTTCCATTCCTCGAAGTCTCCCGGAGCTCCCTGACACATGCGAAAAAACCTGAATAGCTCCTCAAATTTATTTGTATATTCCAATACGGACATAGCACCTTGCTTCAGCTGCAATAACTCGAATTCCTTGGCCGTCCTGGTAGAATTTGGAAGTACTTCTTATAGAATTTCACCTGGAAGGCTGATGAGCGGATAATTTATACGCTTTTTGGCATTGTTTTTAGTATGTTTTTAGTAGGATCTAGTTACTTTTAGGGATGTTTTTATTAGTTTTATGTTAAATTCACATTTCTAGACTTTACTATGAGTTTTTGTATTTTTCTATGATTTCAGGTATTTTCTGGCTGAAATTGAGGGACTTGAGCAAAAATCAGATTCAGAGGTTGAAGAATGACTGCTGATGCTGTTGGATTCTGACCTCTCTGCACTCAAAATGGATTTTCTGGAGCTACAGAACTCAAAATGGCGCGCTTCCAATTGCGTTGGAAAGTAGACATCCAGGGCTTTCCAGCAATATATAATAGTCCATACTTTACCCGAGTTTAGATGACGCAAAAGGGTGTTGAACGCCAGTTCTACGCTGCAGTCTGGAGTTAAACGCCAAAAACACGTCACGAACCAGAGTTGAACGCCAGAAACACGTTACAACTTGGAGTTCAACTCCAAAAGAAGCCTCTGCACGTGTAACTTCATGCTCAGCCCAAGCACACACCAAGTGGGCCCCGGAAGTGGATTTATGCATCAATTACTTACTTCTGTAAACCCTAGTAGCTAGTTTAGTATAAATAGAACTTTTTACTATTGTATTTACATCTTATGATTTTTAGTTCAACTTTGGATCATATTGATCACGTTTGGGGGCTGGCCATTCGGCCATGCCTGAACCTTTCACTTATGTATTTTTCAACAGTAGAGTTTCTACACTCCATACATTAAGGTGTGGAGCTCCGCTGTTCCTCATGAATTAATGCAAAGTACTACTGTTTTTCTATTCAATTCAAATTATTCCGCTTCTAAGATATTCATTCGCACTTCAACATGAATGTGATGAACGTGACAATCATCATCATTCCCTACGAACGCGTGCCTGACAACCACTTCCGTTCCACCTTAGATTGAATGAGTATCTCTTGGATCTCTTAATCAGAATCTTCGTGGTATAAGTTAGAACCCATGGATGGCCATTCCTGAGATCCGGAAAGTCTAAACCTTGTCTGTGGTATTCCGAGTAGGATCTGGGAAGGGATGGCTGTGACGAACTTCAAACTCGCGAGTGCTGGGGGTAGTGACAGATGCAAAAGGATAGTAAATCCTATTCCAGTATGATCGAGAACCTCCAGATGATTAGCCGTGCCGTGACAGAGCATTTGGACTTTTTTCACAAGAGAGGATGGGATGTAGCCATTGACAACGGTGATGCCCTTACATAAAGCTTGCCATGAAAAGGAGTAGGACTGATTGGATGAAGACAGCGGGAAAGCAGAGATTCAGAGGAACGAAAGCATCTCTATACGCTTATCTGAAATTCTCACCAATGATTTACATAAGTATTTCTATCTTTATTTTCTGTTCATTTATTATTATTATTCGAAAATACTATAACCATTTGATATCCGCCTGACTGAGATTTACAAGGTGACCATAGCTTGCTTCATACCAACAATCTCCGTGGGATCGACCCTTACTCACGTAAGGTTTTATTACTTGGACGACCCAGTGCACTTGCTGGTTAGTTGTGCGAAGTTGTGAAGTTATGTTTGGACCATGGTATTGTGCACCAGTTTTTGGCGCCGTTGCTGGGGATTGTTCGAGTTTGGACAACTGACGGTTCATCTTGTTGCTTAGATTAGGTAACTTTATTTTAATTTTAAGTTTTTATTTTTATTTCTTTTTAATTTCGAAAAAAAAATGTTTTCAAAAATATATTTTTCTTCAGAATTTTTAAGAATGAATTCTAGAGTTTCATGAAGCACGTTGAAGCCTGGCTGGCTATAAAGCCATGTCTAAATTTTTTTTGGACTAAGGCTTCCAAACCATCAGCATAGAGGCAAGTTAATTTGATAACTAATGAGCAGTATATCTGAGTTACATGCTGAAGCTTGGCTGGCCATTGGCCATGTCTAGTGTTTTGGACCGGATGAAAGCTTGGCTGGCTAGTGAGCCATGTCTAATTCCTGGACTGGAGTTTTAGACTACCAGTGCAAGATTCCTGGAATTCATATTAAAAATTTTGGAATCCTTTTTTTTTTTTCAAATTAATTTTTGAAAAAAAAATCCAAAAAAATTTAATAAAATCATAAAAATAAAAAAAATATTTTATGTTGTCTGTTTGAGTCTTGTGTCAAATTTTAAGTTTGGTGTCAATTGCATACTCATCCTGCATTTTTTCGAAAATTACATTCATGCATTGCATTCATCGTGATCTTCAAGTTGTTCTTGATAAACCTTCTTGATTGATCTTCATATTATATTGTTTTGTGTTGTATGGTGTTTTTCATATGCATTCTTGCATTTATAGTGTCTAAAAACTGAAAATTTCTAAGTTTGGTGTCTTGCATGTTTTCTTTGCCATAAAAAATTTTTCAAAAATATGTTCTTGATGTTCATCATAATATTCAAAGTGTTCTTGGTGTTCATCTTGACATTCATAGCATTCTTGCATGCATTCATTGTTTTGATCCAAAATTTTCATGCATTGAGTCTTTTTCATGTTTTTCTCTTTCTTCATTAAAAATCAGAAAGAAAAAATATCTTTCCCTTTTTTCACTCATAAATTTCGAAAATTTGGATTGACTCTTTCAAAAATTTTTAAAATCTAGTTGTTTCTTATGAGTCAAATCAAATTTTCAATTTAAAAATCTGATCTTTTTCAAAATCATTTTCAAAAATCAAATCTTTTTCATTTTTCTTATTTATTTTCGAAAATTTTAAAAATATTTTTTAAAAATCTTTTTCTTAATTTTACATCACATTTTCGAAAATATCATCAACAATTAATGTTTTGATTCAAAAATTTCAAGTTTGTTACTTACTTGTTAAGAAAGATTCAAACTTTGAGTTCTAGAACCATATCTTGTGATTTCTTGTGAATCAAGTCATTAATTGTAATTTTAAAAATCAAATCTTTTTCAAAACTAATTTCAATCATATCTTTTCAAATATCTTTTCTAACTTCTTATCTTCTTATCTTCTAAAAATTGATTTTCAAATCTTTTTCAACTAACTAATTGACTTTTTGTTTGTTTCTTATCTTTTTCAAAATCACCTAACTACTCTTATCTCTCTAATTTTCGAAAATACCTCCCTCTTTTTCAAAAATTCTTTTTAATTAATTAATTGTTTCAATTTTTAATTTTAATTTTAATTTTATCTTAATTTTCGAAAATCATTAACTCTTTTTCAAAATTAATTTTCGAAATTCCCTCTCCCTCATCTTCTTCTATTCATTTAATTACTTACTAACACTTCTGTTCATCTCATATCTCTGCTCTCCTCACCCTTGTGTTTGGATTCTCCTCCCTTCTCTTTCCTTACATTACATTCTTTTCTTCTCCTACTCACACAAAGGAATCTCTATACTGTGACATAGAGGATTCTATATTTTCTTTGTTATTCCCTTCTTTGTCATATGAATAGGAGCAAGGACAAGAACATTCTTGTTGAAGCAGATCCTGAACCTGAAAGGACTCTGAAAAGGAAACTAAGAGAAGTTAAAATACAACAATCCATAGACAACCTTACAGGAATTTTCGAACAGGAAGAGGAGATGGCAGCCGAAAATAATAATAATGCAAGGAGGATGCTTGGTGACTTCACTGCACCTAATTCCAATTTACATGGAAGAAGCTTCTCAATTCCTGCCATTGGAGCAAACAATTTTGAGTTGAAACCTCAATTAGTTTCTCTGATGCAACAGAGCTGCAAGTTTCATGGACTTCCATCTGAAGATCCCTTTCAGTTCTTAACTGAATTCTTGCATATCTGTGATACTGTTAAGAATAATAGAGCAGATCCTGAAGTCTACAGGCTCATGCTTTTCCCTTTTGCTGTAAGAGACAGAGCTAGAATATGGTTGGACTCTCAACCTAAAGATAGCCTGAACTCTTGGGATAAGTTGGTCAAGGCTTTCTTAGCCAAGTTCTTTCCTCCTCAAAAGCTCAGTAAGCTTAGAGTGGATGTTCAAACCTTCAGACAGAAAGAAGGTGAATCCCTCTATGAAGCTTGGGAGAGATACAAGCAACTGACCAAAAAGTGTCCTTCTGACATGCTTTCAGAATGGACCATCCTGGATATATTCTATGATGGTCTGTCTGAATTAGCTAAGATGTCATTGGATACTTCTGCAGGTGGATCCATTCACCTAAAGAAAACACCTGCAGAAGCTCAAGAAATCATTGACATGGTTGCTAACAACCAGTTTATGTACACTTCTGAGAGGAATTCTGTGAGTAATGGGACGCCTCAGAAGAAGGAAAGTATTGAAATCGATACTCTGAATGCCATATTGGCTCAGAACAAAATATTGACTCAGCAAGTCAATATGATTTCTTAGAGTCTGAATGGAATGCAAGCTGCATCCAACAGTACTCAAGAGGCATCTTCTGAAGAAGAGGCTTATGATCCTGAGAACACTGCAATAGCAGAGGTAAATTATATGGGTGAACCTTATGGAAACACCTATAATCCCTCATGGAGAAATCACCCAAATTTCTCATGGAAGGATCAACAGAAGCCTCAACAAGGCTTTAATAATGGTGGAAGAAACAGGTTTAACAATAGTAAACCCTTTCCATCATCCACTCAGCAACAGACAGAGAATTCTGAGCAGAATTCTTCTAGCTTAGCAAATTTAGTCTCTGATCTATCTAAGGCCACTCTAAGTTTCATGAATGAAACTAGGTCATCCATTAGAAATTTAGAAGCACAAGTGGGCCAGCTGAGTAAAAAGATCACTGAAACCCCTCCTAGTACTCTCCCAAGCAATACAGAAGAGAATCCAAAGAGAGATTGCAAGGCCATTGATATAACCATCATGGCCGAATCCAAGGAGGAAGGGGAGGACGTGAATCCTAAGGAGGAAGACCTCCTGGGACGTCCAGTGATTAATAAGGAGTTTTCCTCTGAGGAACCAAAGGAATCTGAGGCTCATCTAGAGACCATAGAGATTCCATTGAACCTCCTTATGCCCTTCATGAGCTCTGATGAGTATTCTTCTTCTGAAGAGAATGAGGATGTTACTGAAGAGCAAGTTGCCAAGTACCTTGGTGCAATCATGAAGCTGAATACCAATTTATTTGGTAATGAGACTTGGGGAGATGAACCTCCCCTGTTCACCAATGAACTAAATGCATTGGATCAACTGAGATTGCCTCAGAAGAAACAGGATCCTGGAAAGTTCCTAATACCTTGTACCATAGGCACCATGACCTTTGAGAAGGCTCTATGTGACCTTGGGTCAGGGATAAACCTCATGCCCCTCTCTGTAATGGAGAAACTGGGAATCTTTGAGGTACAAGCTGCTAGAATCTTATTAGAGATGGAAGACAACTCAAGAAAAGAGGCTTATGGACAAGTAGAGGACATATTAGTAAATGTTGAAGGCCTTTACATCCCTGCAGATTTCATAATCCTGGATACTGGGAAGGAGGAGGATGAATCCATCATCCTTGGAAGACCTTTCCTAGCCACAGCAAGAGCTGTGATTGATGTTGACAGAGGTGAACTAGTCCTTCAATTGAATAAGGACTCCCTTATGTTTAAAACTCAAGGTTCTCCTTCTGTAAACATGGAAAAGAGGCACAGTAATCTTCTCTCAAAACAGAGTCATACAGAGCCCCCACAGTCAAACTCTAAGTTTGGTGTTGGGAGGCCACAACCAAACTCTAAGTTTGGTGTTGAACTCCCATATCCAAACTCTAAGTTTGGTGTTGGGGAGTCTCAACAATGCTCTGAACATCTGTGAGGCTCCATGAGAGCCCACTGTCAAGCTATTGACATTAAAGAAGCGCTTGTTGGGAGGCAACCCAATTTTTATTTATCTAATTTTATTTTTATTTTTATTGTTCTTTCATGTTTTATTGGGTTCATGATCATGTGGAGTCACAAAATAAATCAAAAAAATTAAAAACAGAATTAAAAACAGTAGAAGAAAAATCACACCCTGGAGGAAGGACTTACTGGCGTTTAAACGCCAATAAGGAGCATCTGGCTGGCGTTCAACGCCAGAACAGAGCATGGAGCTGGCGCTGAACGCCAGAAACAAGCATGGAGCTGGCGTTCAATGCCAGAAACATGCTACATCTGGGCGTTGAACGCCCAAAACAAGCATCAGTTCGGCGTTTAAACGCCAGAATTGCATGCAAAGGTGTTCTACATGCCTAATTGGTGCAGGGATGCAAATCCTTGACACCTCAGGATCTGTGGACCCCACAGGATCCCCACATACCTCCACTCACCTTCCCTCCTCATAATCCTATATCACCCTCTCTCTCTCCATTCATAGTCATCCCTTCTATTTTCCATTCACCACTCAAAATTGAAACCATCACTCCCTCCTTTTCACACATCATAACCACCTTAAACCCCCATATAGCCGAATACACACATCCCTCCATCTCCTCCATATCTTCTTCTTCTTCTACTATTCTTTCTTCTTTTGCTCGAGGGCGAGCAACATTCTAAGTTTGGTGTGGTAAAAGCATAGCTTTTTTTATTTTTCCTTAACCATTGATGGCACCTAAGGCCAGAGAAACCTCTAGAAAGAGGAAATGGAAGACAAAAGCTTCCACCTCCAAGTCATAAGAGATGGAGAGATTCATCTCAAGGGTATATAGCTCAGTGGTAGAACATTTGACTGCAAATCAAGAGATCCCTGAGATACCTCAGGGGATATATTTTCCTCCACACAATTATTGGGAGCAACTAAGGGTGGAATATCAAGAGCACTCCATCATCCTTCATGAAATTAGAGAAGATCAAAGAACAATGAGGGAGGAGCAACAAAGACAAGGAAGAGACATAGAAGAGCTTGAGGACATCATTGGAAAACGCCACCATCACTAAGGTGGATTCATTCCTTGTTCTTAAATTTTCTGTTTTTCATCTTTTATGTTAAATGTTTATCTATGTTTGTGTCTTATTACATGATCATTAGTATCTAAGGGTCTATGCCTTAAAGTAGTGAATATGAATCCATCACCTCTCTTAAATGAAAAAAAATGTTTTAATTCAAAAGAACAAGAAGTACATGAGTTTCGAATTTATCCTTGAACTTAGTTTAATTATATTGATGTGGTGACAATACTTTTTGTTTTCTGAATGAATGCTTGAACAGTGCATATGTCTTTTGAAGTTGTTGTTTAAGAATGTTAAATATGTTGGCTCTTGAAAGAATGATGACAAGGAGACATGCTATTTGATAATCTGAAAAGTCATAAAAATAATTCCTGAAGCAAGAAAAAGCAGTGAATACAGAAGCTTGTAGAAAAAAAAGAGAGAAAAAAATAGTGAAAAAATAGAAAAAAAAAAGAGAAAAAGCAAGCAGAAAAAGCCAAAAGCTCTTAAAACCAAAAGGCAAGAGAAAAAAGCCAGTAGCCCTTAAAACCAAAAGGCAAGGGTAAATAAAAAGGATCCCAAGGCTTTGAGCATCAGTGGATAGGAGGGCCTAAAGGAATAAAATCATGGCTTAAGCGGCTAAACCAAGCTGTCCCTAACCATGTGCTTGTGGCGTGAAGGTGTCAAGTGAAAACTTGAGACTGAGCGGTTAAAGTCAAGGTCCAAAACAAAAAGAAGAGTGTGCTTAAGAACCCTGGACACCTCTAATTTGGGACTTTAGCAAAGCTGAGTCACAATCTGAAAAGGTTCACCCATTATGTGTCTGTGGCATTTATATATCCGGTGGTAATACTGGAAAACAAAGTGCTTAGGGCCACGGCCAAGACTCATAAAGTAGCTGTGTTCAAGAATCAACATATTGAACTAGGAGAATCAATAACACTATCTGAACTATGAGTTCCTATAGATGCCAATCATTCTGAACTTCAATGGATAAAGTGAGATGCCAAAACTATTCAAGAGGCAAAAAGCTACAAGTCCCGCTCATCTGATTAGAGCTATGTTTCATTGATGATTTGGAATTTATAGTATATTCTCTTATTTTTATCCTATTTGATTTTCAGTTGCTTGGGGACAAGCAACAATTTAAGTTTGGTGTTGTGATGAGCAGATAATTTATACGCTTTTTGACATTATTTTTAGTATTTTTTAGTAGGATCTAGTTACTTTTAGGGATGTTTTTATTAGTTTTTATGTTAAATTCACATTTCTGGACTTTACTATGAGTTTGTATGTTTTTCTGTGATTTCAGGTATTTTCTGGCTGAAATTGAGGGACTTGAGCAAAAATCATATTCAGAGGTTGAAGAAGGACTGCTGATGTTGTTGGATTCTGACCTCCCTGCACTCAAAGTAAATTTTCTGGAGCTACAGAACTCAAAATGGCGTGCTTTTAATTGCGTTGAAAAGTAGACATCCAGGGCTTTCCAGCAATATATAATAGTTCATACTTTACTCGAGTTTAGATGACGCAAAAGGGCGTTGAACGCCAGTTCTACGCTACAGTCTAAAGTTAAACGCCAGAAACACGTCACGAACCAGAGTTGAACGCCAGAAACACGTTACAACTTGGTGTTCAACTCCAAAAGAAGCCTCTGCACGTGTAAACTTCATGCTCAGCCCAAGCACACACCAAGTGGGCCCCGGAAGTGGATTTATGCTTCAATTACTTACTTCTGTAAACCCTAGTAGCTAGTTTAGTATAAATAGAACTTTTTACTATTGTATTTACATCTTATGATTTTTAGTTCAACTTTGGATCATATTGATCACGTTTGGGGGCTGGCCATTCGGCCATGCCTGAACCTTTCACTTATGTATTTTTCAACGGTAGAGTTTCTACACTCCATAGATTAAGGTGTGGAGCTCTGTTGTTCCTCATGAATTAATGCAAAGTACTACTGTTTTTCTATTCAATTCAACTTATTCCGCTTCTAAAATATTCATTTGCACTTCAACATGAATGTGATGAACGTGACAATCATCATCATTCCCTATGAACGCGTGCCTGACAACCACTTCCGTTTCACCTTAGATTGAATGAGTATCTCTTGGATCTCTTAATCAGAATCTTCGTGGTATAAGTTAGAACCCATGGATGGCCATTCCTGAGATCCGGAAAGTCTAAACCTTGTCTGTGGTATTCCGAGTAGGATCTGGGAAGGGATGGCTGTGACGAACTTCAAACTCGCGAGTGCTGGGCGTAGTGACAGACGCAAAAGGATAGTAAATCCTATTCTAGTATGATCGAGAACCTCCAGATGATTAGCCGTGCCGTGACAGAGCATTTGGACCTTTTTCACAAGAGAGGATGGGATGTAGCCATTGACAACGGTGATGCCCTTACATAAAGCTTGCCATGGAAAGGAGTAGGACTGATTGGATGAAGACAGCGGGAAAGCAGAGATTCAGAGGAACGAAAGCATCTCTATACGCTTATCTGAAATTCTCACCAATGATTTACATAAGTATTTCTATCTTTATTTTCTGTTCATTTATTATTATTATTCGAAAATACTATAACCATTTGATATCCGCCTGACTGAGATTTACAAGGTGACCATAGCTTGCTTAATACCAACAATCTCCATGGGATCGACCCTTACTCACGTAAGGTTTTATTACTTGGACGACCCAGTGCACTTGCTGGTTAGTTGTGCGAAGTTGTGAAGTTATGTTTGGACCATGGTATTGTGCACCAGTTTGTTGGCGCCGTTGCCAGGGAGAGAACGAACAACGAATTTTACAACCTGAGTAAAAATTTCGCATACCAAAGGCATTCCAAGTGATAGGGTCATCACCCTGCTACAGGAGACGTCGGGCTCCTTGCCACCAATGCGATGCTTCCCCAGTGAGTAGATAGGTAAAAAATTCAACACACTGCTCTTCAGGTACCAATTGCGCTTGCAGTGCTCGCTCCATAGCCTGAAACCAAGTATCGGCTTCAGTCGGGTTAGTGGTTCCCTTGAATTTTGGTGGATTTACCTTTAAGAAGGTTGCCAGTGTCATCGGGCTTTGAGCTCCACTTCCGCCATTGCCATTATTATTTATCTATTGCCCAAGAGCCTCTGCAGTGGCCTGCCTAGCAGTAGCCATGTTCTCGAATGCCGCCATAAGGTTCACTGGGTCATTTGGGTTGATTTCCGGTCCCTAAGTACTAGTACGATCTCCCTCACGACCTTGACTGCATCCATGAGGCGCCATTTGGTTCCTGTTCACACAAAACAAGCGATATCAAGGTGATCAGTCTCAATATCTCAAGTCAAGTGCTTCAAATTACCAAAGGTACACTCATGAACTTCATGCTAGACGTATCAGTTAGATACCCTAACTAGCACAGGCACAGAGTCAGAGTATGCATTAAATCATAAGCAGTTCCATCCCTCAGGCTCACGAGGACGAACTGCTCTGATACCATAATGTAACACCCTAATATTCAAATCCTTATGCTCGAGTCATAAGTCAATGATATTACGGTGGTACGACTCTCAGGTGGATTTTTAATACATAGATATAAGTATAATTAAAAAGAGTATTAATTGAGAAGCCTGAAAAGAGTAAAAATAAAATCGCGGAGTCATATCACTCACGCATCGACAACTTAAAGATAAGGCGTGACGTCGAAAGCGATGTACAGATGAAAGCATAAAGGAGAATAAGAGAACGACAGTATATAGATATATAACATAAGTAAATAGCTACTAGTCGTGACCCGCGAAGTTTAGGCCAGCTAGGGTACAATACGAAAGTAGTTGACAACAGTATCTCCTAATCTCTCCCAAAAGAAACATAAGAGCCTCTATAGGCAAGTTCAAAAGAGTTTAATACATAATATAAGCTTTTCAAAATAAGGGCAGAGAGATTCTAAGAAAATATGAAGTAGATAATATAAAGATCTTCGCCATCTCTTAGATGAACCACAGCTCACTTCTGATCACCTGGACCTGTATCTGAAAAACAAGAGATATATACGGAATGAGAACCCCCGACCCATGAATTTCCAGTACGGTAAAAGTGCCAAATAAATACAATGCATTGTAATAAAAACTCGCTAAGCATCATGAACTTCCTTTCACCAAACATTCACCCTATGTCCTCGCTAATCCATAAATAGGCAACTGTCATAAGGGAATGCTACGTCAAATTCTTATTCTTAATGCTTTTCAAC
Source organism: Arachis hypogaea (assembly GCF_003086295.3). Lineage (NCBI taxonomy): Eukaryota > Viridiplantae > Streptophyta > Magnoliopsida > Fabales > Fabaceae > Arachis > Arachis hypogaea. The sequence goes on along the minus strand of NC_092046.1, from coordinate 19,766,402 downwards.
TCTCTCTAACTCTCCAACGAATCAGAATCAGAACCATAAAACAAACTATCACCAGTTATTCTGTCTCAGCAATTCTATATCAGTACTTCATACTCTCACTTGGAGCAAGTGAAATCGCTTCACTGCATCTACCCAGGGAACTCATATTATCTCATTATCAAACTGGAGCAAGTGAAATCACTTCACCGCGTCTACCCCGGGAACTCATATTATCTCATTCAATAATCAACATATTACATTATCCATATCATTATTTCATTTCAACAAGAACATCCCTCAGCGTCAACCGACACCAGCATGAGGGACCTCTCAGTTGTACAAACACAATCAATACAGACAAGTAATACACAATTAAGATACAAGTAGAACAAATAGCATGTAGTCTAGTAACATAGCATATATGATATAGCAATCCAAGACAAATAGGCAAACCCAAACAATTCAAACATATGCAAATGATGTATGCCTGCCCTATGGCTGATGAGTCTCATCTGTCGGTTATAAAGTCAACCCGACAAGTCCTGGTAGCTAACCATTGGACTGTCCCTCTGTCGTGCATCCCCAACTCGAGTTATTCACTATCATAATCATAATCACACAACACCCACACTGGTGTTTATTCACAGAGACGAACTCATCCGGAACTTTCACAGTGTCCGACCACACTTACGACATAGGGTCAATAGAATCTCGGATCTCAATCTGGAGCAAGCGGAGCCGACCCACTGCATCTACCCAAGGAAGTCCGAGACTCAGATAGTTTCAATCTCAATTCATACTCGACTGGGAGCAAGTGGGGGCTAACCACTGCATCTACTCCAGGAGTTGCAAACCAAACCCGGAGCAAGTGGACCTAAGTCACTGCATCTACCCAGGCAGGTATTTAAAAGCTCAACCTGGAGCGAGTGGAGTCACCACTACTGCTGCTACTACCCAGGCATCATAATCTCTGACCCAGAGCAAGTGAGACGAACCACAACCCTTGCATCTACCCAGGAGGTACATTCTCATATGCCCAGGAGGAACCAATGAGGGGATCCTAACCTCCCACCATCTCGCTGGGGGCAATTTTACAATACCAGGAGGAACAAGGAAGGGGATCCTCACCTTCCTTCATCTCTCTGGGGTCGCACTTTTGAGAAAGAGAGCTCAAGATAAAACAATCATTCAAGGCCATATTTTCATTTCCAGCTAATAATCAATATTTATCATAGCCATCCGGCTCATGGCATAACCCATAACCAGCTAATAATCATTATTAAATGTAGCCTTTCGGCTCACAGCATACGCCGCACTTCCATCATCACCCTCAACAACTCATACAATCGTCATTTCTCATCATTCATGATTGATCCTCACTTTACTTCATCCATAAGTTACCACATGTCCTAGCTTCTTTTCATTACTAGGCATACTATAAGTATTTAGGACATAAAGGGTGAGAATGGAGACCTAGAAGTCTGAAATTTGGCTTTAAAAATTCAAAATCAGCTTTGGGGTGAAAACGGGGTCACGCGTGCGCGTCGCCCACGTGCACGCGTGGATGGGAGAAAATTCAAGTGACGCCTGCGCGTCAGCCACGCGTACGCGTGGGTGCGTTTTGTTCCCCAGGCACAAAACCAGCACAACTCAGGCACAACTCTCGGCAATTTTGGCTGGGCAACTGATTTAGCTCATCGACGCGTATGCGTCGGCCAGGCGCATGCGTGGATAGCGAATATTTAAAAACGACGCGTGCGCGTCGGCCACGCATACGCATGGGTGAGCGTTCTGCCAAAAATTTTACTAAGTTAAAAAGCTGCAGAATTTCATTTTTGAACCTCAAACTTCCACCACACATAACTTCTTCTACAAAAGTTCTTTTTCAACAATTTTTGAACCGTTGGAAAGATCTTTGAATAAACTTTCATAAAAATTTATTTTTGAAGAATTCCAAACTCCGTGGACTGAATTACGGACTGCCAAAGTTGGTCAAAAATCAGTTTTTACCCAAGAAAAGAAATCACCAATTTTTCAAATGTTCACAAGCCAAATTCATTTCTACTCATCCAAATGACCACAACCCAACCACATTCACATAATTACACTCAACCAAACCAAACCCACCTCCTCTACACAATTTTACCCAAAACTACCAAATTTCACACCTCAATTCCTCAAACCTTATTATTCAATTACCAAACCAATTATTCACACATTCAATATCTAAATCCATCCAATATCTTATATCATCACACAATACACATATCAACTTACCTTCCTTACCTTTTCCGGCCTCCGGCCCAAATTCACAATTTAAGTGCATAGTCCACAAACCAATATTCATTGTTCAATTCATCAAATTCTCAACATACCATACATACAAATTCACACAATTCTCAATTCAATCATTAATTTATATTACATATCAACTATGCATATTAATACCAACCATTCACACAATCCAAACTTAATCCTAGGGGAATCTAGCCTAGAAATTCTCATCACACCACACGGTACTTAAATGAAACTTAAATCGTACCTCCTGTAGCCAAAATAATTCAGCACCCTCTTGGAAATATCCACCAACTCTTAGCTCCAAGCCTCACCAAAGCTCCTCAAACAATATCAATCTTCCAATTGTGCACCAAAATCACCCAATACTCTAACATAATCAATTTCACACATATGCATTAACCTAGGGTTCATGAAAATAATAAATCACAAGGGTTGGAGGGTTTTCTTACCTTAACCTACTGAAGTTTGTGATGAATATCACCCATAGCTCATATTAGAGCACTCCTAAACAACCAAAATCACAAGATTTCCTCAAAACCCAAACCAAATTCGAATTTAAAAAGGAAAATGAAAACTGGGAAGAGGACAGTGGATTACTCACTACAAAACTTAGATAAAATTGTAGAGGATGAGATCGAAGAGTGACGCGTGGTCATAAACGGCTCGTCAATCGAAGTTCCGTAGCCCAAGTTATGGTGATTTGAAGTTGGAACTAGGATTAGGTTTTCTCCTCTCTTCTCTCTTCACCAAGCTGTGCCCCAAACCCTTTTCTTTAAGGTAAATGAGCTGAAATGCTCATAACTAATATTTATATATGTTGGATCTTGTGCCCACTTGGACCCGATTCACTTATTTTTATCCGTTTGCCCAATTCTGGGCCAAAACCTTTAAGATTAGAATTTTAAATTGCATTTTAAATATTTCTACCTTCTCTAATTATAAATCCTAATTTCTTAACCTTATTTACTTATAATTAATTTTTCCCAACTGCAGTACCAGACAGATCTCAGTCGGTACTGCCGGTCAAAATTTCACTGCGTGTTTTTACGCAGAAAACTATGTTTTCCGACTCAGAAAAATTCACTGAATCCAAATATCATATTTAGATTACCAAATTCCGATCGCTAAATTTTCTAACCATATTCGCTCCTATTTAATTTATTATTTAATTAATTACGATTTGACCGGGTTTTACATTAAATGAAGCCAATCAATCCGGAATGGCCAATTTTCAATCAGATGTGATGAAATGAATTAAAAAGATCTAATACATTTGGAATTTTTCATTTGTTTTCTCGAACACCTCTTCCGTGATCATGGCCTCGTTGCCATCGGCTCTTTTGATCTCCAGCTGTGCTTTCTGATAGAATCCGGTACCTCGAAATGCATCTGCAATAAAGTCATCAAACCCAATAGCAATTGTTGCTTCAGCCTTCGCTCCATAAACCAACCTCTGCTTGGAAAGAATACTACATTATGATCTAAACAAGATAGGAATGCATGTAGAAAAAAAGAAAAAAAATAGGAAAAGCATGTCATGGCAAGTTGCCAACCTTAATTCGAGAAAGGTGGATTGCACCGAAGCACATGGGGCAAGGTTCACAAGATTTCACAATCTGACAGTTCTATCTTCTTAAGCTTCTTACAAGCCTGTAAAATGAAAGCAATGCACTAATCAATTCAACTGAAAGCAAAATCATTTATCAATTTTTATGTTGACATTAATTACAAAAAAAAAAAATTTGCCACATCTAAACCATTAAAAGAAAGATGTACACAGACTAATCAAACCAGTTTTTAGTCTCTTTTCTCAACATGTAAAAAGTTATCAAGTCTTAACTATCCATTCCGATATCTTGAGTGTGATGGTAGGTATTGAATTTCTGTCTAGTGGCTACTCATTAACCTATTGTTCAACGGAACAAAACTACAAACATTTTTCTATATACAGAAGAACTAAGAATTTTTCCAAACCAAATGGCAACAAGCTGTAAATTGTGGAAAGAATGTTGCGTACTCGACAATGTTGTAGCACATTCATCAGTGTCATTGTTTACATACTAAAATTCAAATAGAGATCTAGGCATCTAGCTACTTTGTATTTACTGAAAACATTGGACAATGGTGCCAACGCCAGATAAGCATTGTGTTAGATATGTTTAGCAAATTATGCATTTTTCATACTGTATGAGGAAATCATTTGGATTTAATCTTACCTCCTTTATTGTTGTAACTTTTGCATGTGCGGTTGGGTCCGTATGACTAAGAACCATGTTGTGACAACTAGCTACTACTTCATCATTGCAAACTATAACAGCACCAAAAGGACCTCCATGTCCAGAATCTACTCCTTTGTATGCTGCTTCAACTGCTTTTCTTAAAAATTTATGGTCCCTATCCCGCACAGCTAATTAACCGAAAGCAACACCAGAACGAAACATCCAAATCAATGTCTTTTCTTTTCCAAAATCAAACCCCACATGTATGTAGCTTTTGAAAAAAATGGACATATCATTTGATTACTCAAGCCAAATAAGTACTCCCTCCATCTCAAACTATCTAATTTAGAAACTTGATACATTCAAAACTCAAGTGTAAGAAAACTTAATATAAATTGTATCAATTTATATTCAATTACTAATGTATCAAAATCACAAAGTGACTATTATAGATCATAAATTCAAGTTTATAAATGGTTAATGAATAAAATGAAAAACATAGTACAAACAGAGATGATAGATAATGGGTCACACTAATTTATGCCAAACACAATAGAATTGCTAAAATGAGAACATAGACAATAATTAACAACTGATAAATGCTAAAAAAGGAAACAAGTTAACTGCACGGCACCCAAATTTCTTAATTCAGCCAATAAACTTGAAAACTATCTCTTTTTACCTTCGAATCAAGGCTTCAAACCTTCACTATCGAAATTGAAGGTGATAGAATCTAAATTGAACATTCTATAGCGATATTTTCAGCTTCAAAACCATAGAATCAAAATCTCAAACATGTAATCTACATAAACCAGGCACGACAAAGGAACAAAAAATACAATCACATTTGGAATCAGAACAAATCACACACACCTGAACCCCAATTGAGTTTGAATCACAAACCAAAGATCCGAATGACTGGGATTTCTTCAATCCCAACCCAGCCACATGCATGTTCCGTTGTGTGGTCTGAGAGTTCAATCCCAAATGTGAAAAAGAGAGACACTTGCGACAAAGGGATGGTGAAGGACGCCATTTTGAACAAACTCCACAAACCAAAAACCAATTTTTTTAGCCGCTGAGCTCAAATGACAGTGTCATCTAGCGAAGTGAGTGAGCGGGAATATAATGATTCTTTGTGGCGATGAGGTCGAAGAAGGAATGGAGAATGGTGTGCGAGAAAATGGAGAAAAACTTGCAATGAATGATGGAAACTACGAAGGAGGAACACTGGTTTTAACAGTGTGTGGGTTTGGTTTCAATGATTCCAATGAAAAGGGAAGAAAACATCAGCGTCACGATTTCAACTTCAACTAACTTGGAACAATAAAATTCTACCTTTGTTTGAACTCATCAAATCATGAAGCAGCTTCTGATTGCGCGAAGGAGGCTGACGGCGACACTCGAAGCAAGAAGACAACGAGGCCCAGGACTTGCTGATTTTGCCGCCGGCGACGAAGGGCACAACGAAAGCGCGCGACTATGTGCAAGATGATGACGAGACAGAGAGCAACGACGACGCCACAGTGAGAGAGATGAGAGAGACCGAGCTCCAGGAAAAGAGAGAGAGATACGAAGAGGAGAAAAGAACTTGAGAATTTCAGAAACAATTTTTTATTAGAAGAATTTGAGAAGATGAAGAGGGTTTCTGAAACCTAGATTTCAAAAACAATTTTTTAATTTTTTTTATTTTTTAGATATTTTTGTTTTGTTTTGTTGTTGAATTCTAAAATTTAATTGATTTAAAAGGGTATTTTTAAACGTATCGGTACGTATAAATTTATCAACGTACCATAGCAAACACCATTTTCAAAAGAGTTTGATTCAATAAAAATCTTTTAGCTTGCTAATGATCTACAATAAATTTTTAAATAGAATGAACAAGGTTGATTACCAAATTAAAGGGATTAACAAATTTAATTTAGAAAATTGAATCTTTTGAATTTTCAACACTCTCAAATTTAAAACATGGGAAAATGAAACAAAAATTAAAGAAAAAAATAAATAATTTTTTGAATCTAACCTGAATGAACAGTGATACAAAATCCTTCCAAAAAATACGATTCATTCTAAACTTGGAGATTCAGTTGCGGGAGGTGGGCGGAGGCCATTTTCGACAGCCATGTTTGGTAGTGTAGTCGTTGAAGAAGGTTTCGGTGGAGGACAGCATCGTTGTTTGAAGCAGCCTCACCTGATAGCAATAGAGGGGGTTGTACCTGGCACCGGAGCGAAGTCATACGAAGAGCAGCATTGAAATCTATCCCGGCGAAGTTCGCGATCGGTTAGCGGGTAAGCCATGTTTAACCTTTGATGTTTACTCATCTAATTGGTGGAATTTTCACTGTGTAGTACGAACCGAATGAGCTAGTGGTTATAAGACTTAGTCATGTGCTTCAAATGGATTGTTTAGTATTTTGTATGATTTTAACCCAAGATTGATGTAATCGGTTATGGGAGAATAGGTGATTGAACACGTTAATTACTGCATATTTGTTAATAGGATATTTACAAGATGAACATAATAATAGATTTTTCTTTGACCTGTGACAGTTATAGCAATTAACAATATATTTATTATATTTTAATTTTAAATATTTAATACCCTAGAGTGCTAGTTGAATGAATATTGGATATGATCTAAATATTTATAGAATTAATGATTAGTAAATAAGAAATTCGTCAACTCTCGATAAAGAGTTTGAGTTCTATAATTATAATGAATGAGACGAATAAAATCTTGGTCAAGGGGATAGAATGAATGAAGAAATGAGTTTCTTAGTTATTCTAAGTTCATTATAATAATAGTAACAAATTAGAGTTTGACAAGTGAACCATACTCTAAGGGTTAACCAAAAGCTAAAAAGATGGAAGAAATTATACTTTATTCTTCTCGGATTCTTTGTAAAAATATATTACTTCATACTATCGGATCGTTAAGGAGTGTTGCTAGACACCAATTTTGATTAGTATATTTAGTATGACTAATTTTCTACCCGCTTAATATTGAACATATGGGTAGATGAGAATAAAAAAATTAGTTATTCTATTTTTAAATTTGAATTCTAAGTTTGGATGAGATCTTAACTGATTCTGTTTCAAATTGAATTGTGATATGATATGATTTATAAGATTTTAATTTGAAATAAGATAAGATTCAGATTTAAAATAAGATTTGATTTAAATTTAAATTAAGATTTAAATTTGAAATCAATAACAAATCTTATACTATATATGTATGATAAGAGTAGAGGATTAAAACTAATCAACACAAAAGTTTTATTTTTTTATCTCTACACACATAAACGTGTGTGAATTTAAATTTTGGAAAAAAAATTACAGTGTGCAAAGAATTAAAAAAGTTTTTTTTGATTAAAGAGTTAACAGCAAAAATTGATCTCAGTATAAATATGTATAGCGCTTTCATATTATCAAAAGAAAAAGTAATTTTTACCGATGTATTCAGATATTTAAATCTAATTTATATGTTATTTGGATAAAGTTTAATTACAAATAAATTTAAAATAAAAAAAATTCGCTGAACACATGGTTATCTTTTGCCTTTAATTACTAACAAAACCGATCAAAGTCTCATATTGTGCATGTAAGCGCGTGCGATGATTGGCCAAACACATGCAGCATCATTAGATATTTAGACTTAGATAGTATAATTCCAAGGAAATGGCTGCCACCGAATGTCTCAACCATATTTTTCCCGTGGCCAAGCATCCAATAAGTCCAAATGAATCAGACAAGAATATCAGAGCTGTGATTTGTTTGTATCAAGAAGTTAAAACTAGGATACATTCACATAAGTTTGCACACAATTAATTAGCTGAAAGCATTTTGTGTATCCATAGATGTAACATTTCATTCTTTGCTTTTAGATCTACAGAATCAAAGTGCAAACATTGTTCGTCGTATTTTGGTCACGTGAAAGGGCACAACATTCCATAAACGATGAGGCCCCCCTTCTAAGTTCTAATTCCGCACATGGACTTTGTGAGGCTCCCTCCCCTTCCCCAAAAATTATAACTACTTACATGATTATCAAAATTTATATAGAATAAAATATGTTTGATGAATTATTAAATTAAAAAAAATTAAAATAAAATTAATAGATAAATAATAGTAAAAAAAAAAATAAATTCTGATGTGCATAACATTTTTCTATAACTATATGCCATCACTTGGCACACTCAAAGAAGGCACACCCCTAGATACACCATGGGATCTACTCGCATCATCTCAAGTTGCCTAGTTCAAGAAGCACCAAACCAAAAGGGTTACTGTTCTCAGAAAATCCATCTAACTCCATGGGATCTCACTTTCCTCACCGTTGAATGCATTCAAAAAGGCCTTCTCTACTTCCACAATCACACCAACCAAGAAACCCAATCACCAATCCAAATCATCAATCACCTCAAATCCTCCTTCTCCACCACTCTCGCCTTCTTTCCACCTCTCACAGGCCGTTTCGTCATAACCAACCATAACCACCAAGACGAATACAAAGCCGCCACGTGTCACATCCTCTGTAACAACCAAGGAGCACTCTTCGTCCATGCTATAGCAGAGAACACAACCGTCAACGACATCCTTCAACCCAAGCACGTTCCCTCCGTTGTTCGCTCATTCTTCCCGCTTAACGGCGTTCAGAACCACGAAGGAACGTCGCAGCCGCTGCTCGCAGTGCAAGTCACGGAGTTAGTTGACGGCGTCTTCATCGGCTGCACGCTCAACCATGCCGTTGCAGACGGCAAGTCGTTTTGGCATTTCATCAATTCTTGGGCCGAAATCTCACGTGGCCACAACAAGCCGTCGAAACTTCCTTCACTTGAACGCGCGTTTCTAAACGGCGTTGAGCCTCCTATACGGTTCCCTTTCACAGAAGACTCAGAACTGGAAAAGCAAAAACCGCCACCACCAGAGAGGTTCTTCCACTTCACAAAGGAGAAGATATTGCAGCTCAAATTAAAAGTCAACGATGAAGCCGGAACCGACAAAATTTCTTCGCTGCAAACGGTTTTCGCTCATCTTTGGCACTCTGTGATCCGTTGCAGCAGCGGTTGTGACCCGCAACAAGAGCTCTCTTACCGGTTTCCGGTAGGTGCTAGGCCGAGGATGGTTCCGCCGCTGCCGGATGACTACTTTGGGAATGCAGCTATTGTCGGCGGCGTGACCATGACTGCTGAGAAGCTTCTAGAAGGTGGCACTGCGAAGTGTGCGTTTGAGATGAACAAGATGATAGCTTCGTACACTGATGAAATGTTGAGGAGCCATTATGCTTCTTGGGTGAGAGGCCCAACTTTGCTTAAGCTGCGAAATTTGGCTAACTTCAAGTCCTTGGCCACTGGCAGTTCCCCACGGTTTGATGTTTACGGTAACGACTTTGGGTGGGGGAAGCCTGTGGCGGTTCGAAGTGGCAGCGCAAACAAGCGTAACGGGAAGATTAGCGTGTTTGCTGGGGTGGAAGAAGGCAGCATTGACATTGAAGTGTGCCTTCCTTTTGAGATCTTGGAGGCTTTGGAGAATGATCCTGAGTTCATGGATGCCGTTTCCATCTAGTAATGGCTAATAAGGTAGTCATGGCAAATAAGGTTTGGACTTTGGAGAGCGAAAACCTTGGTTTAGTTTCTAATTCATGGATTTTGTTGGGGTTATGCATCCGAGTAGTGATTATCTATAATCTATAACAATATGGAAAAGTATCTATAATCTATAACAATACACAATGATAATATTAATTGTATTAGTTTTTAAATTTAAGTTTTAATATTGTCTTTTAACGAGAAAATAGTTATTATTAAAAAATTTTTTTTGTACAATCTTTAATTATTGTAAAATAAATTTTTATCCATTTTAAATAATGACCTCATTAAAAACTTTTTATTTAATGTAAATCATTGTTAAAAAAATTATTAAAGTAAAATTTATTATTAAAAAAATTCTTCCGTAAGTTTTAAATAAAAAAATTTTCTATCTATTTTTTTATAATAATTTCATTAAGATTTTTTTATTTAGATATTATTTTTAAAAGAATAAAAATAATAACTCAATAGAGGTAACTTTTCTAAAAATAAATTTATACAAAATAATTTTTTTTCAAATTATTATTATACTTTTTTAATGCATTCTAAGTATTTACATAAATAATGTCAATTGGCATTTAAATTTAAGTTCTAATATTATTTTTAATGAAAGAGGTTTATTATTAAAAAAATAATTTTGTACATCTATCAATTATGTTGGATAAAAAATTTTCACACATTTTTCACAGCAACTTCATTAAGAGGTTTTTATTGGATGTAAATTATTCATGCGAATTTTTTATTATCAATAAAATAATTTAATAGAGAAGATGTTTTTTAAATTTACACATAATAATTTTTGTACCGATATATCATGATTTATTTTATATATAATATTTTTCATTTACGTTTATTCATGGAGTACCTTACAAAAATTATATTTAAATAATTTTTTTTATGTTATAACTATTTTATATTTTAGGATTCAAAATTTTGTATTTCTATTTTTATTCAAGGTTTATTTTTATGTTTTATTTTAGTTTTATTAATAAAAAAGTATTAATATTAATTTTAATTTTAAATTTTTAGAATAAATAAAAAGATGAGACCTTCTTTATAAATTAAATGATTGAAAAACTACTTATTATTGAAGAAGTTAAATCTATTTCTTAATTATAAGAGTATATATAATTCATTCTTGAATGTAAATCAAAATAAACATAAATGTATTCAATTTTTTAAAATTAACATTAATTATTAAAATCATGATATAATGGATATACTCCTATAAAAAATGAAAATGACTATATAACTATTTTTTTGTTAGGAGAAAACATGATTGAATAACTATAAAGTCTAATTTAAACAACTATCAATAAATAAAATAAGTAATAAAAAATAGACATAAATATTAACTTTTTCGTTATTTGGTACAAAAATAAATATAATAAAATAAATCGTTGTTCTCGTACATAATGGGATAAAATTTAACATTATTCTTTTCTAGAGTCATCTATTTTTTTTAGTTTTTATCGTTATGTTTGTGCTTTATTTTAATTTTGTTAAATCAAAAAGTATTAATATCATTTAATTTTAATTTTTAATTTTTATCATAAATAAAAATATGTGACATTGTATGTATTAAATAATAAAAATTCTATAATGATATATAATAACAATACTAGCAGTTTTAATGTCCAAATTTAAGTTCTAATATTGTCCTTAACAAGAAAAGTTCATTATTAAAAAAAAAAATTTCTGTACAATGGTCAATTACTATAAATATAAAAACTTTTGTCCATTCATTATTGTCATTCAATAATCTCATTATTTCATTTTAACAAGTACAGTCCTCATCATCAACTGGCACTAGCTAGGGCTATACATAATTTGGTTAATCTAAAAATTAAACTTGTTTTTTGGTTAATCAAAAATTTAATCTTAGTTAATTAATTAAATTAGTTTTATATGACAAAAATTAATTTTTAACTGGTTATAAAAATATAAATCGATGTTAAAAAAGTAACCGACTTTTGAATAAAAAATTAGTTTTTGAAAAAATAAAACTGGTTTTTGACCAAAAAATCGGTTTTTTTAAAAAAAATTAAAAAAAATCTTTCTGTTTTCAAAATTGAATTTTTAATCTAAACAATTAAAATTAAAATGTTTTAAAATTTGGTTTTGGTTAACCAATTTTGAAAAATATAGATATGGTTTTAAAATTGTTTTGTTAAATTGGTTAACCAAAATATGGTTATAATTTTTTAACTAGTTAACCACATTTTGGTTTTTTAATATACACCCCTAACACCCACATGAAGGACCTCTTAGTTGTACAAACACAAGCAATGTAGACAAGTAAAGCACAAATAGATTCAAGTAAGGCTAACCAACCCGACATGTCCTATTAGCTAACCCTTGGACAGTCCCTGCGAAAGTACATCCCCGAACTCAAAATCATAATCATTCAATATATATATATCCATGAGAGAGCTCATCCGAAAAGGTATAAGTGTCCGATCACACTTACAAAGCAGGTTCAACAGAATCTCGGATCTCAACTTGGAGCAAGTGGAACCGACCCATTGCATCTATCCAAGGAAATCCAAAACTCAATAGTTTCACAAATCTCAAATTATTTTCAACTGGGAGCAAGTGGGGGCTAACCACTGCATCTACCCCAGGAGACTTAAACCAAACCGGAACAAGTTGATCAATGCCACTGCATCTACCTAGATAGGTGTATTAAAATCAGAATCAAACTCAGATAACAATCTCATAATCATTATCATTCTCATCATCATTCTCATTATCAATCTCATAATCGTCATCATTCTCACGTAATATCTTGTTTATTTCTCTCAATTTTACTAACTCAACTCATTTGGCTTTATTCCTAACTCTTCCATCATCAATTCTACTTACTCTAGACTCGTATCGAAGTTTATAAAGGTTTAAGAGACCAAAAGAATGGTTAAAAGATATAAAAGCACCATTTCTAGGGGTTGTGTGTACATATGCAAGTGGCTCGCGTACGCATGGGATAAAAATTGGGGTGTCGTGTACGCAAGTCTTGTTCGCGTACGCGAGTGGTGAAAACAGCAGCAATTTCTTGTGGCGCGTACCACGTCCGTGTATGTGAGTTTGCAATTTCAACACTTTCGCGTACGCATGCCTCCTTTCGTATATGCGAGACCGTTAGACAGAGTTTAGTGTCCGCGTCGTGTAGCACCTCTGTGTATGCGAATGTTGCAGAAGGACAAAAAGTTGTTAAGTATAAAAAATCAATTTTTGAATCTAATTTTTAAATTTTTATTCTTTTGTTAACTTTTTTTAGAGAAATTTAGACTAAAACTCGCTTATATAAATTGACAAAAGAAGAATATATATCAACTCTAATTAAAAGTTAATACAAATAAATAATGAAGTTAAAGGATAAAAAGTGCATAAGAACTTAGTTCCTATCATGTGATTTTCTTGTAACATTGTAAGAAAAGGAACAAGACAATAAAGATACAAAGTGTGACTATGTAAGCAAACCTTGCCGACATATAGGTTCTATATAAAGTATATCTTACAAACTAATTTAATTACATAACATCATTCATTTTACTTTCCTACATCAACCATAAGTTTTTACAAATCTTTATAGCCCATGAAATAACTTTAGCATACTATGTTAAGGAAGAAAACAAAGAACAAATGACTAAAACATTTAAATTTAAGCATGTAAGGAGAAAAAAAAAAGTTAGAAGAAAACTGCAGCATAAAATAGCAAGAAAAAAAATGTGCATACTAGAAAAATAGTAGAAAATGCCAAAAGAGATAGAAATGAGCACGAGTCGGATTGGTTTGAGTTTAAGGTGAAATTAGAACCGAATTAATTGAATTATAATTGGTTCAGTTTAATTTGAATTTGTGTTTTTTTTGTGTGTATACTCAAATCAAATCAAATTGATTAAAAACGAATTGGTTCGGTTCGGATAATTGGGTATTCGATGAAACAGAAATTCATAAAAAAAATAAAAAAATAAAATTTTTATTTTAAAAATCCTGTAAGTACAATAAACATGTAATATTAATAAAAATAATCCAAACATGTTAAACACTAAATACATTAAAAACTAAAAGCACATTAAAATTCAAATATATTAAACACTAAAGACATTTAAAATCTAAATATATTAAAACACACACACACACACACATATATATATATATGGTCGGGTCTACGGGTTGGTTCGGATTCTGCACCTCCAAAACCGTTATCCGAACCAATTATTAGAGAGAATTATTGGTTCGGTTCAGGTTGGACCCGATTACCCACCCGCGACCCGTGCTTATCCCTAAAAAGGGGGGCAAAAACTGGACAAGATATACATTTAGTCTCTTAGACTGCGTTTAAAAAGAGATTGAGACTGAAAAATGTACTAAAGTAAGATATGTCTCAATATTATATTTAGTTTAAGATAAATATAAAGATTGAGGAGGTAGGTTTAAAATTCGAAAAGTTAAATTAAAGTATTTTTGTGAAAAAAATTTATTAAAATTTCAGTCCCCATTTTTAAAATTTCATTATCATGTATTCTCATTTTTTGGAGGTACTGAAAAGATCAAAATTTTGTGTTTCGAGATTAAAATTTAAGTTTTAATCTCTGACCAGCGACCATCAAACACAATATTAAATTTCAATCCTCTGATCTCAATTCCAGTTCTAAAAACAAAGTTACTTTGGAGTGTATTTATCATTTAAATTTCATTTCTCTGTATTCAAATTTATTATTTTTATATCAATTCTATAATAATTCTTGTTTAAAAAACAAACCTTAACACTTTAAAATTCTGTACAAATTAAGGTTTATTTAAAATAAAAGTACAACATATTTATGAATTGTACTATTGTTGTTGAAGTGTTATGTTCAATCTTCCTTTAACATACTTTTTGGTTCTGATACCATAAGAGTAGTAGTTCTATTCCCAAAAGTTATACTTAAAATAATAAAATCTGTTGTGATAAGAATGGGATGTGAATGTCTCTTTACTATGGGTGGTTCATATTCTCAAGGGAGAAGTAAATTAAAGAAGCATTAAAGAAAGTTGAAAATGTAAAGATGTTATACGTATATAAATAGGAGGCTGAAGTCTCAAAAGACACACACAATTAATAACAAAAATCTTCTCTCTCTTTTATACTGTTAATACTCTTGAGTTAAGTCTTAAAGTAGTCCCTGAACTTACACTCGAGTCTCAAAATAATTCCTGAAATTAATAATTACTCAAATTCATCCCTGAATTTGTACTCCGGGACTCATAGTAGTCCCTGAAACATTTTCCATTCATCGAAACCTTAAAACGACGTCGTTTTGAATAAAAAAAAACAAAAAAGAAAAGAAAAAAACGTAACGTAGAACCCCCAATTTCAAAAAAAAAAAGAAAAAAAAAAGAAACATAGCGTAGAACCCCGTAGAACCCCCCACCCCCTCCCAATTCCCAATCTGTTTCCTTCCCCATCCCCATCCCTATCCCCTTTCCTTCTCCCAACCTTCCCCTTTTCCCTTCTCCATCGCAATCTGTCCCCTTTCCCTCCTCTAACCTTTCCCCTTCCCCTTCTGCTTCCCCAACTTGAGATCATTCCCCTTCTCCTTCTCTTTTCTAATCTGATGCCCTCCCCCTCCCCAACCATACTTTCACACTCACAAGAACTCTCATCAACTATTGCTGCCGCTGCCTCTTGCTAGCCTCCATTTCGCTGCTGTCGTTGCTCGCCAGCCTCCATTTCTGCTTGGTCTCCCTCTTCTCTCCTCTGTCACGGTTTTCTCTCTCATCCATGGTGATTTTTTTCTTTAATTTTTTAGTTATTTAATTATTATTTTTTAATATTCAGGGTGATTATTGCTGCTGATCCTGTTTTAATATAACAATAATGATTAATTTTAGTTATTTTCTAGAGTTAAATCTCAGAGTGGCCCCTGAACTTGCATTCGAGCCTCAAAGTCGTCCCTAAACTTGCATTGACCCCAATATTGTCCCCGAATTTAACAAAGATGACTCACGGTCGTCCCTGAAGTATTTTTCGGAGAATATTCCCAAACGGCGTGATGACGTGTATGGAGAGGCGCCATGTTGGAAAGGTAACGGCTATCTGATGTGGCTGTTATCATTTTTTACCTCAATTTAGTCCCTGAATTATTTTATAACCCTAATCCCCAATTTATTATTAGACACCACTCTATTTCTTCTTCTCTACTCTCCTTTGTCTTCCCTACCATTGTCTTCTTCTCTGCAACTTTAACATAGTGTACAAATTCGACGAATTCGGACTGCTTGAGCTCCTTATAATACCACATCGCATCTACATAATTATCAACTCTACCCCATCCCTCAATCATAGAACGAAAAGTGGTTTCATCAGGGTCCAATCCAACATTCTTCAGTTTCGCAAACAACTTCTGAGCAGTGTCCATATTGGATGCTTTTCCATACCCAGTTATCATAATGTTATATGCAACAATATTAGGACTGAACCCTGCCTCTTGCATTGACACCAAAACCTTCTCAACATCCCTCAATTTTCCTTGTTGGCTATAAGCATTCAGGATCACCAACCAATCATTAGGGACAATTTTGTCTTCTCTCATCAAGCTAATTATGTCTTCTGCCTTTTCATACAATCTAAAACGGGTGTATATTGTAATCATACTTGAATATGCCGGTTCAAACAATATCTCTAACTGCCTCATCTGATAAAACATGAACTCGGCCTCCTCAATGTTCCATCCTTTCCTGTAAAGCCCCATCAACATGCTGAATGACGCATCATTCGGCGCCACACCAGAATCCAACATGAGTCGGAACCACTTCGTCCTCAATTCCACTAAACCCCACCTACGACAAGCGTATATGAGAGTGTTGAAAGCCTGCAAGCTCAGTTCGGACTCGAATTTTGTAAACTCCGTTAAATTAGTAAATAATTAGTCAATAAATTAGTTTTTAATAAAAAAGATTAGAAATGTGAATATGATATTAAATTAGGATAGAGCTCATCGAAACGATAATTTTGACACTAATTTTGAAGAAATCAGTCCAAGATTGGACCGAACGGGTCGAACTGGTTGAACCGGGTCCAAACTGGACCCGTGGGCCCAACCGGACCAACCCATTAAATGAGCTTAAAGCTCATTTCTTTCTTCCAAGGTAGCAGAAGCAGAAATGCAATAGGGAAAAGGAGAGGAGAAGCGTACCGAAACCCTTACGGTAATTCAACTTGCCGTAACTCTTCCGTCCGAGCTCCGATTGCTGCACCGTTTGCGGCCGCGCGTCCACCGCGTCGAGCTCTACATTTCTACCGGAACAATTTCATTGGTAACTTGTTTAATCACTCTCAGCTTTCTCTTCCCCCAAATTTTCGAAAATTGAGTAGGAATATTGAATCTCTTTGATTTCTGATGTTTTAGGATCCAATTAGCTTGAGAAAAACGTTCACTCTTACTTATGTGAAGTTTTGGTAAGGTGAGGATATAATAATTCTATCTAAATATTCTTAATTTGAGGTTTGGGTATTAAATTGGGTATATGTGTGTGTTGAATGTGTATTAGGGTGTGAATAAATAATTAGAGCTTGAAATTGTGAATACCAGAACTTGGAGGAAGCTATTTAGTTGAGGTTTTGGGGCTGTGTTGGTTAGTGTTAAATTGCCTTGATCATTACGTGGGAATCGGCCAAGGTATGGTTTAGGTTTCTTGCATTTAATATATAATGTTCTGTGAAAACTTAGGCTAGATGATCGTAGGATAGGTTGGAATGCATGTATATATATTGTTAGTATCTTGTGAGAAAAACATGTTTGGCTTGGTGTTGGCTGATTAATTGATGGTTTGGAGAAATATTGATTTGAGGTATATTTGTTATGGTGGTTGTTGTGATGATAAGGAAAGCTAAATCGTGTTATAAGCCTAGGTTTTGTCAACTATGGTTCTTGGTTGGTTTTGGTTGATGGATTTGAATACTGTAAGTGTATTATTGTTAATTTGAGGTAGGTTGTTGTGTTGATTGTTAAAATAATGAGAAAGGGTATATTGTATTAAAGAATGTATGGTTTAGAGGTGAAATGAATGAAATTATTGAATGAAAATGAGGTTTAGAATTGTTTGCAAAACTTTGGTTTTGGACTGAATTTCGGCGGGCTATAACTTGGTTTCCGGAACCGCAAATTGATTTCAACTTGTTTTAAATGAAAATCGGGTTTGTGAAGTTTATGCCGTTCGAAGAACGGAAGAAAAACAATTTAAAACGATTGAGTTATGCCCGTCAGGAATTTTGGGTGAGAAAT
Organism: Arachis hypogaea; assembly: GCF_003086295.3. NCBI lineage: Eukaryota > Viridiplantae > Streptophyta > Magnoliopsida > Fabales > Fabaceae > Arachis > Arachis hypogaea. Next base: position 19,748,048 of record NC_092046.1, on the reverse strand, counting down.
ATGTAATGTTGCAGGGGAGATTTCCATGATTGTGCAGCTCCCTGGTTGATCCTTTGTTTTGACAAAAATACGTCCACGCGTACACATGGTCCACGCGTACGCGTGGCATGTAATTTTGACGATGCGTACGCGACTGGTCCCATGCGCACGCGTAACGGGTTAACAAGCATGTCCACGCGTACGCATGACCCACGCGCACACGTGATATGAAGTTTTCACCTACACGTACGCATGACAAAGGACGCGTGCGCGAGTTGCACCTTCACACTCCCACGCGTACGCATGAGCCACGCGTACGCATGGCTCCTATTTTAGCAAACATGATTTCCAACGTTTAAAACTGTATTTCAAACCTCTAAACCTTTATTTTCATTCTTTTAGTCATTAATAATAGTATTAAACCTGATATACAGATGAAATTAAGAAATGGGGTTAACTGAGAGGTGAAGTAAAGCTAAAAAGTGATGAAATGACTATGAAATGTTACGGATGATCATGTATGATTCTTTACTTTATAATCAAATGAATGATCATGTATGATACTTGGCTTGAATGCTTAAATGATCTAAGATACGAGATTCCCTGGGCTTGCCACCACGTGTACCAGGTTGAAAACTCGATACTCTATTGATCCTACGACGTAAGGGTGACCGGACACTTATAAATTTTCAGGAATGTTAACCCCCATTAAGCAATATTGATTATTTGAGAAAAAGCTATGCATAGTGTTCTGAAGGTTACCTGAAATTGAAGGTCGATCTCGAATGAGATCTGCTGTGGTGGCCGGAGCTGTCGCGTCCGACTTGTTGGATTTGATGGTGCTGCTGATCCTTCGTCACCGGAGGGTGGTGGTACCTGAAAGAGACTCCGATGCTTAAGTTAGCATGGACTTTAAGCAGGTTTTCAGTAGAATCAGAGTATGAATTATACCTAGGTGCTCCAGTATATTTATAGTAGTGTGGAGTGACCTTTCTAGATAAGATAAGTTAGTTATCTTATCTTATCTTTAAGTGAGGTCATCTTATCTCTTAGGGGAACCGCCCTTATCTTTTCAGGTTTTAGCTGCCTTTAGATTGGGCTGTGTCCCTCCATTTGGGCCTGTTTGGGGCTTTAATGTCGATTTGGCCGAACTCTTTTAAGGAAGAGGTCGGGGATCCTGACCTGAAGAGATCGGTTGCTTTGTCTTCGATCTTCCTAGGTCGGATAGCTCGACCCAGGGTATGAACAGTGATCCTGTTTGAGCTCGATCTTTACTTTTTTTTAGGGTCGTGTCTTCAGACTTCGACTCTTTTTGGGAGAAGTCGAGCTCGAGCATTTTAGCCTTTTCGTCAATCTTTCGTATAACTCCTGTTGGTCTCCTTTGAATACGGAGCGTTTTTTTCTTTTTCTTTGTTTAATTACTACACGCGTTGTGCTTCCTTGGGAACGTGTGAGGTTTTAAATGCTCATTAACTCCCCCTTTTGCGGTTTCCCTTCCTTCCCTCTTTTCCTTTCACTTTGAATTTTGCAGTCTCATCTTTCAGTTTCTTTCTTCCTTTCTTTTCGCTCCTGTTTTGTGGCTTCAGTTTGTTTTTCTTGACTCTTTGTGTTCTATCGTTTCACTTTAGAGTGCTTTATCCCCTCTGTCTGCCTCGACTCAAGGGTGTTTGATCATTGCTCCCTTTCTTCCTTGATTTCCTTTTCTCCTTATAGGTTGGTATCTCTTCCTCTATACTTTTGTTTCGATAGTTTGTTTTGGTACTGCATGCCCCTGATTTATTGCTTGCTGCAACATATTGTCTTCGCACTTTCACGTCTTTGAGCCTTCAATTTTCCTAGCTTTGAAGCGGCCGTTTGGTGTGGACTGCACCGTTCTTCTCTTTGAGCCGTCATTATCTTCTCCTCTGCAGGTTAGTATTTTTTTCTTTCTTTTTTCTTTTTTGACGACTTATGCATGCTTTTGTAAGGTTTTGACATTGTCCTTGAAAAACCTTGATTCCTCTGTAAAAAGGTTGCGTCTTTTTGTATCTTGATCCACTATTTTATGATTTTCCTTGTCGCTCATCTTTTGGGAGGAATGTGTGTCTTCTGATGCTTTTTTCTTTCCTAGGGTTATATTAGGGCCATTCTTGCATTTCTGCGCATCTTCGTTTCTGGGTTTACTACTTTGTTTGAATCATTTTGGTGAAGAAAAGTTGTAGTCTTGACGGTCCTTGGTGAAAATTTCTTGCTACTTTGTGATGTTACTAGAGGAGGATTGTTTGTGAGATGGTTAGTGCATAAATCGTTGGTTTCCTTCTTTTCTGTTTCCTGCCTTGCTACTGCCTCCAAAGGGTGCCCCTGGGTTTTAGTGTGAATCCTGGGGTTTCCCTTTTACTGCCTTATCTGACTCTTGATGCTCATATGTTATTGCTCGAGTTGTTTGGTAGTAACCCAATTTTCCTTTTCTTACTGCAGGAATAGTTGTCCCATCTTTTCTCGCAAAAATATTGTCGAGATGTCTACCAAGGTCTCGGAGGGCATGTCTGACTGGCTGGATTCTATTGTTTTGATGTGTGTTACGGTGGCTGACCCTGAATACTGCGTGCGGCTTATAAGGCACCATAGAATTTGTAGCGATAGGGATCAAGAGAAAAATTATGAGCTAGTGTCACCTGACCCTGAGGAGAGGGTTAGCTTTCCCTCTTTGATTCCAGAAGAGCGTCCCTTTTTCTACGCTTACAACTATTTCTTTAGTCAGTTGAATATTACCATTCCCTTCACCCCCTTTGAGACCGAGTTGTTGTGGTCTTGTAATGTAGCTCCGTCTGAATTCTTGGGGTTTTATTAAAATTTTCCAATTGCTGTATCAAGAACTTGATGTCTGACCTACCCAAATTCTTTTTTTTTACCTTTTTCATTTTGACGAAGCCTGGGGCAGCGAAGAAGAAAGCCTCCTGGATTTCTTTCCAAGCTGCTCAAGGAAAGAAAGTTTTTTCTATGTATGACGAATCCTTTAGGGATTTTAAGAACTATTATTTTAAGGTCCGAGCTACTGAGGGTGTTCATCCTTTTTTCTTGGATGAGAACAATGAGCCCGCCTTTTCCTTATGCTGGAAAAAGAACGTAGTAGTATGCAGGTATTCCTGGGAAAGTCTGGATGAGGTCGAGCAGGCCTTTGTGAATGTGTTGGAGGAAAACTGGGGAGAACCCCCTCATCTTGATACAAAGAAATTTCTTTCAGATCCTTCCCTTCTTCGAACTGAATTGGGTAGTGGTCGACTTCTTGTTAATAGTTTTGCTTTGTGGTTGAATGTTTATCTTAATCTAATTGTAACTTGTTTTCTTGGTTTCTTTTTTGTAGAGATGGTGAAATCTACAGATTCTATGAAGAATTTTCGTAAGGCGAAGAAGGCGACAGCTGCTTCCAATATCTCGGCCAAGGCTGCGAAGGGAGTGTCTTCCCAGGTTCCTCCAAAGAAACCACCGTTGAGTACTTCTGGGCCGAGGAAGGTTATTCCGATTCCTCAAGTCCAAGTTGTTCCCTCTGACCCAGTTAGACCTTCTTCTAGTGCTTCTTCCTCTCCGGCTACTGGTCCTCCTCCTAAAAAACAAAAAACTGTTGAACCTTATGATTTGGATGCCCCTGACTTTGATGCCATGGGGTTTGTTGATAATCAAATTGCTCCTTATGACCGACTTCCCATAGACGACGTGTCCATTCTTCATCATTTGAATTTTATTACCAATAACAGCATTCGGATGGCTCATATGGGTGCGGCTTTGTTTCGAACTGTCCAAGATTACCCAGTTCATGCCACCAAGGAGTTCTTGGAGGATGTAAAATAAGAGTTTGATAGAATCAAAGGGTTGAAGGATGAACTTGACGCTAAGGTGATTAAGCTGGAGTTGGATTTGGAGATGGAGAAGTCTCGGGCTGTCAGGGCTGAGGCAGCTGCGAATTTGGCAAAGGAGATGGCAAAAAAGCATAAGGAGAGTTATACTCGCACTTATGCCGAAGTGTTGGAGCTGAGGGGGAGGCTTGAAACTGCCCACGTGGACTACGCCGATCTTCAGGGCCATTTGGTGGATACAGTTACAGGCGCTTATGAAAACTTGAAGGCGCAGGTCTGAGTTCTTGCTCCTGAACTCGACCTGACCCTTTTTAGCTTAGACAATGTGGTGGAAGATGGGAAAATAGTGCCTGCCCCAGATGATGAAGATGATGGGCCTCCTCCTGCACCCCCAGCCAAAGCCTCTACAGCCACGACTTCTTCAAATCCTTCTGCTGAGGTCGACCGTTCCCAACCTAATCCGGATTGTGAGATACTCAATCGTGAGGATGGGACCGTGGATGCTGTCCTTGTGAATATCATTCCTCCTCCTTCTGCTACTGACGCTGCTACTGGGGAATCCTTGCACCCCTTATGATTTATGTGTTTCTATCTCCATAGCCCGACTTGTGGACTTTTGAACTCTAATTTTTGTAACTTTGATTATAACTTGGTTCTTTTGACTGTTAGTTGCTTTTATGCAACTTAGTAGATAAACAAAAAATGCTTTTTGAACTCTTAAGGCCCTCTATCAGCTCGCCTTCTGAGTTTTCTTAGTGATTGCTGGTGCTTCTTTTGATATGCTGATTGTTCTTTTGCAAACTTTGTAACTTTTGTAGATCTTTTTAGAGTGTTGGTACTCTGCTTGTCCGACCTCTTTTTTTTATTAGATCTTTTTATTTGCCTGTTGGGCGAGATGACCCTTGGGGCTAACTTGTTCGACAACCCTTTAGTGTTCTGGCAGAACCTTTTCAGTTAGCTTTTGAACAATTTTGTGGTTTTTTGGACAGGGCTGCATGCTTTGGATGATCGACTTTGTTGGTTTGAGAAACCACTTTCATTGGTCGACTTCTCTTGTTGAACCCTCTTAAGTTATTTTTTAGTAATCAATTTTTACTCAGACCTTGCCAGGCCTTTTTCTATGGTTTTACTTTTTATAACTTTTTTGCGTTGGTGGGTTTGATGTCGAATCCTCTTAAGTTATTTTTTAGTAATCCATTTTTACTCAGACCTCGCCAGGTCTCTTTCTATGGATTACTTTTTATAACTTTTGTCGCTTTGCTTGGTCCGACTTCTCTTTTGTCGAATCTTCTTAAGTTATTTTTAGTAATCCATTTTTAGTAAGACCTCGTCAGGCCACTTTTTATAGATTGCTTTTTATAACTTTTGTTGATTGCCTTGATCTGACTTCTTCTTGTCGAATCTTCTTAAGTTATTTTAGTAATCCATTTTTAGTAAGACCTCGTCAGGCCACTTTTTATGGATTGCTTTTTATAACTTTTTTTGATTGCCTTGATCTGACTTCTTCTTATCGAATCTTCTTAAGTTCTTTTTAGTAATCCATTTTTAGTAAGACCTCGTCAGGCCACTGTTTATGGATTACTTTTTATAAATTCCTGCATTAATCTGTTTTTGTTATTTTCACCTTGCCGACTTCCTTGTAATCGGGCGATAAGTTTGGTTCTCATCTTGCCGATTTTGTCGTGATCGGGTGATGAATTTGGTTTTCATCTTGCCGACCTTGTCGTGTTCGGATGGTGAATTCTTGCACTCAGATTAATACATCCTGGTAAATAACCTTTTTATGGAATCTGAAAAGCTTTATTCAAGTAGAAATATAAAATAGACAAGAGTATATACATATAAGTGCTTACCCTTCTAAGTCGGGTAATTTTGTAGATCTCGGCTTGGCGCCTCATTAAAAATCTTTTTCAGGAAAAAAAGTGCACCTTGACCTAAGATCTTTATCATTTTATAACTATAATACCTTCTTAGGTTACAGGCATGCCATGACCGTGGTAGTTCTCGCCCTTCAAGATTGGACACCTTGTAGTAACCTTTTCCCAGTACCTCTACAACTCGGTAAGGTCCTTTCCAATTTGCTGTTAGCTTCCCCTCTCCTGATCGACCTGCTTCGATGTCGTTTCGGATTAGGATGAGATCATTGTTGGCAAAGCTTCGCTGGATTACCTTCTAATTATATCTTGAAGTCATTCGACGCTTTAGCGCTTCCTCTCTAATCCGAGCTCTTTCTCGGACCTCGGGTAGTAGGTCAAGATCTTCCCTTTGGTTTTGGAAGTTGACTTCTTCATTGTAGAGGATTGTTCTGGGGGATCCTTCCTCTATCTCCACTGGGATCATTGCCTCCATTTTGTAAGCAAGTCGAAAGGGTGATTCTCCTGTGGTGGAGTGCGGAGTTGTCCGATATGCCCATAGGACTTGTGGGAGCTCTTCTGCCCAAGCTCCCTTTGCGTCCTGTAGTATCTGTTTTAACCCGGCTAGTATGACTTTGTTGGCGGCTTCTGCCTGTCCGTTAGCTTGTGGGTGTTCTACAGATGTGAATTGGTGCTTTATTTTCAGGTCGGCTACCAAGTTCCTAAAGCCCGTATCAGTAAATTGCGTACCATTATCTGTGGTAATGGAGTAAGGGACTCCAAACCTCGTAATGATGTTCCTGTATAGAAATTTCCGACTTTTTTGAGCAGTGGCATTGGCTAGGGGCTCTGCTTCAATCCATTTTGTGAAATAGTCCACCCCTACAATGAGGAATTTTACTTGTCCCGGTCCTTGGGGAAAGGGTCCGAGGAGGTCTAGCCCCCATTTTGCAAACGGCCAGGGTGATGTTTACACTGATGAGTTCTTCTGGTGGGGGATGTGGAAGTTAGCATGCTTTTGACATGGTGGACATGTCTTGACGAACTCTGTCGCTTCCTTTTGCAAGGTTGGCCAGAAGAATCCAGCTCGGAGTAACTTTTTGAAAAGAGCTCGTGCCCCCAAGTGGTTACCACATATGCCACTGTGTACTTCTTCCAGGACTTCTTTTGTATTAGAGGATGGTACGCATTTCAGAAGGAGTGTTGAGAACCCTCTCCTGTATAAGATGTCGCCCATCATGGTGTAGTATTGTGCTTCTTGTCTTAGACGTTTTGCCTCTTTCTTGTCTATAGGGAGTGTTTCCGTTTTGAGGTATTTGATTATGGGGATCATCCATCCCTGATCCTGACCTGATATGGTTAGGACCTTTTCTTCCTCTAAGATTGATGGGCTTTGTAATGTTTCCTGGATGAGACTTCTATTATCGCCCCCTGGTTTGGTGTTGGCTAGTTTTGAGAGTGCATCTGCTCGAGCATTCTGTTCCCGAGGTATATGTTGGATTTCGTATTCCCCGAGTTGTCCGAGGTGTTCTCTTGTCTTGTCTAGATATTTCTTCATGGTGGGGTCTTTAGCTTGGTACTTCCCTTCTATTTGTGAGGTAACTATTTGAGAATCACTGAAGATGGTGAGTTTTTGAACTCCTACCTTTTTAGCCAGCCTCAAACCAGTCAGTAATGCTTCGTATTCGACCTAATTATTTGATGCAGGGAATTTGAACTTTAGTGAGAGTTCGATTTGAGTTCCCTGATCGTTTTCTATTATCACACCTATCCCACTCTCGGTTTTGTTTGAGGATCTATCCACATAAAGATTCCATGTTATGGGAGTTTCTGGGGTATCAGTGTACTTGACAATGAAGTCGGCCAGATATTGTGATTTGATTGCTGTCCTAGCTTCATATTTCAAAACAAATTCGGACAACTCGACTGCCTACTGCAGTATTCTTTCGGCTAAGTCTGTCTTCTGTAAAATGCTTTTTATGGGTTGGTTAGTCCGAACTTTGATAGTGTGTGCTTGAAAGTATGGGCGAAGTCGTCGGGAAGCGAGTATGAGGGCGTAGGCGAACTTCTCTATCTTTTGATAGTTTAACTCGGCCCCTTGTAGGGCTTTGCTGATGAAGTTAATGGGTTGTTGTCCGCTTTCGTCCTCTTTAACTAGTGCTGAGACTATTGCCCGATTTTCTACTGCCAAGTACAGTACAAGTGCTTCTCCCTCCCGTGGCTGGGTAAGAATGGGCGGTTGCCCCAAGAAATTTTTGAAATCTTGGAAGGCTTTTTCGCATTCTTCCGTCCATTCAAATTTCTTTCCCTTCCTTAATGTGGCGTAAAAAGGGAGGGATCTTATGGCCGAACCGGCTAAGAACTTGGATAGAGCCGCCAGTCTTCTATTGAGCTGTTGTACTTCTTTAACACAGTTCGAACTTTTCATGTCGAGTATAGCCTGGCATTTGTCTGGGTTCACCTCAATTCCTCTCTATGTGAGCATAAAATCTGGGAATTTGCCAGCTTCTACTGCGAAGGTACATTTTGTAGGGTTAAGCGGCATACCATGCTTTCTGATGGTGTCGAACACTTTTGCGAGGTCGGTTAACAAGGATTTCTCACTTTGTGTTTTTACCAGCATATCGTTGACGTAGACCTCCATCAGTTTCCCGATGTGTTCTGCGAAGACTTTATTCATTAATCTTTGGTAGGTAGCTCCTGCGTTCTTGAGTCCGAACGGCATGACGATGTAGCAATAATTTGCTTTGGGAGTTAGGAACGAGGTCTTTTCCTGGTCGGGTGGAAACATCGGGATTTGGTTGTATCCTGAATAAGCATCCATAAAGGAGAGGTACTTGTACCCCGAAGATGCATCCACGAGAGCGTCTATACTTGGTAGTGGGTAGGGATCTTTTGGGCAAGCTTTATTGAGGTCGGTGTAGTCAGTGCACATTCGCCACTTTTCATTTGACTTTTTTACCAAGACAATGTTGGCTAGCTATAGTGGGTATTTGACTTCTCTTATGAATCCCGCCTCCAGTAAGGCTTGCACCTGTTCTTCCACAGCTTGGGACTTTTCTGGCCCGAGCTTCCTACGCTTCTGCTACACTGGCCGAGATACTGGGTATACCGCCAGTTTATGGCACATTAGTTTGGGATCTATGCCGGACATGTCTGCGGTCTTCCATGCAAAGAGATCAACGTTCTCCTTTAGGAACTGTATCAGAGACTCCTTTAGGTCTCTTTTCAAGGTTCCCCCAATATTTGTTGTTTTGTCTTGATCATCACCAATTTGGACCTCTTCCGTTTTGCCTTCAGGTTGTGGGCGGAATTCCTCGCGAGCTCGAATTCCCCCAAGTTCAATGGTGTTGACTTCCTTTCCTTTGGGGTTCAAACTTTCATTGTAACAGCGTCGCGCAATTTTTTGGTCTCCTTTTATTGTTTCGATCCCTTCTGAAGTTGGAAACTTCATACACAGATGTGGAGTTGAAACTACTGCAGTGAGCTGGTTTAATGTTGTCCGGCCTATTAGGGCATTGTAGGCTGAGCTCACGTTGACTACTATGTAATCTATGTTGAGTGTCCTTGACCGGGTTCCTTTTCCGAAGGTTGTATGTATCGAGATATATCCAAGTGGTTAGATTGGGGTATCTCCTAGCCCGAATAAGCTGTTCGGATATGCTCTGAGCTCTTTTTCTTGTAGGCCGAGTGATGAGCGGATAATTTATACGCTTTTTGGCATTATTTTTAGTATGTTTTTAGTAGGATCTAGTTACTTTTAGGGATGTTTTCATTAGTTTTTATGTTAAATTCACATTTCTGGACTTTACTATGAGTTTGTGTGTTTTTCTGTGATTTCAGGTATTTTCTGGCTGAAATTGAGGGACTTGAGCAGAAATCAGATTCAGAGGTTGAAAAAGGACTGCTGATGCTGTTGGATTCTGACCTCCCTGCACTCAAAGTGGATTTTATAGAGCTACAGAACTCGAAATGGCGCGCTTCCAATTGTGTTGGAAAGTAGACATCCAGGGCTTTCCAGCGATGTATAATAGTCCATACTTTGGCCAAGAATAGATGACATAAACTGGCGTTCAACGCCAGCTTTCTACCCAAATCTGGCGTCCAGCGCCAAAAAAGGAGCCAAAACCAGAGCTGAACGCTCAAACTGGCACAAATACTGGCGTTCAACTCCAAGAAGGACCTCTACACGTGCAACACTCAAGCTCAACCCAAACACACACCAAGTGGGCCCCGGAAGTGGATTTATGCATCAATTACTTACTTCTGTAAACCCTAGTAGCTAGTTTATTATAAATAGGACCTTTTACTAGTATTTTTGAGATCTTTGATCAGTTGTATGCTATCTTAGATCACGTTTGAGGGCTGGCCATCTCGGCCATGCCTGGACCTTTCACTTATGTAATTTTAACGGTAGAGTTTCTACACTCCATAGATTAAGGTGTGGAGCTTTGCTGTTCCTCAAAGATTAATGCAAAGTACTACTGTTTTCTACTCAATTCATCTTATTTCGCTTCTAAGATATCCATTCGCACCCAAGAACGTGATGAAGGTGATGATTATGTGTGACGCTCATCACCATTCTCCCCTATGAACACGTGCCTGACAAACACTTCCGTTCTACATGAAATAAGCTAGAATGAATATCTCTTAGATCTCCTAACCAGAATCTTCGTGGCGTAAGCTAGAATGATGGCGGCATTCAAGAGAATCCGGAAAGTCTAAACCTTGTCTGTGGTATTCCGAGTAGGATTCAATGATTGAATGACTGTGACGAGCTTCAAACTCGCGATTGTTGGGCGTTAGTGACAGACGCAAAAGGAGGGTGAATCCTATTCCAGCATGATCGAGAACCGACAGATGATTAGCCGTGCTGTGACAGAGCATGTGAGCATATTTTTCACTGAGAGGAGGGGATGTAGCCACTGACAACGGTGATGCCCTTGCATAAAGCCAGTCATGGAAAGGAGTAAGACTGATTGGATGAAGATAGCAGGAAAGCAGAGGTTCAGAGGAACGAAAGCATCTCCATTCGCTTATCTGAAATTCTCACCAATGAATTACATAAGTATTTCTATCCCTATTTTATTAATTAATTTCGAAAACCTCATTACTATTTTATATCTGCCTAACTGAGATTTGCAAGGTGACCATAGCTTGCTTTATACCAACAATCTCCGTGGGATTCGACCCTTACTCACGTAAGGTATTACTTGGACGACCCAGTGCACTTGCTGGTTAGTTGTATCGAAGTTGTGAACCATGGTATTGGCTCCATGTTCTTGGCGCCATTGCCAGGGAAAGAAAGAGCCATGAATTTTACATAATCAAAGTGTAATCACGATTGCGCGTACCAAGTTGCTCACGTTGCCAGGGATTGTTTGAGCCTGGACATCACAATTTCGTGCACCAAGTTTTTGGTGCCGTTGCCGGGGATTGTTTGAGTTTGGACAACTGACGGTTCATCTTGTTGCTCAGATTAGGTAATTTTCTTTTTATTTTATTTTCAAAAATATTTCTAAAATTTTCTCATCTGTTTTCGAAAAAAAATAAAAATGTTTTCAAAAATAAATTATTCTCTGGCTTCAAAATTTTTAAGAATGAATTCTAGTGTTTCATGAAGCATGTTGAAGCCTGGCTGGCTGTAAAGCCATGTCTAATTCCTTTGGAAATGAGTATGTCAGGCGTGTCATGTCTGAATTACATGCTGAAGCTTGGCTGGCCATTGGCCATGTCTAGTGTTTTGGACCGGAGCTTTCATTGAAAGCTTGGCTGGCTAGTGAGCCATGTCTAATTCCTGGACTGAAGCTTTAGACTAACACTGCAAGATTCCTGGAATTCATATTAAAAATTTTGGAATCCTTATTTTCCTTTTTCAATTAATTTTCGAAAAATCCAAAAAAAAATTAGAAAATCATAAAAATCAAAAATATTTTTCTGTTTCTTGTTTGAGTCTTGAGTCATGTTATAAGTTTGGTGTCACTTGCATATGCATCTTGCATTTTTCGAAAATATCATGCATTCATAGTGTTCTTCATGATCTTCAAGTTGTTCTTGGTAAGTCTTCTTGTTTGATCTTGATGATTTTTTGTTTTGTGTCTTTTCATGTTTATCATATGCATTCTTGAATTCTTAGTGTCTAAGCATTAAAGAATTCTAAGTTTGGTGTCTTGCATGTTTTCTTTGCATTAAAAATTTTTCAAAAATATGTTCTTGATGTTCATCATGACATTCAAAGTGTTCTTGGTGTTCATCTTGACATTCATATCATTCATGCATGCATTCATTGTTTTGATTCAAAATTTTCATGCATTGAGTCTTTTTGTTGTTTTTCTCTCTCATCATAAAAATTCAAAAATAAAAAAAAATATCTTTCCCTTTTTCTCTCATCAAATTCGAAAATTTGAGTTAACTTTTTCAAAAATTTTTAAAATCAAGTTGTTTCTTATGAGTCAAATCAAATTTTCAGTTTGAAAATCTTATCTTTTTCAAAATCTTTTTCAAAAATCAAATCTTTTTCAAAATTCTTAGTTATTTTCGAAAATTCCAAAAATATTTTTCAAAAATCTTTTTCTTATTTTTATATCAAATTTTCGAAAATAACATAATCAATTAATGTTTTGATTCAAAAATTTGAAGTTTGTTACTTGCTTGTTAAGAAAGATTCAAACTTTAAGTTCTAGAATCATATCTTATGATTTCTTATGAATCAAATCATTAATTGAGATTTTAAAAATCAAATCTTTTTCAAAACTAATTTCTAAAATATCTTCTTATCTTACCTTTTTCAAAAAGTTGGTTTCAAAATATCTTTTCTAACCTCCTAACTTCTTATCTTTTCAAAATTTGTTTCAACCAACTAACTAACTTTTTGTTTGTTTCTTAACTTTTTCAAAACTACCTAACTAACTCTCTCTCTCTAATTTTCGAAAATATCTTCCCTCTTTTTCAAAAATTTCTTTTTAATTAACTAATTATTCTTATTTTTATTTTTTATTTTAAAAAAAATTTCAAAAAATACTAACATTTTTCAAAAACCATTTTCAAAAATCACTAACTCTTTTTCAAAAATTGTTTTCGAAAATTCACTTCCCCCTCTCATCTTCTTCTATTTGTTTATTGATATACTAACATCTTTCCTTCAACTCACCAAAAATCCGAACCCCCTCTCTCTCTGAGTTCAGATTTTCTTTTCTTCTTTTCTTCTACTCACATAAGGGAACCTTTGTGCTTGGGCAAAAAGGATCCCTATTATTATTATTTTTCTGTGCCTTCTTCTTTGTCATATGAGCAGGAGCAAGGACAAGGACGTTCTTGTTGAAGCAGATCCAGAACCTGAAAGGACTCTGAAGATAAAATTAAGAGAAGCTAAAATACAACAATCCAGAGACAACCTTACAGAAATTTTCGAACAGGAAGAGGAGATGGCAGCCGAAAATAATAATAATGTAAGGAAGATGCTTGGTGACTTTACTGCACCTAATTCCAATTTACATGGAAGAAGCATCTCCATTCCTGCCATTGGAGCAAACAACTTTGAGCTAAAACCTCAATTAGTTTCTCTGATGCAGCAGAACTGCAAGTTTCATGGACTTCCATCTGAAGATCCTTTTCAGTTCTTAACTGAATTCTTGCAAATATGTGATACTGTTAAGACTAATGGAGTAGATCCTGAAGTCTACAGGCTCATGCTTTTCCCTTTTGCTGTAAGAGACAGAGCTAGATTATGGTTGGATTCTCAACCCAAAGACAGCCTGAACTCTTGGGATAAGCTGGTCACGGCTTTCTTAGCCAAGTACTTTCCTCCTCAAAAGCTGAGCAAGCTTAGAGCTGATGTTCAAACCTTCAGACAGAAAGAAGGTGAATCCCTCTATGAAGCTTGGGAAAGATACAAACAGTTGACCAAAAAGTGTCCTTCTGACATGCTTTCAGAATGGACCATCCTGGATATATTCTATGATGGTTTATCTGAGCTATCAAAAATGTCACTGGACACTTCTGCAGGTGGATCCATTCACCTAAAGAAAACGCCTACAGAAGCTCAAGAACTCATTGACATGGTTGCTAATAACCAGTTCATGTACACTTCTGAAAGGAATCCTGTGAGTAATGGGACGCCTATGAAGAAGGGAGTTCTTGAAGTTGATACTCTGAATGCCATATTGGCTCAGAATAAAATATTGACTCAGCAAGTCAATATGATCTCTCAGAGTCTGCATGGAATGCAAGCTGCATCCAACAGTACTCAAGAGGCTTCTTATGAAGAAGAAGCTTATGATCCTGAGAACCCTGCAATAGCAGAGGTGAATTACTTAGGTGAACCTTATGGAAACACCTATAACTCATCATGGAGAAATCATCCAAATTTCTCATGGAAGGATCAAAAGCCTCAACAAGGCTTTAATAATGGTGGAAGAAACAGGTTTAACAATAATAAACCTTTTCCATCATCCACTCAGCAACAGACAGAGAACTCTGAACAAAATGCTTCTAATTTAGCAAATCTAGTCTCTGATCTATCCAAGGCTACTGTGAGCTTCATGAATGAAACAAGGTCTTCCATTAGAAATTTGGAAGCACAAGTGGGCCAGTTGAGTAAAAGGATCACTGAAATCCCTCCCAGTACTCTCCCAAGCAATACAGAAGAGAATCCAAAAGGAGAGTGCAAGGCCATTGACATAAGCAAAATGGCCGAACCCAATGAGGGAGAGGAGGACATGAATCCCAAGGAGGAAGACCTCCTGGGACGTCCAGTGACCAATAAGGAGCTTCCCTCTGAGGAACCAAAGGAATCTGAGACTCATCTAGAGACCATAGAGATTCCATTGAACCTCCTTATGCCCTTCATGAGCTCTGATGAGTATTCCTCTTCTGAAGAGAATGAGGATGTTACTGAAGAGCAAACTGCCAAGTTTTTTTGGTGCAATCATGAAGCTGAATGCCAAATTATTTGGCATTGATACTTGGGAAGTTGAACCTCCCTTGTTCATCAATGAACTAAGTGATCTGGATCAACTGACATTACCTCAGAAGAGACAGGATCCTGGAAAGTTCATAATACCTTGTACCATAAGCACCATGATCTTTAAGGCACTATGTGACCTTGGTTCAGGAATAAACCTCATGCCCCTCTCTGTAATAGAGAAACTGGGAATCTATGGGGTGCAAGCTGCTAAAATCTCATTAGAGATAGCAGACAGTTCAAGAAAACAGGCTTATGGACAAGTAGAGGACGTATTAGTAAAGGTTGAAGGCCTTTACATCCCTGCTGATTTCATAGTCCTGGATACTGGAAAGGAAGAGAATGAATCCATCATCCTAGGAAGACCTTTCCTGGCCACAGCAAGAGCTGTGATTGATGTTGACAGAGGTGAACTAGTCCTTCAATGGAATGAGGACTCCCTTGTGTTTAAAACTCAAGGATCTCCCTCTGCAACCATGGAGAGGAAGCATGAAAAGCTTCTCTCAAAGCAGAGTCAACCCAAGCCCCCACAGTCAAACTCTAAGTTTGGTGTTGGGAGGCCACAACCAAACTCTAAGTTTGGTGTTGAACTCCCATATCCAAACTCTAAGTTTGGTGTTGGAGAGTTTCAACAATGCTCTGAACATCCGTGAGGCTCCATGAGAGCCCACTGTCAAGCTATTGACATTAAAGAAGCGCTTGTTGGGAGGCAACCCAATTTTTATTTATCTAACTATATTTTTCTTAGTTATATGTCTTTGTAGGTTCATGATTATATGGAGTCACAAAATAAATATAAAAATTGAAAACGGAATCAAAAACAGCAGAAGAAAAATCACACCCTGGAGGA
Organism: Arachis hypogaea; assembly: GCF_003086295.3. NCBI lineage: Eukaryota > Viridiplantae > Streptophyta > Magnoliopsida > Fabales > Fabaceae > Arachis > Arachis hypogaea. The sequence continues at coordinate 19,732,571 of NC_092046.1, read as the reverse complement.
GCATCTGTCTGGCGTTCAGCGCCAGAACAGAGCATGGTTCTGGCGCTGAACGCCCAAAATGGGCATCTTCTGGGCGCTGAACGCCAGAACAGGCATGGTTCTGGCGTTCAACGCCAGAAATGGCACACAAATGGGCGTTGAACGCCCAAAATGGCCACCAACCTGGCGCTGAACGCCCAGAGTTGTGTGCAAAGGCATTTTTACATGCCTAATGGGTGCAGGGATGTAAATCCTTGAACACCTCAGGATCTGTGGACCCCACATGATCCACTCAGGATCTGTGGACCCCACAGGATCCCCACCTACCTCCACTCACTTCTCACCACTCTCTTTCACACAACCTCATAAACACTCTTCCCCAAAAACCCTTCACTAATCACCTCAAACTCTCTTCCCCATCACCTCTTCACCACTCACATCCATCCACTCTTCCCCATAAACCTACCTCATAAACTCCACCTACCTTCAAAATTTAAAACCAATTTCCCACCCAAACCCACCCATATAGCCGAAACCTTTCCCCCCTCCCTTCCCTATATAAAGCCCTCCATTCTTCATCAAATTCACACAACACACCCCTCTACACCCTTCTTGGCCGAACCACATCACCCTCTCCCTCTCCTCCATTTCTTCTTCTTCTTCATCTATTCTTTCTTTTATTGCTCGAGGGCGAGCAAAATTCTAAGTTTGGTGTGGTAAAAGCATAAGCTTTTTGTTTTTCCATTACCATTGATGGCACCTAAGACCGGAGAATCCTCTAGAAAGGGGAAAGGGAAGACAAAAGCTTCCACATCCGATTCATGGGAGATGGAAAGGTTCATCTCCAAAGCCCATCAAGACCACTTCTATGATGTTGTGGCCAAGAAGAAGGTGATCCCTGAGGTCCCTTTCAAACTCAAAAGAAATGAGTATCCGGAGATCCGACATGAAATTCAAAGAAGAGGTTGGGAAGTTCTAACAAATCCCATCCAACAAGTCGGCATCCTAATGGTTCAAGAGTTCTATGCCAATGCATGGATCACCAAGAACCATGATCAAAGTAAGAACCCGGATCCAAAGAACTATGTTGCAATGGTTCGGGGGAAATACTTAGATTTTAGTCCGGAAAATGTAAGGTTGGTGTTCAACTTGCCAAACATGGAAGAGAACGCACGCCCCTACACAAGAAGAGTCAACTTTGATCAAAGGTTGGACCAAGTCATTATGGACATATATGTAGAAGGAGCTCAATGGAAGGTTGACTCCAAAGGCAAGCCGGTTCAACTAAGAAGATTGGACCTCAAGCCTGTAGCTAGAGGATGGTTGGAGTTCATTCAATGCTCAATCATTCCCATTAGCAACCGGTCTGAAGTTACTATAGACCGGGCCATCATGATCCATAGTATCATGATTGGAGAAGAGGTGGAAGTTCATGAGATTATACCTCAAGAACTCTACAAGGTGGCTGACAAGTCCTCCACTATGGCAAGGTTAGCCTTTTCTCACCTCATTTGCCACCTATGCAATTCGGCTGGGATTGACATAGAGGGAGATATCCTCATTAAAGAGGACAAGCCCATCACTAAGAAAAAGATGGAGCAAGCAAGAGAGCCCAGTCATGGAGCTCAAGAGGCGCAAGAAGCTCATTTACATGAGATCCCGAAGATGCCTCAAATGCACTTTCCTCCACAAAATTATTGGGAGCAAATCAACACCTCCCTAAGAGAATTGAGTTCCAATATGGGACAACTTAGGGTGGAACATCAAGAGCACTCCATCATGCTTCATGAAATAAGAGAAGATCAAAAAGCAATGAGGGAGGAGCAACAAAGACAAGGAAGAGACATAGAAGAGCTCAAGGACATCATTGGTTCCTCAAGAAGGAATCGCCACCATCACTAAGGTGGATTCATTCCTTGTTCTTATTTCTTCTGTTTTTCGTTTTCTATGTTGTGTCCTTATCCATGTTTGTGTCTTCAATATATGATCATTAGTAGTTAGTAACTTTGTCTTAAAGTTATGAATGTCCTATGAATCCATCACCTCTCTTAAATGAAAAATGTTTTAATTCAAAAGAACAAGAAGTACATGAGTTTCGAATTTATTCTTGAACTTAGCTTAATTATATTGATGTGGTGACAATGCTTCTTGTTTTCTGAATGTATGCTTGAATAGTGCATATGTCTTTTGAAGTTGTTGTTTAAGAATGTTAAATATGTTGGCTCTTGAAAGAATGATGACTAGGAGACATGTTATTTGATAATCTGAAAAATCATAAAAATGATTCTTGAAGCAAGAAAAAGCAACAAAGAACAAAGCTTGCAGAAAAAAAAAGAAAAAAAAAGGGGCAAAAAAAATAAAAAAAAATAGAAAGAAAAAGAAAAAGCAAGCAGAAAAAGCCAATAACCCTTAAAACCAAAAGGCAAGGGCAAATAAAAAGGATCCCAAGGCTTTGAGCATCAGTGGATAGGAGGGCCTAAAGGAATAAAATCCTGGTCTAAGCGGCTAAACCAAGCTGTCCCTAACCATGTGCTTGTGGCGTGTAGGTGTCAAGTGAAAACTTGAGACTGAGCGGTTAAAGTCAAGGTCCAAAGCAAAAAAAAGAGTGTGCTTAAGAACCCTGGACACCTCTAATTGGGGACTTTAGCAAAGCTGAGTCACAATCTGAAAAGGTTCACCCAATTATGTGTCTGTGGCATTTATGTATCCGGTGGTAATACTAGAAAACAAAGTGCTTAGGGCCACGGCCAAGACTCATAAAATAGCTGTGTTCAAGAATCATCATACTGAACTAGGAGAATCAATAACACTATCTGAAATCTGAGTTCCTATAGATGCCAATCATTCTGAACCTCAATGGATGAAGTGAGATGCCAAAACTATTCAAGAGGCAAAAAGCTATAAGTCCCGCTCATTTGATTGGAGCTATGTTTCATTGATAGTTTGGAATTTATAGTATATTCTCTTCTTTTTATCCTATTTGATTTTCAGTTGCTTGGGGACAAGCAACAATTTAAGTTTGGTGTTGTGATGAGCGGATAATTTATACGCTTTTTGGCATTGTTTTTAGTATGTTTTTAGTAGGATCTAGTTACTTTTAGGGATGTTTTCATTAGTTTTTATGTTAAATTCACATTTCTGGACTTTACTATGAGTTTGTGTATTTCTCTATGATTTCAGGTATTTTCTGGCTGAAATTGAGGGACTTGAGCAGAAATCAGATTCAGAGGTTGAAAAAGGACTGCTGATGCTGTTGGATTCTGACCTCTCTGCACTCAAAGTGGATTTTCTGGAGCTACAGAACTCGAAATGGCGCGCTTCCAATTGTGTTGGAAAGTAGACATCCAGGGCTTTCCAGAAATGTATAATAGTCTATACTTTGGCCAATAATAGACGATGTAAACTGGCGTTCAACGCCAGCATTCTACCCAAATCTGGCGTCCAGCGCCAGAAAAGGAGCCAAAACCAGAGCTGAACGCCCAAACTGGCACAAATACTGGCGTTCAACTCCAAGAAGGACCTCTACACGTGCAACACTCAAGCTCAGCCCAAACACACACCAAGTGGGCCCCGGAAGTGGATTTATGCATCAATTACTTACTTCTGTAAACCCTAGTAGCTAGTTTATTATAAATAGGACCTTTTACTAGTCTTTTTGAGATCTTTGATCAGTTGTATGCTATCTTAGATCACGTTTGAGGGCTGGCCATCTCGGCCATGCCTGGACCTTTCACTTATCTAATTTTAACGGTAGAGTTTCTACACTCCATAGATTAAGGTGTGGAGCTCTGCTGTTCCTCAAAGATTAATGCAAAGTACTACTGTTTTCTACTCAATTCATCTTATTTCGCTTCTAAGATATCCATTTGCACCCAAGAACGTGATGAAGGTGATGATTATGTGTGACGCTCATCACCATTCTCCCCTATGAACACGTGCCTGACAAACACTTCCGTTCTACATGAAATAAGCTAGAATGAATATCTCTTAGATCTCCTAATCAGAATCTTCGTGACGTAAGCTAGAATTATGGCGGCATTCAAGAGAATCCGGAAAGTCTAAACCTTGTCTGTGGTATTCCGAGTAGGATTCAATGATTGAATGACTGTGACGAGCTTCAAACTCGTGATTGTTGGGCGTTAGTGACAGACGCAAAAGGAGGGTGAATCCTATTCCAGCATGATCGAGAACCGACAGATGATTAGCCGTGCTGTGACAGAGCATGTGAGCATATTTTTCACTGAGAGGAGGGGATGTAGCCACTGACAACGGTGATGCCCTTGCATAAAGCCAGCCATGGAAAGGAGTAAGACTGATTGGATGAAGATAGCAGGAAAGCAGAGGTTCAGAGGAACGAAAGCATCTCCATTCGCTTATCTGAAATTCTCACCAATGAATTACATAAGTATTTCTATCCCTATTTTATTAATTAATTTCGAAAACCTCATTACTATTTTATATCTGCCTAACTGAGATTTGCAAGGTGACCATAGCTTGCTTCATACCAACAATCTCCGTGGGATTCGACCCTTACTCACGTAAGGTATTACTTGGACGACCCAGTGCACTTGCTGGTTAGTTGTATCGAAGTTGTGAACCATGGTATTGGCTCCATGTTCTTGGCGCCATTGCCAGGGAAAGAAAGAGCCATGAATTTTACATAATCAAAGTGTAATCACGATTGCGCGTACCAAGTTGCTCACGTTGCCAGGGATTGTTTGAGCCTGGACATCACAATTTCGTGCACCACCGAGTTTGTCAAAGGCGGATTTGAACAAGATGTCCGCGGAACTTCCTTGATCCCCTAATATTCTGTGCAGATTTGCGTTGGCCAATATGATAGTAATGACCATGGGATCATCATGTCCTGGGATGACACTTATGGCATCTTCCTTAGTAAAGGTAATTATGGGGAGGTCAATTGACCTCTCTCCTTCCCCGACATGATATACTTCTTTAAGTTGTCTTTTCCGAGATGATTTAGAGATACCTCCTCCTGCGAATCCTCCGTTTATCATGTGGACATGTCTCTCGGGAGTGTGAGGTAGTCGTTCAGTTCGCCCGACCTCTTCATCCCTTCTTCTTTTTCTTAGTTCATCCGCTTTATTGGATAAGTACCGATCTAATCGCCCTTCTCTGGCCAATTTCTCTATGACATTCTTCAGGTCAAAGCATTCATTGGTGGATGTCCGTAAATTTGGTGGTACTCACAGTACTCTGTTCGATTTTCCCCTCCTTTTTTGCTTTTGATTGGGCGAGGTGGAAGGATCTTCTCAGTGTTGCATATTTCTCGGTAAACATCTACAAGGGACACCCGAAGTAGGGTGTAGTTGTGGTACTTTCTTGGCTTTCCACTGGGCTGGTCTTCTTTCTTCTTGGATTCTTTGTCCTTGTCCCTAGATGGGTAGGGAAATCCAGGTTTTGAGGTCTCTCCTAGTCGTGAGTTTTCCTCCATGTTAATGTACTTTTCTGCTCGCTCTTGTACCTCGTTCAAGGATGTTAGATATCTTTTTGATATAGAGTGGCTAAAAGGCCCTTCTCTTAGGCCATTGATGAGACCTATGATAGCTGCTTCTGCTGGCAGACTTTGTATGTCCAGACATGCTTTGTTGAATCTTTTCATGTAGTTGCAGAGACTTTCCTATTCTCCCTGCTTGATTTCTAACAGGCTCGGGGCGTGTTTGGCTTTGTCCTTTTGAATGGAGAATCTGGCAAGGAAATTTTTGGTTAGGTCGTCAAAACTTGTGATGGACCTGGGAGGCAAACTGTCAAACCATTTTATGGCTGTTTTTGTCAGGGTTGTCGGGAAGGCTTTGCATCGAACGGCGTCTGAGGCGTCGGTGAGATACATTCTGCTCCTGAAATTGCTGAGATGATGGCTGGGATCTGAGGTACCGTCATATGACGTCATGTCGGGAGGTTTAAAATCTTTTGGAACTTTAGCTTTCATGATCTCTTTGCTGAAGGGGTCTTGGTCTTTGTGGGAGTTATCTTCATGGTTGGAGTGAGTAGTTCTGGTCTTGAGGTCGGCTTCGAGCTTTAGAAGCTTATCCTCTAGATCTTGTCGTCGCCTGGTTTCTCTGCAGAGGTCTCTTTCAGCTTCTCACTGGTGTTGAGCCTCTTGTTCGAGTTGTTTGAGGCGTTCTTGTTGTTCTCAGATGGCTTCTAAGATTTCTGTGTTTGGGTTGGAAGGTTGTTTATCCCCCATTGTTTTGAGGCACATCTTTCGATGTGGTGTCTGCATTTTTGTTTGGTGTTCTATCCACCAAACCAGAGTCATGGTCATCCGCCATGGTGAAGGGATGACTTCTAGGTTCTCCGGAAACAGCGCCAATGTTCCGAGGGTTACCTGAAATTGAAGGTCAATCTCGGATGAGATCTGCTGTGGTGGCCGGAGCTGTCGCGTCCGACTTGTTGGACTTATTAGTGTTGTTGATCCTTTATCACCGGAGGGTGGTGGTACCTGCAAGAGACTCCGATGCTTAAGTTAGCATGGGCTTTAAGCAGGTTTTCAGTAGAATCAGAGTATGAGTTATACCTGGGTGCTTTAGTGTATTTATAATAGTGTGGAGTGACCTTTCTAGATAAGATAAGTTAGTTATCTTATCTTATCTTTAAGTGAGGTCATCTTATCTCTCAGGGGAACCGCCCTTATCTTTTTAGGTTTTAGCTGCCTTTAGATTGCGCTGTGTCCCTTTATTTGGGCCTGTTCGGGCTTCCAATGTCGATTTGGCCAAACTTTTTTAAGGAAGAGGTCGGGGATCCTGACCTGAAGAGGTCGGTTGCTTTGTCTTCGATCTCCCTAGGTCGGATAGCTCGACCCAGGGTATGAACACATAGACTCTTGGGGATGCACGTCAGGGGACAGTCTAAGGTTTTCGGACTTGTCGGGTTGGCTAGATAACCGACAGATGAGCCTCATCAGCTATAGGACAGGCATGCATCATATGCATATTACTTGAATTACTTGCTTGTGCATTAATTGGGTGTGCCTAAGTGCACTTGCCATGCTAAATGTATATTTGTTACCTGCAGTATTTGTAATCTTCTTGTGCTTGCCTTTGTCTATTTACCTGTCTGTGAAATGCTGACGGAGATGGAGGTATGGAGGGATGGCAGTATGGGACTTAGATTTAAGATTAAGTTAAGTTAGGCTCAGATACTCTTAGAAAACCACCTTTTGTGGCTTCTGTTTAATACTTTAAGCTCTACAATCTGAGTGTCGGCTTTCTAGGATTGCCTCTGACATTCCCAGGACCTTATATATTATGTGTGTGGCACCTTTACCATACTGAGAACCTTCGGTTCTCATTTCATACTATGTTGTTGTTTTTCAGATGCAGGTCGAGAGGCATCTCGTTAGGCGTCTGGACCCCTGAGGCGAAGTGGTTACTAGGTTATTTTGTTGTACGGTGATGTATATATATGTACTTATCTTTCTCTCCGCATAACTTATTCTTTTGATCCTCTTAGAGGTTTATGGAGAGACAGGATTTTGTTTATGTACATTTGGATTTTGAATATGTATATATATATATATATATGTGTGTGTGTGTGTATGTGTGTGTGTGTGTGTGTGTGTGTGTGTGTGTGTGTGTGTGTGTGTGTGTGTGTGTGTGTGTGTGCGTGTGTGTGTAAATATTCTCCGGCCAATCTTGACTTCGCGGGCTGAGTTAGGAGCTTGTTATTTTGTATCATTGGCTCTCTATTCCTACCTTTATTATCTTATGTTTGAAAGTTATAGTTTTCTTCACACACGAGTTATTTCGTTTTCGGAGCGTTGCGCTTTTCATTTCGCGATTTTGTTTTACCCATTTTTCAAGGCTCCTAGTTTATTATATTCTTTCTGCTATTATATGTATGTATTTTTATTTTAGAAGTCGTAGCACCTCGCCACCTCTGTTATACATTCTAGGTGTAAAGCTCTGTGTGGTAGGGTGTTACAAATTTGGTTCTCATTTCCAAAACCAATTTCTCTGTAGCTTCCCAATCTTCATTCTTGCTTAGCAAACGAATAACGATGTTACAAGCACCGTCGTTTTGCTCCAACTTCCCTATTCCCCTCATCCACTCAAAAATCGACATGGTTTTGGCACCGTCGATCGTCCTCTCAAGAACTTTCAAGATCACATTGCAATGCTCCGTGCTTAGTTTAGGACCAACTGAACAGTAGTCCACATTTTTCGTAGCCTAGCCTAAATTCAACTCCGATTTCTAACATGTGTATGCTACTAACATGGTTGCTGCCTCCACCTATCATGACCCACTCAAATCACGCTTAACAATGGCAGAGAAAACGAGGGAGAGCAGAGGAGAAGAAACAAAATGGTTTCTAATAATAAATTGGGGATTAGGGTTATAAAACAATTCAGGGACTAAATTGAGTTCAAAAATGATAACAGCCACGTTAGATAGCCGTTACCTTTCTAACGTGGCACCTCTCCATACACGTCATCACGTCGTTTGGGAATATTCCCCGGAAAATGCTTCAGGGACGACCGTGAGTCACCTTTGTTAAATTCGGGGACAATATTGGGGCCAATGCAAGTTTAGGGATGACTTTGAGGCTCGAGTGTAAGTTTAGGGACCCTTCTGAGATTTAACTCTATTTTCTATTCTGTAATTATTTCTATTTTTTTTTTGTTGTTGCTATTTTTTGTGCTTGTTGCTGTTTAGGTTGATTGATGCTTGCTATTAAGTTGATTGATGCTTACTATTAAGTTAATTGATCTTTTCTGATTAATGGTGATTTTTTTGTGATATTTTGTGTTGCTGGTTTTTATTTTTGTGATCTGTTGAAGAAGAAAAAGAACAGAGTTGAAGAAGAAGAAGGGGGTTGTTGTTTTTTTAATATAAAACGACGACGTTTTTCTACGCTTCTTTTTTTCTTTTTTTTTTTTGTTTTTTTTGTTCAAAATAACGTTGTTTCAAGGTTCCGATGAACGGAAAATGCTTCAAGGACTACTATGAGTCCCGGAGTATAAGTTCAGGAATGAATTTGAGTAATTATTAATTTCAGGGATTACTTTAAGGCTCTAGTGTAAGTTCAGGGACTACTTTGAGACTTAACTCTAATACTCTCTCTCTCTCTCTTTCTCTCTCTCTCTCTCTCTTTTATATACGCTACTATATATTGATTATATATATATATATATATATATATATATATATATATATATATATATATAATTTCTATTATATTGAGATATTAATTGTGATGAATATTAATACTAGAGTCTTCTATTTCTATTTCTACTTCTTTATTTTATATTTACCATATCTTAGTTATTTATTTTACAACACGTTATCAGCACGAGATTCTGATCAAATTTTAGGAAGACTCAGAAAATGACAAGGATATATAATGAAGATGTATGCCTTGCGGATAGTGCAAGTTCGCACACCATTCTCAAAAGTAATATATACTTTACCCATCTTGTACAAAAAAAAAGAATATGTTAATACTATTATTGGCTCAGACAATGTGATAAAAGGCTCTGGAAGAGCTATAATTTTATTTCTCGAAAGAACAAAATTTATAACAAATAATGCACTATTGTCTACTAAGTCTCTAAGAAACTTATTGAGTTTCAAAGATATTCGCCGAAATAGATATCATATTGAGACAATGAATGAGGAAAATCATAAGTACTATGTATCACAACTCATGATTTAAATAAAAAGGTTTTATTAGAAAAGTTACCTTCACTTTCATCTGGGTTATATTATACCAAAATTAGTGCAATTGAATCACATGTGATAAAGAAATAAAAGATAAACAAGACAAGAATTGAAATTGAATAGAAAAAAATAAATTGTAATTGAAATAAAAACAAAAAAGGATAGGTTGAAATTGAATACAAAGAGAATCACTCTACTTTCTATCCAATTTCTTGACGCAACAAGAAAGGGACTCCTCAACCTAACTTGCCAATGCCATAGTTTGGAAATTGAATCGAAGGGACTCCTCAACCTTCTACCCAATTCCCCGATGTAACAAGAGAGGGACTCCTCAACCTCAATTGTGTACACCATGGTTTCATCACGAAACCAAAAAAGGGTTTTAAAACCTCTAAAAATTCTATGCTACGACTACAATAGATAAGGAGGTATTTATAACCTCTTATTAGGTTAAAACAAAAAAAACCCTGAAGCCCATAAACATAAAGCCCAATCTAATAATTAAATAAACAAAAATCAAAATATATTAAATTACATTAAAACATTCTAAAAATATAAACTAATATCTTCTAAATAACACTTGAACTCTTCATATCACGAACATTTGAAGCACGTATCATTCTCCTCCTCTTCAAAAAAGATTCGTCCTCGAATCTTGTAGGTGGAAAAAACTAGTATATGAAAAGAACAATAATTTATAAGGAATATAATTTCTTTTTTTTTTCTTTCTTTTTGTATTCTTTTTTTTTTTTTGCACTGTATGCTTTTTTTTAACAATAAAATCAACAATAATAAAACACAAACAGAAAATAAGAACACAAGCACATAAAGAAAGACACGATAGACACTGGATTTTTTTTATGATAAAAGAAGAACAGATATAGATTAATAAAAATTAATCTAATACCTGAGCTCTAATACCAAATGATAAAGAAATAAGAAATAAACAAGAAGATAAAGATTCAAACTGAATAAAAAATACATTGAAATAGAAATAGAAATAAAAAGGATAGATTGAAATTGAGTACAAAGAGAATCACTTTACTTTCTACCCAATTTCTTGACGCAACAAGAAAGGGACTCCTCAACCTAACTTGTCAATACCATAGTTTAGGAATTGAATCAAAGGGACTCCTCAACCTTCTACCCAATTCCCCGATGCAACAAGAGAGGGACTCCTCAACCTCAATTGTCCACACCATGGTTTCATCATGAAACTAAAAGAAGGGGTTTTTAAACCTCTAAATCATTTTATACTACTACTACAATAGTTAATGAGGTATTTATAACCTCTTATTAGGTTAAAACAAAGAAAATCCTAAAGCCCATAAACATAAGGCCCAATCTAATAATTAAATAAACAAAATCAAAATATATTAAATTACATTAAAACATTCTAAAAATATAAACTAAATCTTCTAAATAACACTTGAACTCTTCATATCACGAATATTTAAAGCACGTATCAACATGTCATTGTAAACCAGAAGTTTACTAACCCAAATGAATTCATAACTTGGCATGATTGATTGGGTCATTCGGAAATAACCATGATACGGAGAATTATTGAAAACTCCCATGGGCATTCACTAAAGAACCAGAAAATTCTTAAATCTAGTGAATTTTGTTGTGCTGCATGTTCTCAAGGGAAGTTAATTTTAAGGCCATCACCAGTAAAGATTGGATTTGAGTCCCCTGAATTCCTAGAAAGGATTCAAGGCGATATATGTGGACCTATTCATCCACCATGTGGATCTTTTAGATATTTTATGGTCCTAATAGACGCATCTTCGAGATGGTCACATGTGTGCTTATTGTCTACTCGCAACTTGGCGTTTGTGAGATTACTGGCTCAAATTATTCGATTAAAAGCATAATTTCCAGAAAATTCAATCAAAGCAATTTATCTTGATAATGCTAGTGAATTTACTTCCTAAGCTTTTGATGCTTATTGTATGGCTAATGGAATAAGTGTTGAACATCCAGTAGCTCATGTTCACACACAAAATGGGTTAGCAGAATCACTTATTAAACGCCTCCAATTAATTGCTAGACCCTTACTTATGAGAACAAATCTCCCAACCTCGGTTTGGGGGCATGCTATTTTACATGTCGCAGCACTTATTCGTTTGAGGCCAACGAGTTACCATCAGTTCTCTCCTATGCAATTAGCTTTTGGCCAATAGCTAAATGTTTCCCATTTAAGAATATTCGGGTGTGTGATATATGTTCCCATTGAACCACCTTCTCGCGCTAAAATGGGACCCCAAAGAAAATTGGGGATATATGTTGGATATGATTCTCTCTTTATAGTGAGACATCTTGAGATACAAACTGGAAATGAAATCCGGTTTGCAGATTGTCATTTTGATGAATCAAATTTTTCAACATTAGGGGGAGAGAATAAGCTTCCTGAAAAGGAACTTAATTGGAATGCATCTTCCTTGATGTATTTAGATCCTCGATCAGGGCAATGTGAACTAGAAGTTTAAAAGATTATACATTTATAAAAAATAGTAAATGAATTGCCTGATGCATTTTCTGATACAAAGAGGATAACCAAATCTTATATACCAGCCGAAAATGCTCCAATTCGAATTGATGTCTCAGTCGGACAAATAGCCACCGAAACAAATTCATGCCAAAAGCGTGGCAAGCCTGTTAGTTCCAAAGGCAAAAATTTTCGAAAAAGAAAATAGGTAAATATTATTCCTGTTGAAAAAAATATAGTAAAGACACCTGCAGTTGTCCAAAATTCTGATATAGTTTTAATGCTATAAGACGTTCAAGTACCTAAAAATTGTGAAAATGACGAGATCTTGATAAATTAAGTCTTTATAGGAGAGAAATAGGACCGAAATAAAACAATTATCAATGAAATATTTGCATATAATGTGGCATTAAATATCATGCATGAAAGTAAGGGTCTTGAGTCAAGATATTCCGAGGGTTACCTGAAACTGTAGGTCGATCTCGGAGGAGATATTCTGTACCGGTCGGAGCTGACGTGTTCGGCTGGTGGGTGGCGACCGGAGCTGTCATACCCGACTTGTTGGACTGGCTGCGCTGCTGATCCTTTGTCACCGGAGGGTGATGGTACCTGCAAGGGACTCCGATGCTTAAGTTAGCAAGGGTATTAAGCAGGTTTTTAGTAGAATTAGAGTATGAGTTATACCTGGGTGCTCCAGTGTATTTATAGTAGTGTAGGCTGACCTTTCTAGATAAGATAAGTTAGTTATCTTATCTTTATCTTTAAGCGAGGTCATCTTATCTTCTGGGGAGCCGCCCTTATCTTTCTAGGCTTTAACCGCCTTTAGATTGGGTTGTGTCCCTTCATTTGGGCCTGTTTGGGCCCTTCATGTCGAATTGGCCGAACTCTTTTAAAGAAGAGGTCGGGGGTCCTGACCTGAAGAGGTCGGTCACCTTGTCGCTAAACATCCCGGGTCGGATAGCTCGACCCAGGGTATGAACAGTGCCCCTGCTCGAGCTCGGTCTTTCTTTTTGAGGTCGAGTCTTAGTTTTAGGACTTCGATCCTTCTCTGGTGAAGCCGAACTCGAGCACCTTGTCGACTTCATCTTCGTAGAGTTCTCCTTTTTTAATATGGAACGTTTTCTTTTGCTTCTTCTTAAAAGCGCGCACTTTTGCATTAGCGCTCTTAGCCTTGGGAATATGCGAGGGTTTTAATACCCTCATTAATTGGTTCCCGTTTCTCTTAGCCTCTCTATTTTGAATTTCACACTCAGAAAAAATGGTTTCTCTTCTCTGTAACTCCCCTTTTCTTTCTCTTTTTCTGTTTTCTGAAGTTTGCCGTTTTTCGCATTTCTTCCCTGCGACATCTTCTTGGCGATTAGTGTTTTCCTTGCTGTGAAAGGGCGACTCTGAATTCCATCTTCTTCGAAGCTTCTTCCTTTGTTCAGGTTGGTTCTTCTTTTTATTGTTCTCCTCATTTTTTTTGGTAAAGCTTTGATTCTGACTGAATGTATGTTGGAAAGCTTGAACCTTTTTGTAGTCTTGTGTTTGTTTGTTACTGTCATATATTTTTTCTGGCTTCTTTTTCATCTTTATGCATACTCCTGGTATTTCTGTTGAGGCTTTTTAGGGCTTTGCATGTTTTGCTGTTGCTTTTAGTTGTTCTTTAATGCTTGAGTTTTGTGAACTGCACTTGTTTGCTTCTGAAAAGATTGCCCCTTGATTTTGCCCTGTTGATAGCTTTCCTTGCTACTGGACTTTGTAGAAGATAACGATTCTTTGTTTTGATTTTCTTCGTTTATTTGGGGGGATTTTATTTCTCTGAAAAAGGGGTGCGTCTTCGATGATTTGATACATTTTGTTGCTTGGTAGCTTCGTTTGTTAATCGAACTGGGACGGTGAGTCTGGGAGTTTATTTTGTGGCTTGTAGTCTTCTTCTCAAAGTGTCGCTTTAGTTGAAAGGGGTCGTTATCAAGGTGTGAGCTTGTAGGTTTTCCTGAGTCCTTGTTCTGTGCCTGCCTCCAAAGGATGCCCGTGGATCTTTGGTGTGGGTCCTGAGGTTTCCTTTTGTTGTTTGTACTGTGCTGGATTATGTTGGCCGAGTTGTTTTTGCTTTCATCCGAGATGTTTTTTAGTAATCCAAACTTCTTTCCTTGTTGTAGGACTAGTTGACCTCATGTCTTCTCGCAAAAATATTGTTGAGACATCTTCCCAAGTCCCTGAGGGCATGGCTGATTGGGTGGATTCCATGGTTCTTCTATGTGTTTCGTTGGTTGACTCTGAGTTTTGTCAGCAACTTAGGCAATTTCATAGGATTTGTGGTAATGGTAGTGATGAAAAGAACTATGAGCTTATATCTCCAAATTCTAAGGAGAGGGTCTATTTTTCTACCCGAATTACTAGAGAGCGTCCCTTTTTCTACGCCTATGACTTCTTTTTTAGTCAAATGAATATCACTCTTCCCTTTACCCCCTTTTGAGACCAACCTATTATGGTCCTGTAATGTAGCTCCATCCCAACTTCACCTCAATTCCTGGGGTTTTATAAAAATCTTTCAATTGCTGTGTCATGAGTTCGGTATCCCTGCTTCACAATCCTTCTTCTTTTATCTCTTTGTTTTGACAAAGCCTGGGGTAGTTAAGAAGAAAGCCGCTTGGGTTTCTTTCCGAGCTTTTCAGGGAAAAAAGGTTTTCTCCATGTTTGATAAATCTTTCCGTGACTTAAAAAATTACTTTTTTAGGGTCTGAGCTGTTGAAGGAGCTCGGCCCTCTTTTCTGGATGAGAATGATGAGCCCGCATTTCCCTTGGAATGGCAAAAGAATGTAATATACGTGGGAGATATTAGATGAGGCTGAGCAAACTTTCGTGACTGTGCTGGAAGAAAACTGGGGGCAGCCTCCCCATCTCGACACAAAGAAATTTTAACCAACCCCTCTCTCCTCCAAGCTGAGCTGGGTAGTGGTTAATTTTTTGGTTTTGCTTGTTTTGTCGAGTTTATCTCTTGTAAGCTCTTTTTTGATTTATAACTTGGTTTCCCGTTGTTATGTTTTGTTTGCAGAAATGATTAAAAATAATGAATCCATGAAGGCCTTTAAAAGGGCAAGAAAGGCTACTGTAGCTCAAAACATCTCGGCCAAGGCGGCTGGGGAGGGGCCGTCCCAGGTTCAGTCGAAGCCGGCCATACCGAGCTCACCGGGGGCGAGGAAGGTAATCCCTACTCCCCGGGTTCGTTTGGTTGATCCTCCTCAGGCTTCTGTTGCTACTTCTGGTGCTTCTCCAAACAAAAAACAAAAAACAACTGAGCCTTTCAACCTTGATACCCCTGACTTTGATGCGGTTGAGTTTGTCGATCAGCAGATTGGTCCTTACGGTACCATTCCTACCGACGATGTCTCTCTCCTTCGCCACTTGGATTTTATTACTCGGAGTAGCGTCAAGATGGCACATATGGGAGCTGCCCTGTACCGAACTGTCCAAGACCTCCCTCTTTATGCTACCAAAGCTTTTATGGAGGAGGCTAAGCAAGAGTTCGACCGTATGAAGGGTTTGAAGGAGGAGCTCCAAGTGAAAGTGACCAAGCTGGAGAAGGAGTTGGAGAGCAAAAAGGCTAGTTCTGTTGCCTTGGCGGCTTCTGTGAGGTTGGCTGAAGATACAGCATTGAGGCACAAGGATAGCTATGTCATGGCCTACAGGGAAGTGATGCGTCTCAGGGAGGAGTTAGAGTCTGCCCGGGTTGATTATGCCGAGCTCCAGGGTCACCTTGTAGGCAGCGTAAATGCTGCTTATGAGAACCTGAAGAA
Organism: Arachis hypogaea; assembly: GCF_003086295.3. Lineage (NCBI taxonomy): Eukaryota > Viridiplantae > Streptophyta > Magnoliopsida > Fabales > Fabaceae > Arachis > Arachis hypogaea. Next base: position 19,716,641 of record NC_092046.1, on the reverse strand, counting down.
GCAGGTTCGAGTTCTTGCTCCCGAGGTCGACCTTACTCTCTTCATCCTGGACAATGTTGTAAAGGATGGCAAGATTGTCCCTGACGACCCTGATGACGATGATGTTGAACCTCCCTCTGTGCTTGCTGCCAAAGCCTCTGTGGTGCTGACTTCTTCAGCTCCTTTAGCTGAGGCCGGTCATCCCGTGTCAGAACCTAATTGTCAAATCTTGAATCGGGAGGATGGGACTGTGGATGTTGTGCCCATTCAGACTCGCCCTCCTTCACCTCGTGCTACCGAGAAGCCTTCGGATCTTCCCTGATTATGTAAATGTTTTGTGTAGATAGCCCGGCCTGTGGGCTTTTAAACTTTCTTTTTGTAATGTTTGCTTACTGTTGACACTCTTTTAGTTGCTTGTTCAGCAACTTTATTTTGAAAAACAAAATAGCTTTCAAGTTCTTGGGGCTGATTTGGGTAGCCTCTTGAGCTTGTTCTTATTATAACTCTATGCTTTTCATATCATGTCAGTTTTTATCTATCTTGGTACCTTTTTTAGGTTCTTTGGTAGTGTTGGTGCCTTGTTGCTCGACCTCCTTTGCGTTTCCTACTTGTGGCTTTGATTCCTTTGAGGCTTCTGAAGTTATTTCTAGTAATCCTGTTTTGTTTGGACCTTTTGTGAGGTCTCTGCTAGGAATTACTTTTTATAACGTTAGGATTTTTGGGAGGCCGACTTCGTCATGTCGGGTCCTTCTAAGTTATTTTTGTAATCCTCTTTCTTGGACCTCGTTCAGGTCTCTTTCATGGACTACTTCTATAACTTTTATGTTTTGGGCCGACTTCTTCATGTCGGGCCTTCTAAGTTATTTTTGTAATCCTCTTTCTTGGACCTTGTTCAGGTCTCTTTCAGGGATTACTTCTATAACTTTTATGTTTTGGGCCGACTTCTTCATGTCGGGCCCTTCTAAGTTATTTTTGTAATCCTCTTTTCTTGGACCTTGTTCAGGTCTCTTTCAGGGATTACTTCTATAACTTTTATGTTTTGGGCCAACTTCGTCATGTCGGGCCCTTCTAAGTTATTTTTGTAATCCTCTTTCTTGGACCTTGTCCAGGTTTCTTTCAGGGATTACTTCTATAACTTTTATGTTTTGGGCCGACTTCATCATGTCGGGCCCTTCTAAGTTATTTTTGTAATCCTCTTTCCTTGGACCTTGTTCAGGTCTCTTTCAGGGATTACTTCTATAACTTTTATGTTTTGGGCCGATTTCGTCATGTCGGGCCCTTCTAAGTTATTTTTGTAATCCTCTTTCCTTGGACCTTGTTCAGGTCTCTTTCAGGGATTACTTCTATAACTTTTATGTCTTGGGCCGACTTCGTCATGTCGGGCCCTTCTAAGTTATTTTTGTAATCTTCTTTTCTTGGACCTTGTTCAGGTCTCTTTCAGGGATTACTTCTATAACTTTTATGTTTTGGGCCGACTTCGTCATGTCGGGTTCTTCTAAGTTATAGTAATCCTCTTTTATAGGGTTGGCCAGACCTCTTTCTAGCACTACAAGAAAATGAAACATTTATAACAAAAAAATTGTATCAAATTTAAAATTGTTACAAAAAAATAGTATTTTGTAATAATAATATGTGATTGTTACAAAAGAATAATGTTTTTGTAACAACATTACAAGTTGTTGCAAAACATGATAATATTTTATAACAACCTATTTTATTTTGTTACAAATTATGTTAGTTTTTGTAATGAGATGGTGTTTTGTTACAAAATATTGTAATATTTTGTAACAAAAAAAAAAAAAAAACAAGTTGCAAAAATTCAAAATATTTTGTAACAAATTTTGTTTTTTGTTTCAAAAACTCCAATTATTTTGTAACAAAAAATTAATTTGTCACAAAATTCAATATTATTTGTAACAAGTTAATTATTTATCACAAAATATAAATATATTTTATAACATTTTTTTCAAAATGTTAAACACTTTAAGAGTAAAAAAAGTGTGTATATATTTTTTTCAAAATAATTTTATTTTGTAACATCCTGCATTTTTGAAAATCTAAATATAAATAAATTATGATTTTATCTTATTAAGTTTAAACTTTATAATTTTAGAAATTATTTTATTAGAAATAATTAAATAGATTCGGAGATAATTTTATTATAAATTAATTAAGATTCTTAAGTAATTTTATTATAATTGAATATTTTGCGTAATTTTAATAATTAAAAAATAAGAAAGAATTGTACAGCTTAATTTAAGTAACTTTTATCATGAAAAAATTTGACTTATTATTAATTTAAACTTCTTATTTTATAAACTAATCTATTAAAAGTAATTAAATTAGTTTTATTAATATTTGGAGTTAAATTAATTAATATTCTTGTGCAAGTTTTATAATTGGTTATTTGAAATTAGAATTCAATAATAGAAGTATTATACAATTTAATTTAAGAAATTTGTATTATGATTGAATTACGGTTTGTTTTATTAAATTGAGTTCTTAAAGATTAATTTGTTAGAAATGGTTAGATTGATTTTTCTAAATACTTTAAGTTTAAGATAATTAATAGTTATGATAATTGAATTAAGTAATTAAATTTTACTTAATCTTATAATTATTGAATAATTTTCTATATTTAAATTATACAATTTAACGGTTATAAAAGAATAAAAATTTTATATGATTTAATTTAAATAATTAAGATTTTAAAATTTAATATTTTAATTTTTATAAACAGAAAATAAATTATATTATCTCTAATTTTAAATTAGAATACTTGATCAAAAGCTGATTAGAAATCGATAATTAAGTAATATTTTCTAATATAATTTTAAGAAATTAAATAAGATTTCAAATTAATACTGTATACCCTAATTTTACTAAAATTATCAAACCCTAATTAACCCAAATATTCCCAAATTTAACTCTAAACCTAATTTTATCCTAATTATGCAATTCCTAAAAACAAACCTAATCTAAACACAACATACACAGCCGCCCTTCACCCCAAAGTCCCTCACCCATCGAAGAAAGAAAGAAAAGAGGGGAAAATCAGGGGAGAAAGGAGAGGGAAAGAGGAGAGTCTGAGGGAGAAGGGAGATCGGGCAGAGAGGAGGGGACGTGCCGCGTGCTGTCGTCGCGCCACCATCGCCGGAGAGAGAGAGAGAGCGTCGATTGAGGGAGAGGGAGCGAGCCGCATGAAGGAGCTGAGCAAGAAGACGTCGCCATCAAGCTGCCGTCCATGGAGGTTCACGATCAGGAGGAAGGCGCACCGTTCTGCCCAGAGCCGCTGTGGGAAGGACCGCCGTTTCGCGCCGCCACTGTGACTCTTGTCGCCGCTGGATCTGTCGTTGTCACCACCAGCTTCCACCACGGTCGAGGTTGTCGCGAATGGGAGAGGATGAAGCTGCCCATGTTGCCGCCGTGAGGAGCCGTGAGTCCCGTTGCTGTCATCATCACAAATGGTGTCGCCGTTGTGGTCGAACCCAGCCGCCATCGTCGCAAGCTCCGTCGCCACTGTTGGAGGTGGGTTGCCGAGCCTGTATCGCCGAAAAGCGGCACTGCCATAGCTGAGGCCCGTTGCCGGTAAGGGATATTTTTTAGTTTAGTCTCTGTTGTTGTAGGTTGGTCACTGTTCTTGTGGGATCCGGAAGGATTATTGTCGCTGTATGGTTGTTATAGTTGCTGTCACTGAGCTTCTGGCTGCCGGAAATGGTGCTGTTGCTATAGGAGATTGTCGTCAGAGCTGCTGCTCCACTTCCATCATTCTTCCTTTCATAGTACGTTGCATGTGCTCTGAAACTCGTACTGTAATCATTCTAGTTATCTGCAGTTAAGGATTCTGATGTATAGATGTTGTAAAGTTAATTTTATGGTTGCATGTCAATAATTGAGGTTACTGCTGAACCATCAGAGTTTTCTTTTAATTACGACATCGAGGTAGGGGGTTTAACTTAAACAATTTTAATTTAAGAATGCCTACAAGATTTATTGAATAACTACAATAGATTTAATAGCTGTGAGTAATTGATTGATTATGTGAATGTTGAATTGTGGCTAAAATTGTGATTAGAATGGTTGAGATTGTGATTTGGAATTGTTGATTTAGTGTTTGATTGATTATGTGAATTGTGAATTGTTTGACAAATAATTGTTGTGAATGCTGAATTTGATAGATTGTATTGGTTGATTACTGTTGAACTGATTAGTAAATATATTGTAATGGTGATGGAATTGATTGGTGATTGCTTTGAGATTTGATTTTGAGAGGTACTAAAGGGGTTGAATTTTGAAACACTAAACTACTTGTTGAAAATCTGAGTTTTGAAATGAAATGGCAACTTTGAAAGTGAACTAGCAACTTAATAGAGATTGGAATGATATGAGATTAAGAGCTAAGCAAACTACAACAAGTATAGTTATTAATATTCAATTTTGAAGGTTTCGTATTAACTGGAGACTTAGTTATGACTTTTTAAAGTTGAATTATAAAATTTGATTTTCTGCTTTACTTTTAAATGAGGTCAGAAACTTTGAAAAGCTATAACTAATTTCGTGGTGATTGAAATTGCTTGAGAACAAGTCTGGATTAAACTTGGGAATATATGGAGCTGGACTGGAAAATTTGAGGTCTTTTCGTTAAATACACAATTTATGGCAAATTTTTAAAGTTGAGTCATCAAATCTGTCCTGCAGCAGAAGAGTTCAAACAGGGCAACAACTTGTTTGTCTTGCTGCGGCTCTTCCAAGCTGAGTTTTGGAGCGAAACCAATTTTGTTTTAAAATTTGATAACTTGGTTTATTGCTCTAAAATTTCAGAATTTTAGGAGTTAAGGATTGGGAGTTGTGAATTTTTGAAAATTGGTGATCAAAGCTAGAAAGAATCAGTTTTCAGCAAAATATACATCAACTTCCAATGCTTGCAACTCTTAAAATTGAACAGCGATTGAGTTGCAACCAAGGCACACTTGTTGCCAGATAAGTTAGGAATCTCCAAACTAAATTTTAGCCTAATTGAGGTTATGTAGTAAATGTTGTACAAGTTCAAAGATACTAAACTCGTTGGTTTCTAAACAAATTGATGTAACATTACTAACCTTTTTTTTTATTGTTACATGGAAGTTAAAGGAAATAGATGTGCTCAAAGAAAAATTTGAAGAGAAACAAACACAGAAAGAGGAAGAATTAGCTCAAATGAAAGCTCAATTGGAAGCTCAACAAGCCGTTGTGAACTTTTTCATAGCGCGCTTTGACAATAAAAGAAACTAGACCCTAAAGGTACTCCTAAAATTGCTTATGGTTTTAATACATTTTCTTAGATGATTCTTATATTATTAGTATGATCTAATTTGTATATGGATCTATTTATGACATTTTATTTGTGTCATGGTTGAGAAATGAAAAATGTCCTATTATTTAGTTTGATAAATTTGGTTGTGTATTGGCTGAGAAATAAGTTGTGAATTGGTTGTTTTTGTTGGAACCGTAGATGGTGGAAATATCCAAGTTTTAGGGGAGGTTCTGCCGAAATTTTTCTAAACATTTTGGATAAAACTTAATGGAAAAAATATAATTAGTGTTATATCTTATTTCTAATTTTTTGTTTCGGTTTTTCTTATTTACAGGAGTGTTGAAATGGTGACCACATGCTACCTTGAGGGCTTAAGAATATTTTGATTCATAGAGACACTAATCTATGTTAGAACTTTTAATTTTTGGTTGAACTTATGCAAGACATATAACTTGTAGAACTAATCAATGTACTCACTAAGGTTATTTTGTTTTAAAACAATTTTAGCTAAATGAGACATGTTTGAATTATGTATGTTTTTGCATATTATATAAATGTAGACTTGTTTATTAAAATAGTTAATATATTAGTTAATTTAAAAAATAATTTAATAAATTATGCATGCAATTTGTATTAAAAAAATTGTTACAAAATAATTATTTTTCTTTTGTAACTAAAGAAAAAAAACGTTACAAAATCAAGTTATATTTTGTAACAAAATTTTATGATAGGAAAAAATAGATTGTCACTAAAAATACCTTGAAGATCAAAATTTGTTACCACTTTTGTAACGACTTCTGGTTTTTTGTATCAGGAAAATTTGTTACAAAATATCACTTTGAATTGTAACAGTTCCATTTTTTGTTATAAAAATTTTTTGTAACGGGACATACTGCAACGGCCCCTTTTTATGTTACAAAATTCTTTTGTTTCAAAATTTCGATTTTTTGTAACAATTTTTTTTGTTACAAATATTGCTTTTTCTTGTAGTGCAGGGATTTACTTATAACTTTGGTTATTGCGACTGGTCCAACTTCTTTACGTCGGCCAGTCTTTAAGTTATTTTTTAGCAATCCATTTTATTAAGACCTCGTCAAGTCCTTTCTATGGATCACTTTCGATAACTTCTTACATTATTCTGTTTTCATCTTTTCCGATTTGTAGAAATTGGGTTTAATCCACGTTTGGTCGACCTTTTAATGAATTTGGTTTTCATCTCTGTTGGTCTTTATCGTGATCGTTCAGTGAATTTGATTTTCACTTTCTGCCGATCTGTAGCTTTATAATCGGACGATGAATGTTTCAGATTAATGTAGCTTGCGAATTTGTAGAAGATCTAAACAGACTTTATTTAAAAGAAAATGCAAATATATACATGTGGAAGCTTTATCCTTCTAAGTTGGGCAATTTATAGGTCTTGACTTGGCGCCTCATTAAAAAACCTTTTCAGGAAAAAGAGTGCGCCTTATCCTAAGATCCTTTATCATCCCTAACTATAGTACCTTCTTAGGTTGCAGGCGTGCCATGACCTAGGATGCTCTCACCCATCGAGTTCGGACAGTCTGTAGTAGCCCTTTCCAAGTACTTCTATAACTCGGTAGAGTCCTTTCCAGTTTGCTGCCAGCTTTCCTTCTCCAGGTCGAGTCGTTTCGATATCATTTCAGATTAGGATGAGGTCGTTCTCAGAAAACCTTTGCAGCACTACCCTTTGATTATATCTCGAAGCCATTCGACGTTTTAATGCCTCTTCCCTGATCCGAGCTCTTTCTTGGACTTCTGAAAGTAGGTCGAGTTCTTCCCTTTGAAGTTGGGAGTTGGCTTCTTCATTATAGTGGATCACTCTAGGCGATTTTTCTTCAATCTCCACTGGGATCATTGCCTCCGTTCCGTACGCTAATCGGAAGGGTGATTCCTTTGTGGTGGAATGTGGCGTTGTTCGATATGCCCATAAGACTTGTGGGAGCTCCTCAGCCCAGGCTCCCTTTGCGTCCTGCAATCTCCGTTTCAACCCAGCCAATATGACTTTGTTGGCAGCTTCGGCTTGTCCATTAGCATGGGGATGTTCTACGGAGGTGAATTGTTGTTTTATGTTCAAGTCGGTCACTAACTTTCTGAAGCCTGCATCTGTGAATTGGGTGCCATTGTCTGTGGTGATAGAACCTTGTGACAATATTTCTATATAGGAATTTTTGACTTCTTTGAGCAGTGGCGTTAGCTAGAGGTTCTGCCTTGATCCACTTTGTGAAATAGTCTACCCCTACTATGAGGAATTTGACTTGTCCTGATCCCTGAGGGAAGGGTCCGAGAAGGTCGAGTCCCCATTTTGCGAATGGCCAAGGTGAGGTCACGCTGATGACTTCCTCTGGCAGGGCGATGTGAAAGTTGGCATGTTTTTGACATGGTGGACATGTCTTTACGAACTCTGTGGCTTCCTTTTGTAGAGCTGGCCAATAAAATCATGCCTGGAGTACTTTTTTGGTAAGTGCTTGCGCTCTGAGATGGTTGCCACAAATGCCACTGCGTATTTCTTCTAGAACTTCCTTTGTGTTGGAAGTCGGTACACATTTTAACAATGGTATTGAAATTCCTCTTTTGTATAGAGTATTATTTATGATAGTGTAGTATTGTGCCTCCCGTTTTAACCTCTTTGCCTCCTTTTCATCTGTGGGGAGTGTTTCTGTTTTGAAGTAGTTAATTATGGGAGTCATCCATCCTTGATCCTGACCTGTTATGGCTAGGATTTTTTCTTCTTCCGAGATTGATGGGTTCTGCAGCATTTCTTGGATGAGGCTTCTATTGTTGCCCCTGATTTGGTGCTGGCTAGTTTTGAGAGTGCGTCAGCTCGGGTATTCTGTTCTCGGGGTATGTGACGGACTTCATATTCTCCGAGTTGTCCGAGTTGTTCCCTGGTTTTGTCCAAATACTTTTTCATGGTGGGATCTTTGGCTTGGTAGCTCCCTGCTATTTGTGAAGTGACTACTTACGAGTCACTGAAGATGATAAGCTTTTGAGCTCCAACCTCCCTAGCCAGCTTCAAACCAGCTATTAGTGCCTCATATTCTGCTTGGTTGTTTGAGGCAGGGAACCCGAATTTGAGGGAGAGTTCGATTTGGGTTCCTTGGTCGCTTTCAATTATCACACCCGCGCCGCTTTCAGTTTTATTTGAGGAACCGTCCACGTAGAGATTCCATTCTGTGGGAAGTTCTGGGGTGTCTGTAAATTCTGCAATGAAGTCGGCCAGGTATTGTGATTTGATGGCTGTCCGAGCTTCGTATTGAAGATCAAATTCGGACAACTCGACTGCCCATTGCAAGATTTTGCCAACTAGGTCTGTTTTCTGCAAAATCCCTTTTATAGGCTGGTTGGTCCGAACCCTAATGGTGTGAGCTTGGAAGTATGGACGAAGTTGTCGAGATGTTAGTATGAGGGCGTAGGCAAATTTTTCTATTTTTTGGTAGTTCAGCTTGGATCCTTGTAATGCTTTACTGATGAAGTATACGGGTTGTTGCCCACTGTCGTCTTCTCGAACTAGTGTTGAGGCTACTGCCCGACTTCCTACTGCGAGGTACAATATGAGTGGTTCTCCTTCCCGTGGCCGAGTTAGGATAAGTGGTTGTCCTAGGAATCTTTTGAAATCTTGGAAGGCTTGCTCGCACTCCGTTGTCCATTTGAACTTCTTTCCCTTTCTTAGAGTGGCATAGAAGGGGAGAGATCTTATTGCCGATCTGGCTAGAAATCTGGACAAGGCTGCCAACCTCCCGTTTAGTTGTTGTACCTCTTTGATACGAGTCGGGCTCTTCATGTCGAGTATGGCCCGACATTTATCCGGATTTGCCTCGATTCCTCTTTGTGTGAGCATAAAACCCAAGAATTTGCCAGCTTCTACTGCGAAGGTGCATTTTGCAGGATTGAGTCGCGTGCCATACCTTCTTATAGTGTCGAACACTTGGGTCAGGTCGGACAATAGCGTCTCTTCACTTTGTGTCTTTATTAACATGTCGTCCACATAGACTTCCATGATTTTTCCGATGTGATCCGTAAAGATCTTATTCATTAATCTCTGATAAGTAGCTCCCACGTTTTTAAGACCAAAAGGCATGACGATGTAGCAGTAGTTTGCTTTTGGGGTTAAGAATGAAGTTTTTTCTTGGTCGGGTGGATACATTGGGATTTGGTTGTATCCCGAATATACGTCCATAAACGAGAGGTATTTATATCCGGAGGAGGCATCTACCAGAGCGTCGATACTTGGGAGTGGATAAGGATCTTTTGGGCAGGCTTTGTTGAGATCAGTGTAGTCGGTGCACATTCGCCACTTCCCATTTGATTTTTTCACCAAGACGACGTTAGCTAGCCATAGTGGATACTTGACTTCTCTTATGAATCCTGCCTCCAGTAGAGCTTGTACCTGCTCTTCCACAGCTTAGGATCGCTCTGGCCTGAGCTTTCTTCGCCTCTGTTGTACTGGCTGAGATCCTGGGTAGACCGCCAACTTATGGCACATTAGTTTGGGGTCTATGCCCGGTATGTCTGCAGCCTTCCATGCAAAGAGGTCGACATTATCTCGTAAGAACTGTACGAGTGATTCTTTTATGTCTCCTTTTAGGATCATACCAATATTGGTTGTTTTGTCCGGGATATCTCCGATCTGGACTTTCTCTACTTCACCTTCGGGTTGTGGGCGGAGTTCTTCCTGCCTCTGAACTCCACCGAGTTCGATTGTGTGGAATTCTTCTCCTCTGCCTCTGAGGTTTAGACTTTCGTTGTAACAGCGGCGTGCTGTCTTCTGGTCTGCTTTTATTGTAGTTACCCCTTCCATAGTTGGGAATTTCATGCATAGATGTGGAGTCGAGACTATTGCGCCGAGCTGATTCAATGTTGTCCGACCTATTAAGGCGTTGTAGGCAGAACTCACATCGACCACGATGTAGTCTATCTTGAGTGTTCTTGACTGGTTTCCTTTTCCGAAGGTTGTATGTAGTGAGATGTATCCAAGTGGTTGCACTGGGGTGTCTCCCAGTCCAAACAGGCTGTTCGGATATGCTCTAAGTTCTTTTTCTTCCAGGCCGAGCTTGTCGAAGGCAGTTTTGAATAAGATGTCGGCGGAGCTCCCTTGGTCTATCAGTGTGCGGTGAAGATTTGCGTTTGCCAGTATAATGGTGATGACCATGGGATCGTCGTGTCCTGAGATGATACCGGATGCGTCTTTTTTGGTGAAAGTAATTGCAGGGATGTTGGGTGCTTCCTCCTTTCCCTCAACATGATATACTTCTTTAAGATATCTTTTGCGATGATTTGGAAATTCCTCCTCCTGCAAACCCTCTGTGTATCATATGGACGTGTCTTTCTGGTGTACGAGGTGAACGCTCAATTCGTCCGACATCTTCGTCCCTTCTTCTTTTTCTTTGCTCATCGTCTCGGGTGGCCAGATACCGATCTAATTTCCCTTTTCTTACTAGTTTTTCAATGACATTCTTTAATTCAAAACATTCGTTGGTGGAATGCCCGCGGATTCGATGGTATTCACAATATTCGGTCCGATTTCCTCCTCCTTTTTTGCCTTTGAGTGGTCGAGCTGGGGGTATTTTTTCAGTGTGGTAGACTTCTCTGTAGACATCCACAAGGGACACCCGAAGAGGGGTGTAATTGTGATATTTTTTGATTTTTTTCCCATGTCGATCTTCCTTCTTTTTGGACTCTTTATCCTTATCCCGGGAGGGATAGGTGAATCCAAATTTTGAGGTCTCCCCGAGCCGAGAGTTTTCCTCCATTTTCATGTACTTCTCTGCTCGTTCTTGCACTTTGTTCAGAGATGTGGGGTGTTTTTTCGATATAGATTGACTAAAAGGTCCCTCTCGCAGGCCATTGATGAGGCCCATAATGGCGGCCTTTGTTGGTAGACTTTGTATGTCCAGGCATATTTTGTTGAATCTTTCCATGTAGTTGCAAAGACTTTCCCGATCTCCTTGCTTGATTCCTAATAGACTTGGGGCGTGTTTAGCCTTATCTTTTTGGATGGAGAATCTGGCCAGAAACTTCTTGGCTAAGTCGTCGAAGTTTAAGATGGACCTAGGAGGTAGATTGTCGAACCATTTAATTGCTGTCTTTGTTAAAGTAGTTGAAAAGGCTGATGACTTGCATCATCTACCCTTCTTTCTTACATAAAGAAGACCATAAAAGAGCATAAATCTCATTTGATCAGTACAATTCATGCATTATTTGATGAATATTATGGTACACTACTTTGAGATGAGTTGTGCTGAATTTCAGGTGAGAAAAGCATCAAAAATTGGGTAGAAGACAAACAAGAAGCTGGGCGTGTGAAACTGGCATGCCACTTGAAGCAAACGCCACAAAAATGCACTGGCGTGGCATGCCAGTACTAAAGTCCAGAGAAGAAGTCCAAGCATGCATGTGGGCGTGGCACGCCAGAGACTGGGCGTGGCACGCTAATACAAAATTCCAGAGAGCCAAATGGAGGACACAAAAGGGGCGTGGCACGCCTGACCCATCAACTACTATGGGTGTGCCACTTGAGCAAAGGGGCGTGGCACGCCAACTCACCATTCCAAGAAGAACCTTCACTATGTCGTGCCATTTGGTGTTGAAGGCGTGGCACGCCAGCCCCAAGAAGTCACTTGGGTGTGCCACTTGAGAACCCAGGCGTGGCACGCCAAGCTTGAAGAGTTCACAAATCCATGAGCGTGCCACTTGAGCAGCATGGCATGGCACGCTGGTACAACAATCCAGAGAAGGGGCTGAAGGCAATTGAAGACTGGGCGTGCCACTTGAGTAACCAGGCGTGGCACGCCAATGCACAAAGGACCAAAAGCAAGGACTGGGCGTGCCACTTGGTATCGAAGGCGTGGCATGCCAACCTTAGCATTTCACTATGGCGTGCCACTTGAAGGCTGAGGCGTGGCACGCCAACTACTGGAACCAAGACAAGATCATGGACGTGGCACGCCAGCCTTTAGGCGTGGCACGCTGGTATAAGTTTTCAGATAGGATGAAGGAGGCCAATTACATGGGGCGTGCCACTTGATATCGAAGGCGTGGCACGCCACTCACCATTCTTCACTTAGACGTGCCACTTGAGCAACCAGGCGTGGCACGCCAGTGTCATTCAGAGAGAAGCACTGGGGCGTGCCACTTGAGTTCGTAGCGTGGCACGCCAAACAGAGGAACCACTCACTCATAAAAGGGGCGTGGCACGCCAGACCCTGGGCGTGCCACGCTTGTTCAACTTTCCAGAGAAGCCAAGCCAAGCATAAAGCAAGGGTGTGGCACGCTAGACTTTGGGCGTGGCGCGCCAGTTCAAGTTTCTAGAGGCAAAGAGAAGTGAGAAAAGCAAGGGGCGTGCCACTTAAGTTTGAAGGTGTGGCACGCCAACACAAGGATTCCACTATGGCGTGCCACTTGAGTTCGAAGGCATGGCACGCCAAGGTTATTAGAGGGACGAGCATGCCACTTGAAGGATTGGGCGTGGCACGCCAAGCTGGAAATGAAGGGCACGTGACACGCCAGCCACACTGAAGAACTGAAGATTGATGGTTTAGAGGTTATAGAAACTCTCGTTGTAAGTATAGTTACTAAACCAAGCAATCAACCTTTCTTACAAAAGTTGTGGTTGTCACAAGTAACAAACTTCTAAATAAATTGATAACCGAGTATTTAAACCTCGGGTCGTCTTCTCAAGAAATTGCAGGGAGGTATGTTCTTATTATTGGTTATGAGTTGTAAATTTGGGGTTATGGAAGTAAGGAAGCAGTATGTTGAACAAAAAAAATAGTAATAATAAAATAAACTCTTGGCAAGTTATAAGAAATTGGAAGTCCAGACTTAGTTATCCTTATCAAAAATAGTGAAAGTTGAATCTTAATTCCACTTAGTTGACCTTTACTAAAGCAAAGGAAAGTCAAGGGACAAATTGGTTTGATCTTCGAATCCTATTTATTTCCTAAGAAAAGGTTGGGATTATTGAAGTTCAGTTCAATTAGCAAGATAACAATTATCAATTATGCTGTTGAATTGGATAACTCCTGAGTTACTGATTTCTTAACCAAGACCAAAAGGGAAAATATCTAAATTGAATTAAAAGCATTCACGTAAATAAAGCAATCAAACTACGTCTAAATATAAATTCAAGTCATAACATGGAAAGGTTCATAAGCCAGTTGGGCAACATAAATCAAATACAAATAAAAGTATTAGAGTATCTGAGAGTAAAAGAGAAATATAAAGTAAAAGGAACATTGAACCTGGGATTGAGAGTCACTCTTAAAAACTAAGAGAAGTCCTAAATCCTAATCCTAAGAGAGAGGAGATAACCTCTCTCTCTAAAAACTACATCTAAAACTAAAATTATGAATTTGAAATCTTGATTATGAATGGATGCATTCCTCCACTTTATAGCCTCTAATCTGTGTTTTCTGGGCCGAGAACTGGGTCAGAAACAGCCCAGAATTCGCTGGTCTCGAATTCAACCACGCTGGATTTCCGTCACTGCGACGCGGCCGCATGGAGCACGCGGTCGCGTCGTCTAGCGTTAGGGAAACTATAGCATATTATATATCAAATCGAAGCCCCGGACGTTAGCTTTCTAACGCAACTAAAACTGCGTCGTTTGGACCTCTGTAGATAAAGTTATAGCTGTTTGAGTGCGAAGAGGTCAGGCTGGACAGCTTAGCAGTTTCTCCAACTTCTTGTATTCCTTCCATTTTTGCGTGCTTCCTTTCCATCCTCTGAGCCATTCCTACCCTGTAATCTCTGAAATCACTTAACACACATATCAAGGCATCTAATGGTAATAAGAGATGATTAATAATAAGCAAATATAAGATCAAAGAAGCATGTTTTCAATCATAGCACAAAATCAAGAAGAAAATATAAAACCATGCAAATATTATGAATAAGTGGGTAAAGAGTCGATAAAATCCACTCAATTGAGCACAAGATAAACCATAAAATAGTGGTTTATCAACCTCCCCACACTTAAACATTAGCATGTCCTCATGCTAAGCTCAAGAGAAACTATAAAGATGAAGAGGAATGGTGGAATGTATGAAATGCAACCTATGAATGCAACTAAATGCAAAATGTTTCTACCTACTTGGTTAAAAATAAACAAATCTTTCAAGAACAAATATGAACTGGACTTCACTAATTCAAATCATAAAAATGAAACACAAATCGACTTGCAAGAAGAAAATAGCTTATGAAAGCAGGGAACAAGGAATTGAGCATCGAACCTTTACTGGTAGTGTATACACTCTAATCACTCAGGTGTTTAAGGTTTGATCTCTCAATTCTCTACTAACCTTGCTTTCTAAGGCTTGCTCTTCATCTAACAATCAACAAAAATTTAATGCACAAATACACATATCAAGAGGTCTTTTAAGGGTTGTAATGGGGTTAGGGTCAAGGTAGGATTGTATTTGGTCAAGTGGACTAAAATCTGAATCCTTAATTAATCTTAAACTTTCCACCTAACTTTAGACAATCCATGTAATCATAATACCACATCTAACTATCCATTAACCATGTTTTCCCCATATTCATGCATTCTAATTTCAAGTACAACTCATATGCATTGTTTTCACCACTTACTTTGGGGCATTTTGTCCCCTTTTATTATTTGCTCTTTTTTTTTCTTTTTCTCCTTTATTTTTTTTATTTTTTTTATATTATTTTTTTCTTTTTTTTTTCTTTTGTTTTTCTCAATGCATATGATTAAAGTATTGAATGCATGAACATATTCTCAACATTCTTTCACATTTTCAAAAAATTCTAACATACTCAATTCTCAAACCAAATGTTTTCAAACCCACTTTTTCCCACACTTAATTCATGAGCACTCTCACTAGTCTAAGCTAACCAAGGATTCAAATTAAGGACATTATTGTTTTCCGCTTAGAGTTAATGATGTGCTAAAGTAAAGAACAAAGGGGTATAATAGGCTCAAATTGGTTTGCAAGGGATAATGAAGGGTTAAGGCCATATGAGTATGTAAGCTCAGTGAAACAAAGGCCTCAATCATATAAGTGCATGCATACATCAAACCATGGAAATATAGAATTAAGCAAGACAAAGATCACAATTTTAGAGAGAAAAACACACACCAAAAATAAAATATTGGTTGATAAAATGCAACCAATTAAATAGGCTCAAAAAATCTCACTGGTTTTGTGTGTTCGAGCTCTAAACCATGTTCCAGTATAATATTTCTTCAAACAAGTGTAACAAAAAATTTTATTCAAATTAGTGAAATGTTATAAAAAGTTTCTTGAAAAAGAAAATATTACTTTAACCAAGTGGTAAAATATGCAAAAATCAAACAAATATGCAATCAATCATGCAAATGCAACAATGAACAAACAAAAAAAATAAAACAATGGTGTTGAGAAGAAGGTAACTAACCCATGGAGATCGGTATCGGCCTCCCCACACTTAAAGATTGCACCGTCCTCGGTGCATGCTAAGATGTGCAGGTGGACGGGTTGCTCCAACTGATGCTTTTCTTCAAAAGATTATGCAGGTGGACTTGTGTGTCTCTCCCATGTAAACGTCTTCTGGTTCCCTTCCTGGTGGCCATCCTGGAAGAAAAAGGGAAGAAAAGTAACCCAAAAATAAAGATAGGAAATAATTTAAAATATGGGTGTTAATGCCAAATAATAAGGGTCTCAATTACATGGTAGCTACGACATGCAAGTGAGAAAACAGTAAAAGCAAATGGCATATCAATAGTGCAAAAAATTTGCAAAAATAGGAAAGAGAGTGTGGGTAAGGAGAGATAATATAAATTCATGTCAATGTAAAAGTAATACAGGTATAAAAGATTGGCATTGATATAAATAATATTACCTATCTAGAATAAAACAAGTCACTAAGCACCTAAAATAATTCGAGAGAAGATGCAACAGTTAAATAAAAAAATTTTAACACCAAAGGAAAAATAATTAATTTAGAAAAGAAAATAAAAATATGCACAAAATTAAGATGCAATGAATGAAATATGCAAATAAATTAAGTAAAATAAAATGGAGGTGAAAGAAAATAAGAAAGGAAGAAGAAGGAAATAAGAAAAGATAAGAAAAATAAGGATTAGAGAAGAAAAGATAAGAAAATTGGCTGATCTGGATATTCTATGCGCCGCTTGTGACGCGGTCGCATGAGTGACGCGGTCGCGTGGTGCGCGATAAGGTCAGGTGACGCGGACGCGTGGTTCACGCGATCGTGTGACCTGATTTATGCGATTGGCGCGAGTGCAGCTTCGCGGTCGCGCAACTCTCTGTTCAAAATTCTTTTGCCAAAAATCTGGGTGACGCGATCGCGTGGGTGACGCGATCGCGTGAATGGCCATTTTCTGAAAACGACGCGGCCGCGTGGGGCACGCGTTCGCGTGGTAGGGCTTGGGCTTCCAGCACGAGTCCAGCCCAACTCCAGCTCAACTTTCAGTCATACACCCATTTACGTCGACTTCTCAGAGCCACGCGATCGCGTGGGTGACGCGATCGCGTGGGAAGCTATTTTTCCAAATGACGCGGTCGCGTGGATCAATTTGTGCCATTAGCGCGCCTCCAGCCACGCTTTTGCGTGACTCTCTATTCAATTCTTTTCTTCCCAACGCACTAGTGACGCGGACGCGTCAACGACGCTGTCGCGTCGCATGCGATCTTCTCTTTTTTTTATATATAATCTGAAAAGAATGCAGAATGCAGTGTTAATATGAATGTTATGCAAAACTCCAGGTTCAATATAATAAAATAAAATTCAAAAACAAACAAAACTAAATAAAATTAAAATTGAGAAAGGAATGATTATACCATGGTGGGTTGTCTCCCACCTAGCACTTTTAGTTAAAGTCCTTAAGTTGGACATTTTGTGAGCTCCCTGTTATGGTGGCTTATGCTTGTATTCATCCAGGAATCTCCACCGATGTTTGTATCTCCAGTAACCTCCGGGGTCCCAAACTAGGCGCAGAAAGCCTTCAAGTAAGTTAAAGCAAGTTACAAGACCCCAAGAGTGTTGATTGCCAGAATGAATTCTGGGGTCCCAAATCTTGCTTTTGCACCCGTCTTCAAGTTGATTATCATGATTCCATCTGGGTAGCAAGCAATCTGAATTCTCACGAAAGCGGCCAAACAACTTCCTAGACCCATTCAATTGAGCTCTACACCAACCTCTGCGTTTAAACTTAAAACTTCCAACCATAGTGAACCTTGCAGGACAATTCTTACTACTGACCATTTTCCTCTTACTCTTAATGCCACAAAGAGCTCTAAGTTGACCATCCGTCTCCAGTAGCCCATATTCAAGTGGGATTAGAAAGCTAAGAGATATGAATTTTACCCACTTGAATGTTGTGAAGGATGATGGCAACTTAGGGGGAGGGGTCTTCAATAACTTCTGCAAGGTGATTTCAAGCTCCACTCCCTTGTGCTCTTTGACAACTTCTACCTCTTGATCAACCTCTACAAAGTCTTCAACCATGATTTGCCTTGGAGGTTGTACGCTCTTCTCAACATCAATATTGAACACCGTGGAAGGAGGCTCTGTGACT